>NC_045480.1:42273841-42583927 GCF_009650955.1 Corvus moneduloides | reverse complement strand
GACCGCCGGATTTATATAGCCAAGCAGTAGAGGGTCATTGCACTTAAACTTTTGTGTTGGTGTGCTAAACCTCCAAATGGGCTGCAGGGTCTCTCTCTGTCTGGAAATAACCTTGAGTGGTGAAATCTATGGATTTCATTGCATATATTGGTTTAGATTTAACTTGATCCAGCTATTCCGTTTTAAAAGATTTCCTTTTTTTTTGTTTAAGGGTGGATTAGTAATTCATTCCCAAATCAGTGGCTAGCACAATGGATATTTAATTGTAAATGTATATCTTTAATTAGAACTTGGTACACGGATGCAAAAATTCCTTATCTTGCAGTTTTTCAAAAACACACATGTTAAACCCCAGCCTTGCCCTTCAAAAATACTATTCTGTGTATTTAAAGGTCTGAATGACCTTTTAATCAGACGTTACATCTTTACTTCCAGCTGATATGACAACGTCTGACAGTAACTCAACCTGATGTGGCAAGAAAATAAATAAAGGCTGTCTCAGTCACTATGTCTTTAAATCTCTCTGTCTAGCTGTGGTTTTGTGTTCAGGCAGATGGACTCACAGTGAAATATTACATTTAGTTTTCAAGTGAAGACAATCTATTGAGTTTAATATGTTTGCATGTTCGACTGTTCTTTTGAGGTCAATTTAGTCGTACGATTGTTTCCTGCCATTCCGAACTCCAGCCTCTTCTGCAGCCAAGCTCTTTATAAATTATAAATCTGTATACCTCGCTCTCAGCAGCCATCTTACAGCCCACACAGACCGATGTGGATGGTCTAGCAATTGCATTAGCTCTCCTCGGTGTACCTGGGTGCAAGGGCTGCTGTGCTCTGTCACTACTTGTGCTCATGTTCACTTCACATAAACGGGCAGAACAAGGACTGGTAAAGATGAATATGAGCAATTCCTACATTTAGACCACCGACACAAAGAGAACTCACACTAGTCAGGGTGACTGTATTCAGCACACCAGCTCATTGTCCTTGGAAGTTAATTTTCGGATGATTTATTAAAATGTAACACTTGTGGAGGGGGAGTGGATATTGAATTGACAGCAGGTCAGAGTTCTGATAATACAGCAGAATTATTTTGATCTCTGGTATTTCCATGTACGCAAGCAATAAACTTAACAATAACAGCTCCCCTTTCATATGGGTTTTACAAAAAGAGAAGCTGTGTACTGCTTGAGCCTGGTTATCACAAACTGGGCTAATTATTCAACAAAAAATACTTGCCTTACTAATGAGCAGTTCCCTGGAATTCAGAAAGTAATATTCTGGCACCAAGTACAATGCACATTGTACACTGCAGGGTCCATAATTTGTTGGATTTTTATGGAAAAACTAGGAAAACATTTAAAAGGTCTTCCCTGAAACAAAAATGAAAGAATTCTTTCAAAAAGAGACATGGTACTTAAATGTGGCACCAGCAACATCCATGGGAACTTTTTTATTGCAAGTACTTCTTTGCAAATTTACAGAGTTTTGCTTTTAGGAGAATTTTTTTCAGATATAACACTACTGCTCTTAATGAAACAAATACTTGTGAGCTGGGACGGACTGATACAGGGTCATGTTTGGGCCCTCTCTCCCCTCCCTGGACAGTGCAGTCATTGGTTCTGGAGGGGAGACATGCAGGTTGAGATGCATGGGTTCAAGGGTTCTTTCATTTCGATTGAAGGAAATTGAGGACAAGAAGTACCTCACAGAAATGACACAGTCCTTGCAGGCTCAGCCCTTCAGCCTCTCATGTAGGTTGTGCTTTAAAGCTGTGAAGGGAATTTGCTCAAATGTGCTCAAATGTACTCAAATGTGTACGGAGGCACCCAGATGCAAGTGGATATCATTTTCAGGGTGCAGCAGGTGAGGGAAGGAGTGGGGTAGCAGCTCTGCAAGTAGGCTGTTTCTGTGTAAGCCAAGGTCCTGCATGTGTGTGAAAGAAGGACAGAGCCATTCTGGGCAGCACCCCCCAAGTCAGCAGGGGGATTCCCTCACTGGAATGAAGTCACGGATATGTTTTAAGTTCTTTCTGCATTGCAACCTGAATGTGGAAAGGTGACCGGCCTGAGGTTTGAAAATGCCATCCTCTCCTCCTAAGGTGTCTGAAGACACAGAATGCTTTCGGAGTGACAGAGCAGTGCCTCTGCTATTCCCCTTCCATGAGCATGGTCTTGCCAAAGTGTCTGTTTAACCCACAAACCCTCCAAGCCGTAACTGCATGCCCAGTATGCCAGAGCAAGGGAGAAACCATTGTACAACTCCGTGGTTATTCTAGAAGCACTGTCTGTTTTCCAGATATTTTTTCTAGCAATGTTTTCATGACTACCTTGTTAATGAACTAAGGAGAAGACAGCATGTTAGGTGTGTGACACACTGAGTATGATGTATTGCGTGTCTGTTTGGAGAAGGATGTTTCTATTAATTGTCAAGCAATGGGAGGCATCATGTTGTTCCTAGATAAGTGAAAGTATGCCTAAAATGTAAAGGAAAAGAACAACTAGAACTCGAGTATGCCAATGCCACAAAAGAAAGCTTAACTTGTTTTCTTGCTTTTTTTTTAGAGAACACCTGTTCCCAGCGCTGAAGCATTCCGATGGTTCTTTTAAGCAGTAGTGTATCTTATTTTCAAGGCAGTCCGAAGTGAATGGCAAGCTAAAGTCTTGTTTTAAGAAACTGCTTAGTCCACCATTGAAGAATATACTCAGATACTATTTTCATTTATGTATAGGGGTTTCCTCAAAAGCAAAAGACAAAAATCTGGGAGCCTGGGGAATTGGCCAGCTTCTTCACATTCAGTACACCAATTCTTTCTTTGATGTAACTTAGCTATACTAGTGAAGTTGTTGTCTATTTTTAAAGTGGCTGTAAAAAAAAAAAAGTTTGGGTAAACCCCTGCTATAAAGTCATGTATCTTTGAAAAGTAACATATCTATACTTCATTTTCAAATATATGTGTTTCAGTACTGTAAACTGTACAGATAGCCGCTTGTATTTTGTGTGTTTAGACACAAGGAGACAATCATGTCTGAGCATCAATGGAGATAAATGGTTTGTACACAACAGTGTGGTTCTGCGAATTAAATCCGAGGCAATAAATTCTAGCTTTAACTATTATTTTGCTAGTTGTTTAGCAGCAGCAGCAGCAACAGCAGTGCTGTTTTACCATGCATCCTTCCATAGAGACTTGATGCCAAGTTTTCCAAGATAAAAAGATTGCGATGCATCTAGCAATTACCTTCCGTTGTGGTGCTGTGAGAGGGGAAGATGTAACACTTAAAATTAATCTTTCAAGCACTATATTAGAATAGTGGTTTGTGCACTTGCATTGCTTCCAAAGGAGCTTACAGAGGGGTATCTCTCCAAAAATGCTGTCTGGTGTCTGACTTGTTTTTCACTGTGCTCTGAGCTGGAGTGCCCGGCATAGGTGGATGTGCAAAACTAGTCATCTAAATAAAGGTTGTTCTAGGATGCAAAACAGAGTATGAGACCTTAGGAAAAATGATGACTCAGCTTAATTACACTTCACCTCTGAGATCTTAAGTAACATTTTCAGTCAATGGAGTAAATATTTTATAAAGTGGAATGCCATGTTTTTGGTTCAGGTGGAGCTCTTCACAGTTAAGTGAGTTTTGACAGTTGGACTGGTTTAGGTCTCACTTGCACTTGTGCTCATTTGAGAGCCTGGATATTTTTGCAGTATAAAAATGAAATTTTTTTAAAATGCTTTTCAAAAAAGACCACTTCTCCCCACGTGTTTTTTGGTCCACTGATCTCAACTTTGCTGAATGACTGGTCCCTTAGGCCCCCACAAAAATGCTTTGCCGTTCTTCTTCCTGTTCTAGCAGTGTGGAAGAAATGTCTACTCTGTGGAAAGGCAGCACACAGAGGGATATAGTTGACATGCTGTAAAAAAAATGGAGGATTCTTTACTTAGGGATATTTATTATCAATTGATCATCACTTTTTATTGCTTGGCTTTGTCATACCACTCATGAGTGAGAAGGCTATGCCATCAAAGTAAGTGAATGCTGTTGTGCCATGTATTTGATAGATTGATAATTTTATACAAGATGAGACTTGTACCAGTAGTTTCACAGACAAGGTGCTGGGCATGGGAATAACCAGTTAATGTTGCACAGCACATACTAATCTCCTACTGTTTCAGGACTTTCTCCAGGTTTTGCTAAGTACATCAGCCTTTGGCCCCTGGTCACACATAGCTGGTGAAGCATGAGGGGTTGAGTTGGGAATGCTACAGTGTGGGACCTGTGCAGGTGGGGAAGAAGCCAGCTTTGGCAAGTGAGGGAGCCCCCAGGGCTGGCAGGCATTGGGAACAGCCAGAAAGTGAAGACCAAGGGATGGAGGAGGGGAAACCTCTTGAGGTCACATGTGTGTGTCAGGAGGACCAGGCAGAGCATGGGTGACCCAGGGTAACTGGAGGGGCATGGTTGGGCTGGGCTTACACCTGCATCCTCAACTTAGGGCCAATGCACGTGTCTGTGTCCTTGCGTCGTATGACGTCACATACCTGGCTTCAGAGGTGGAATGTCACACTTAAAATGCTTCTATCATGGTGCCCCTCTTACAGGTTGTAAAAGATCCTCAGTTGAATACTCATCCAATGCCCATTCAATGAGCTTTTGTGTCTGTTTGTATGGCAGCTGTGTATGGATTTTTTTTTGTGTTGGAGACTTTTTGGTTAGGGGCCTCTGTTACTGATCACTAGACCAATACGAGCTCTGCAAGGTCTTCTCTACCAAAGTGCTCATTGATTTAGAAACTGAAGCCTTATTTGCACATCTGGCTGGTAAGCTTGCCTTGCTCTTTGGGAAACTCTTACTGCTCTTACAGCAGCAGAGGCAAAGTTAAGTTCAGGCTACATTAGGTGTACAAAGATACTCCTAGCAATGTACTTACTGTCTAATACCCTAATGTTGCATGTCTTCTTGTGGTTCCTTTTTTTGTTTTGTTGTTTTGTTTTAAAGAACTGATGGATCTGTATATTGTAATCGTGGTGTTTTACATGTCAATTCAAAATTGTTAAACACACAAACAAGCATACCTGTTAATTACTGAAAATGAATGAGAGGTGATTTTTCTTTGATTTACCCATATGGTTTTTGTTTCGGATGTTGTTCCTTTGCACCATCAGGTTTTTAGATTCTGCTGAAACAGTATTTATATGATGTAGTGTGCATAGAGCATTTTAATTAGTGATGTTTGAAGAAGGAAATCCATTTTCTGGCCTGTCTCTCCCCACTGCCCTACCCACCCATCCCCATTTATATACATATTTGTCAATCGATTACTGTCAAGTTCTAATTACCAGATTTGTGCTTTTCACAAGGTCCAATGCTGTTTTCCAGTGTGAAAATTTGTATTCTTCTCCGTTCTTCATTCTCACAGTGAAAAGTAAAAAAAAAAAAAGGGTGTGGGCAAAAACAAAGCAGAACTCTTTCTGTCTTCTAGGTGTGAGCGCTAAGTCTAGTGGAAGCATTTTTGGCATACCCCAGATAAACTTATGAAAAATGGTAAGCTTGAAAGGGAGGCACACATACCCATTCTGTCAATTAATAACAGACCCTCCCTATGAGGGAAAATACTCCCTTTTGTACAGACCCCCTGGTATGTAAGTCCTACAGTTAATGTTGAAGAATGTAAAGTCTTTAAATGGGCTATATCTGTAATCAAATAATAAAGAAAGAAAGTAGTTAAATGAACATACCATTCAGGGTCGAATGCATTCAGCAAAAAGCAGTAGTGGGTCTTTGATCATGGTTAGATGCATAGTGATATCAAACAGTGGGTTCTCATGTAACAGCTAAATGTTTCAGATTTTGTTTTTATTAAATTTGGCAGTTTCACGCTGAGCTCTACTGTATTCTTAGTGAACAAAAGACAGCTCCTATGTTAGAAAGTACTCCATTTTCACAATTGCAGGGAACTAGGAGGGTATTTTCAGAAACATGGGCCACAGAAATGTACTCCTTTCACAGTGTTCTCCTATTTCTGAACTGTGCAGTTATCTATTAAATTTTCTAATAGATATTTGTGTAAGGTGTATGTATGCTTGTGCAATTATGGAAAAAAACAGTTTTGGAAAACAGTGTATTTATGAAAAAATAATCACTTATGGGGCATGTACAAAACTGTATAAAAACATTCAATTTGCCCAGTAAAGTTGTTTTTGTGATATTTCTGTGTTGTTGAATAAAGGACTTTAGTATTCAAAATATCTCTCTTTTTCCATAAACAGGTCCTGTTTGTGGGATCTTAAACAAAGAAAACCTCTTTTACAAAAGAACCCTCAAAATGAGCAAGAAGGTCCAAATGCTGACCTCAGTCTTGCATATGGGAATGAATGCTTATGAAGTGATGGTACAATAGCCACAGAGATTATTCCTTCTCAATTGGCAATGGATGGAAACCCCATAAGTTGTATAACTGAAGGTAACATCGTACTCTGGATTTTTTAAAATAGCAGAGAAAAATACTGGCTTTTTTTGACTAGGAATGTTACTTTGAGATTTTGAGGCTATGAAAGATTAGTGAAGTAGGAGCAAGACTGATTACAGAACAGCCTTAAACCCATTAATGCAGACCTGTGTTGTATAAAGAGTGGACTAGTGAGGGTAGTGTGATAAATTAGCAGTTAGCTTTGTAGGGAGAAGCATGCAAACGTGAAATCTCATCTGTAGCTCTTGCAACGAACAATAGTCCTGAGGATAGGTGATCCTGTTGCTGTTGGAGTATTTGGAATTACGAATGTGGTTTGTGAGAGAATGACAATATTATCTTCCTTTTCGTTTTACTGCTTCTTAGTTCAAAGTTCAGTTCTCTACCTGTCTCAAAAACTCTACATAGCTAAGTAAATGTTTTCCTCTTGACATTTTTTTCCCCCCATACTACTTGCCAGCATTGAAGCAACTTCAGATAGGTGTGAAAGTTCATGACAGTGCTGGCAGCACGTCATCTGATTTTGGTGAAATTTGGAATGTCATTTTTCTGGGAATATTCCTTTAATCAACAGAAAGTCTGCTCTTAGATGCCAAACCAGAATTTTGAATGAGTTTGGAAAATGAGGTAAGTCCTTTAGTCTGTGAGATGCCTTCAATGCCAGCTGATTTTCCAGGGGGAGCCTTGGTGTATCCTTTTGTTTTTTAAAGAAAGCAACAAAAGAAAAAGGAACAGAAGTGGATTTTCCACTGATCCTGTCTGCTCTCATCGAAATCCATAAGGATATATGTTCTTGGGAGACGTAGACCGCTCATTAGACAAGAGTGAATCTTGAGGTCTGTTTGAAGAGGAGGAAAAGGGCTGCCAGGTTGCTCAGGCATACTCAGTGATCTCTCTGGATTAAATATAGAATTCACAGGGAGGAAATACACTCATTTCATGAGACGGTCGATTTGGAAGCAGGAAGAGGTCTCTGAGTTCCTATTCTTTTAATGCTTTCTCTTTCAACATTTTTCCCCCTCAAGTATTGTTTTATACTAGTCTGAATGAAAAACATGCCTCAGCTCCAAAGAAATACTCGCCCTAGATATGAACCTTGCAGTTTAAAACTACCTCTAGTTTTTTATAGCTTTTTTAATTAAAAAAAAAAAAAACAGAAAAAACAACAAAACCAAGCAACTAAAAATAAAAACCCGTACAAGAAGCAGGTAACTCTTCAAAGCCAAAA
Source organism: Corvus moneduloides (assembly GCF_009650955.1). Taxonomy (NCBI): domain Eukaryota; kingdom Metazoa; phylum Chordata; class Aves; order Passeriformes; family Corvidae; genus Corvus; species Corvus moneduloides. The sequence goes on along the minus strand of NC_045480.1, from coordinate 42,576,240 downwards.
CTGACAAACTTATTACTGAGCCTATTAAAGGAAGGAAAATACACCTTTGTGTGGAAACTCAATTCTTGTAGGCTGTGTTGGGCTCAATTTGGTTTTGCCACTAGCTGTGTCAGTGCTCTCTATATATTTCCAAGGAACAAGTCTGAAATTATGAATGGTCTAGTGATACAGGGCAGTGTGCCTTCTGGGAGGCTCCAGTCCTCCCTATGTTCCCATGGGCTTTACCAGACAGCTCGTGGAATTGGAGAATATTATATAGGTGACTTAGTTGTAAGTTTGGTCTTACTTCACTGCAAGGATCTACAGTCACCAGTGTGTACTGAGCATGGATAGATGGCCCCAAAATCTATAAAGGAAAGAAATTCTTCTTCTCAGTAAAAACTGCAGAACATACAATGGTGTTTTATACCACTGGAACTATCTGAAGGAAGGAAGATGAAGTGCCATGTCAGCGAAGATGTCAGGATCTGCTCCCACTGTAGGTTTGTCTTGGTTTGCCGCTTGGTTTTTAGGGTGGACATGCTCGGCTGGGTCACTGGGTGCTTCAGCAGAGCAGTTTTGCCCAAGGAGGGCAGAATGAAGGAAATGCAGGTAGCAAAATGTTATTCTTGCAAGACAAGGATCTAGATTAACTAAAGGAGCTGTGATGTTCTGGAAGATTTTCACTGCTCTTCTGAGTTCTCAGATATTAAAGGATTGTCACATTATTATTAATGTAATAAGCAGGAAGAATTTGTCATGCTACCGCCCATTCCTGAAAATCGGGTTTTAGAAATTAGCCTTAATGGGTTAATTTCCCAACCAACTCTGAAGGTACTTTGTAGTGTAATATGACTGCCCTATAGCAGAAGATGCTGTGACTGGGGGTTCATTGGCCTGGATGGGCCCTTGACTTGCAGAGTCAAGGACGGATCTTTGATAGAAAATAATTCAGCAGAATTCTGCTAGAAAGATCTGCAGGTGTCATGATGTCAGCCAGAGCCTGGATTAATTACTTGGTGTAGATCTCCCTAGCTTGGTTTATGATGTGTATAAGCTTCCTACATTTGGAAAGAAAGCACCTTTTTCCCTTTGCTCCTTCAAGTCTGCTCTCTTTATGGAGTTAATAACACTAACCCTCTGCACTTCTTCAGGAAAGCCCAAAGCATTAGAAGAAATACATTTCTTTTTGGCTAGACATTTTCCTGTGGAAAGAGAGAATAGTTAATCTAGGTCAGAAACTCCTGGTGCTTGCCCGAATCTCCTAACAGGGGTCTTCTCTGCATGGATGTAGCTTGTGAGCAAAGTCTGTACATCAGCTTGGCAATTGGACACAACCCTACAGAACAGCAACACTAAAGCAAACAGGACCCGGGGGGGATGTTCCCACTGCCCTCTCCCTGGTACGTGTGATACGCACAAGTTTATGCCAGGTCTCCAGCACCCCTTCCCATGCAGGGGTCAGGTTTGCTGTGCCCAGCAAAGAGGTGAACCTCCCCACACTTGAGGAACCTGTAGTACGCTGGAGGTTTTTAAGAAGAGAGAAGGTTTTACGTGTCCAGACAAGGACTAGAACATCTTGACCCACATGTCTCGCATTAGCTTTTGATTTCTAGCTGTGAGTGTCAGTGGCCACCAGGCTGTGGGAGAAGGAGCTAGGCTACTGAGTATACCTAGTCTCTTATGTGCCTACATTTTAATGGTTATACCTAGAGATTGATAGTGAATTTGAGCAGCTGATATGTTGCCCGAGTTTAATACAAAATTATTACAACTGGCTTTCAACCTGTTTTTGGAGAATTAGTGAGCAAATAACTTGATCTAGGAAAATTTGTCACCCACATTAGGAACAGTGAACTAATTATTGCTTTCTGATGCTTTGCTCTTACTTGTTTTACCTTTTTATCCTGATTGTTTGCATTCTGAGGACTGATTTGCCTTTCTGATGCAATGCCATGTGATCTGCTGATTAATTTTTGTGAGCAATCATAAACTCCCAACCTATGGCTGACTCCGTATATTTTTATGCTATGCTGCATAAACATTCATTCATTTCTTATGATTACTGTGTGGAAACAGACTTTTACAGGCTAATAAACTTGGATTTAAACTGGACGAAGAGTTTCCTGGTGTCACTTCTTTCCTCTTTTTAAGGAAAAAAAAAACACAACAAAAAAGAAGAAATAAAAGTGCAAACCTTGACTTGATTTAACCAGGTCTCTGTATCTATGTCCAAAAATGCTGTCAGTACTAGACGTGGAAATACCAATAGCAAAACTTTATTCTCAAGCTGATTTCATCAACAGTGAGAAACACTCCTTCTTAAAAATGAAACAAACTTCCAGGGCTTAGGGCTGGGAAAGAGGGGGAAGGGAAATCGGGTTTTTTTCTTTAATTGGTTACTCTGGTGTCTTCTCTCCTGTAGACCCGCTTTCTTAAACATGCTGACATACACAGGTCTCAGACTCCAGCTGAGACCGATTAAGCAGAGCATTTGCCTCCAGTGTGGCTCACTGGCTGCGGCCGGTGATGCTCATTGCAGGCTGTGTGCCAGTGCAGGCACAGCTGTAGCACGCGCGGGCAGCCGACCTCTCAGCAGACAGAGGTCCAGGGCCAGCATCTTCTCACGCTCCTGGGGTCTGACACTCCCTGACCTGCCATGCCTGGCAAGTGTCTGGTCAGAAATGACTCTGCAGGTGGTGGAGTATATTCTTTGTAAGGTGGTTAGTTCCAACTCAAACAGCTTGGCAATACCAAGTGTAGTACACAGAAGGAACATGAATTCTCATGTCATAGCTGTTTAAGGCATCTCAGTAGAAGCTGGCAGTAATTGATAACCCTTTACATGGTCTCTGCACTGAGGCCATGGGGATGGAATGGCTCTTTCTGCAGGGAGAGGCAGCAAAGCTAAAATAGGTTGGTCTGACGCTTGCACACAACTACATGCAGTCCTCTGATGTAAAGAAGTCGTCATCCTTTCCATATGTTCATCTGAAGTGTGTCACAAACATTATGCATAAAAATTGTATTTTTCAGTCCACTGGAGGCGTAGGCCACACAGGTAATCTTAATCTCACCGAAGAGCAAATGGGAATTTAAGAGCAGAAGGAGGGCTCATGTTTTGTCAGCTTTCAGACCTTGAATGCAAGCAGTGAGATCAAGTATCACTGAATGGTGCAGCTGGACTGGACAGGACCCAGCCTCTGTGTACACTGACCCTGCCAGTGGCACAGCTGCCCTAGACAGGGATCTTTGGGCACCAGTGCTCTGGCCCCTGCCTTTTCTAGTTCTGCTGGAAATAGTGACTTTTACAAGATGGGGATGAACCTGAGGCAGTCTCACCACAGAGATGAAGCACAAGCAGGATTATTAGCTGATGTTTTTTTTTTTCCTGTTGTGACCCAGCACATCTTACTTCAATAACATAAGCTAGAATTACAGCAGCCAGAGAAAACTGCAGCTCCTCCAGCCAGGCAGAGGAAAAAGCTCATTTGCTCACTCTTTCTTTCACATTTTTGTTCCTCTTTCACCTGTATTTCCTTCCTTTAACTCCTCTTTTCCCTAGAGGAAGGCAGGTACAACATATGCTGTGGCTTCTGCCAGCAGGCCCCAGCTCCATTCTTTGTGTCCTGGGAAGGTGATGGGTCTGCACAGAGGCCTGAGCTCCTGGAGGCTGGAGCACCTGCAAGGTAGGTAGGTGCTTGGTGTGTGGAGTGGTGCCCCAGCAAGTGTGTGGGCTGCTGCTCTTCTGCTTGTGCCACTGGATTCCATGGGGAAATGGTGGCAGATACTGGGCTGAAGCAGTCGATGTTGAACTTTTTACATCCCCAGTGTGGCAGGGTCAGGAAGCTGTTGCAGATTGCAATGATAGCAGTGAATATGTAGGTTACATGTGCCCTAAAATGCTGGTGCTGAGAAAATCTAGGGGAATTCTAAGGGGCAGAGAGTAAGACATGTGCTTGATCCATCACTGGCATGTCCTGAACTTTCTCCGGCCACAGTTAGCGTTCTGGTGAAGAGGTTAAAGAAAGCCAGGTCTTAGCTATTTTTTTCCCTAATTATTTTCTTGGAAACAGCTGAGTTGATTTTGCTAGGAACTTGAAAGCACACCTAGCTCAAGGCAGGCACTGAGCTGGAGGCAGATGCCATGCCTGAAAGGTTTCAGCCAGCAGGATTAAAGGTATGAGTAAAGCTGTGAACTGCCAAAGATGGTGCCTTGTAATAGGCACTTTAGGTGATGTGAACTGCAGATGTTGCCACCAGCTTTGATAGGAGTTAAGGAGGGAGTGAGAATGGCATTAATTCAGCAGTGCTCCATGGGGGGACTCAGTCTGGTTCTCTACCAGCAAGCCTTTTTGGGTGGGCATCCCTTTAGTATAAAATACCACTTGTCTGATGGCAAGGAAAAGCTGGGCAAAGAAAGCTGTGGCAGCCCCTGCCAAAATGCTTTCCAGAGTTGCCAAATTTTGCCCCAGGGAGCAGGCAGAAGAGATGCTCTCCTGGCACATGCACTGTGAGGGCTACAGTTTCTGTCTCTGGCTCCTCTGAAAAGAACCAGCAACCCCATTTGTCACCTTCCTGTGCTGGTGTGCTGAGCACAGAGGCAGGCTATACCCAGGGTGGTTGTTAATAGGAATGTGCTGGGAGTGATGGTGATGCCCTGGCAGTGCCATTCCAGGGGGTGCTGTGGCCCCCTCCCTGCTCCCTGCTGATGGGGTGCAAGCCTTCGCTGTGTTTTGATCCGACGCTCCACGCCGCTGTTCTGACACTTCACCGCTCCCACCACGGCTGCTGCATTTCTCTCCTGCTTTATATTAAAACAAGGGAGGTGTTTAAATATTTATTATCGCTAGAAACTCCAGAAGCCAACGTTCGTTTGTATAAGTGACTGGCATTTTTTTTTTCCAATTGTCAGTAATAATTCATTAATTATTATTTTAAAGTTGTTGTTCTCCCTGCAATGTGTCACCTTCCCACTGATTTGGCAGCAATCTGCACAAGATGTGGGATGTATAGCATTGTGGTTCTTCCTCCTGTGGGTTGTTGCTGCTCCTTCAAATACCTTCCCCTTAAACAAAGTGGGCGTTGGAGTTCCTGGTGACTGTTCAACTAAAGGGGGAATTTTTTTTCTTTGCTCTTCCTCCACATTATTTTTCTGAGGGGCCAAGTGCCTTCTGCTGCCATTACCACACCTGTGGTATTGGCATCTGCTCTTGCCCCTCTGCAGATGCGGGAGACAAAACTCGTGGCTTTTGGCACCTGGGGATGCTGCATTTGGCTGTTGCTGCTGAATGATCATTTCCACTTGCTGCAGTGGGTGCACTGAGCTGTGCCAAGCCTCAGTGGTCCTTCAGGCTCTAAGCATCAAAGTGGTGCAGTCTGGAATCCAGAGCCATGCAAAAGCAATCTTGTCTGGCTGTGGCAGGTTGGCATTTTTCTTAGATTACTCTAAATGCAGAGTGTTGCTTGCTTTCCCCTGCTTCTGCCTGCAAATGAGTGGGGAGGCAGACTTCATCTGCAGGGAAATGAGAATGGGAAACTTGCATTGGCAAATGCTTTTTGTTTGGTTCTTTTTAGCCCAGAACATGAAGTTTGTCTTCTGAATTCCCTTTTTGCAATGCTGTTGCCTTGAACACTTTTTTTACCACTTGTGTGTTTGCCACTTTTGCAGGAGAGGACTGTCTCAGGGAGCAAAGCCATTCGCCATCTGAGCCTACCAGGGACATGCCTGTGCCTAATGCCACCACCGCTATATTCCCACAGATCACGGCTGAGCTGGGTAGCAGAGCTGCCAATAGCCATGGAAAACGGCAGCGGGCTGCTCAAGGCTGTGTTCTAACTGGGCTGCCCAAAACCTCTTCTGGGAACTGGTGAGGAGGCAGGGAAAGAGCTGCTGGGGTTGCTAATCTTGCTTTTGCCTGAGGTAACCACAGGAGCTGAGCATCCCTGGTGCAGGCCATGGGGCTGGAAGGAGAAGCCGCCCCTCTGGCCTGAAACATGCCAAGGAGGGCTGCCTTACCAGATGTTGCTGGCTGGCTCCTGGCTTGCCTGGGAAGGGCAGCAGCTGCTATGCCAGGCCGTCCTGGTCAGGGACACTTCCAGGCAGAGAAGCAGGGCTGGAAGTGTGGGCACATGTTGCTACACACGATTGAAGGTACTCCTGCAGCCGCCTCTGTGCCTTAGTCCCAGCCAGCCTGGGCACACCAGGGACAGCCCAGAGGGCATCTCTGTTGTTGGACCCATCGGTGCCACCATGTCCCAGAGCATTTGCATTTGCCGGTCATCTGTGTGGACACATGAGTGTTAACTGGCAGTGCTGGGCTGGAGATTAGTTTTGTTAGTCTAACTCTACTTTTTACTTCTTTAAAGATATGCTGTGCAATTTGGCTGTGTTCCCACCCCTTCTCTTTCTCTTCCCTCCTTCCCCTTCCCATCCTGCCCTTGCCACTGAATGGCTCCATAACCCCCATTTCCTTAGGGGGAGAAAAAGAGGGAAGACAGACCTTGATTAGTGCAGCCGAGCAATTCCGTGAGGTCTGGCCTCGCTCTCCCTGGAAACCCATGCACCAATACTGTAGCAATGCAGAAAGCCCCTTCCTGGGATATTTCAGCAGGCACCTGCAGCTTGCAGCTGGAGCAGCTGGGAGTGAATGCAAGTGTGGCAGCACCTGCGCTCGTAATTTTTTGGGGGAGTTGGGAGATGTAAAATTTTTCCGGCTTTCCACTGGATGGAGTTTTGCCTTTGCCACAGTAGCAGCTGTTGGGAGCTGCCTTCTGGGAGGCAGGGCGAGCTGCGGGAGCGGGGCTGAGCTGCCAGGCCCAGCGGGATTCGCCGTCTGGATAATGCATGGCCAGGGTTCAGCCTGAATGGCCGGCTCGCGTTGTGTGGTCACAGGAGTAATTTGCCGAGAAGGGCTGAGATGAATTGCTTTGCCTCTCGAGAGGCCCAGGAGCAGGGGGAGCTCAGCCCGAGCCCCTGGTGGGTTCTGCCCTTGGAGAAGCTTGTCCCAGGAGGTTTTTAATGGGAAACCCAGGTTCGGGTCTGGACTGCGAGCGCTGCCAGGGCAGTAAGCAGAGCTGTGGCAGGGACGGAGGGCTTTTGGTGAGGGCGCTTTAGCCAGAGAAGGAGTGCTGAAACACTGCTTAAAACATGCACCCCCACAAATAAAGGTACCACAGCTCTGGAGGGGTAGCCAGGTATTAAAAAGCCCCCTAAGAGCAGCCCTTATGCAATGCATGCATCACTTGCTGTGCTGGGAAATGTGCTGTCAGTCAGTTCCCCACCTCTTCATTGGAGGAAGGTGGTAGCACTGCAAGGACAGGAAATAGGAGAGGGAGAAAGCCCAACAGGTGCTGTCTGGGTGTCTATAGAGGAAGCAAGCATGGCCGTGACCCTGTAGGTGCACCTGGGCTCCTGGCCCTGACTGTGGCCCCAGCTGGGCTCTCTTCCCGTGCTGCGTCAGAGTATTTGCCTCTACCCTCTCCCCTCAAGAGATGTTCTTGCTCCTCGTAGCCCTTCCCAGTGTCTGAGGAGTCTGGTGGTGTAAGGCATATGGCCACGTTTCCAGGAAATGCCCTGCAGGGACGCCCTGCTCTGGCCATGGGCCTGGCACAGGAGAGATGCAGTGTGACACGATGTCTGCGCTGACCCCAAGGCTCTGCACTATCTGGTGCTGCTCTGGGCTCCCTGTTTCATTTTTTGCTTCATTCGTACTCTAATGGACATCTGTCACAAGCAGTTTTCAAGCCCGTTTTTGCTCTGGCTCTTGGCCCACAGAGGTGTACGCAGCTCCTAGGTAGGGCACCAGAGGAGCCGCAATGGTGTTCAGGGAGTGTGGCGGGGACTCCCTGGAACAGGGTGGAAAAAGTGATCTCAGCGTCTGCCAGGCAGTGGCAGCTTTTTTTCCCCAGGACATGCAAGGAAAGCCCAAAGCTGTGCCACAATAAGTAGGGGCTGCTGTGTGTGGTGGCTGTCTCCTACGATGCCACCTCTTCTGCAACATGGGTTTGACTTCCAGTTTCATTGCCAGACCATGATGCAAACAGGTATTGCTGTCTTTGCACAGGCCACTGTCACAGACCAGCACGCCTCTCCCACTCCCTTCCCAGACTCTTGGGCACTGGCTGCTGTGGTTGCCAGCCGAACTGCAGGCGGCAGCGTGCCTGCTGTGCCCCCCGTGCAGCAGAAGGGGCCATAAGCCACTCCCGGTGTCAAACAATCAACCTGGGAGAGAGAGCGCAAGTGGGCTGATCTGCCTGCACCGGTGTGACTTCCCTTACAGCCACCAGCTGGTTCCTACCAAGTGCATTTAACCGTGTTTCATTTAACAGCATGGCTGTAGAATGCCCACCTTCACAAAGGTCATGCTTACTGCAAAAGTGATTTATTTAGCTGCTGATGGTATCGACATTGCAGGTGAGTGTTGCAGGGTGGACCTGTAGTCTGGTTCTACTTCTGGTTCTGCCCTTATCCAGGAGTGTCTCCAAATCAAGTGCATTTCCGATGCTGGCAGCAACTAGGGTAGGAGTAATTTGCTGGGCTGGGGTGTCACTCAGCCATGAGCAGCATGTGACAGCCATGATCGAAAGGGACATTTATTTGCCTTTAGGATGGAAGGGACATGACACTTCTTGTCAAATCCCATCTTTGCAAATGTGGGCTGTGAGGCAATAAGGCAGAGGTCATGGCAAAAGGTCAGACAGAGCAGCGCTCAGTGGGCGTTTGTCTGGGTGCTGCAATGGCGTGAACACGGCACGGGATAGTGGCAAGCGTGAGGAGCAGCTGGTCCACCTTCTGCAGGCTGCTCCCCCTAACAGCCCAAGTGGTTTTGTCAGCAATGGCTCACACTGCTTTGATACGTGCACATGTGATTTTACATGTTGGTGGTATTTTACACCACAAGAGTTACTCAGAAGACCAAGGGGTGCTTCATGTGTCACTCACTGGCTTGGTGGAGCCCCACATGGATTTTTGCTGCTTTGGAGGCCTCTTTGAGAACTGGAGGTGTGCAACCTCTCTGAAGCATAGGTGTGAGTGTGGATTTTTTAAATGGATTAAAGGAATCCTTTTGTTTAAATACAGATTCATGTCTGTAGTTGAGCTCTGGTGGTCAGCATGGACTAAAGCAATACAAAGTAGAAGTGACCATCAGCTGTGGACCGTAAGGGACTCCCATGGCCTACTCTGCTGCCATGAGCATAAAGACAGCAGACTAAATGGATTCAGGAAAACAGAGGTGATGGTTTTGCACACCAGGGAGGGGAATTTTTCTGGGCTACAGCCTGATGCCTGCCTCATCCAGGGCATCAGAGTTAGGTTCTGAGTCTTATTCCCACCACTCCTGCTATTGGCAACACCATGGCCACTCTGCAAAGCTGTGGCATGCATGCAAGCCCTTCCCCAGCCCTTTCCTTCTCCAGCCCTTCCTGTGCTGCTGAAAGCTGCTCTTTTTCCGCATTCATGGGAAAACCAAACCTGCAGTTTGCAAAGACCCACTCTGCTCCTCTTTTCCCATCAGTAAACGCACATAACCAGCACTTCGCACCATTACACCTCCTCAGAGATGCAGAAAACACATAGGTTGTTTGTTTTCACATATACCTACCTAACTGAGGGATTGGGAAAGGGGAGACGGGAAGGGAACGTCAGCCCTATTAAAGTGTTGGGAATTGCGTTTCTTGGATTAGAAGTGTTTGTATTATAAATACTGTGAGAAGCTGAGGCAGACAGTGAGCTGGATCTCAGCATCTGGGGTAAAACCACCAGTGATGGTGGAGCCCTTTATAAACATTTGTGTTTTCCCAGATGCAAGGAATAGTTAATCCAAACTACACACCTGGAATTTTGTTCCTATGTCCATCAACAGTGCTGCCTCCGTGCTGGACCAGGACCTTAGGCAACGGAGCGGAGATGTGCACACATCCCCGCCTGGCCCTGTTTTCCAGACAAGCTGCTGGAAAGCCACTCCCTGGGTGTAAATACCTGCAATCTTTGCAGGTGGATTTTTAAATCTAGAATTGAGCTTTGCAGCTCAGATCTATTTATATACAGTGCGTGGGGCAGAAGTATATTCAGGTGAAATTTTTCAGGGGCTAGAGAGATTTGGGGCTTATTTATGACTGAGCATAAGAAAAGAAAACAAACAAAACAATAAACTCCAAAAACCACCCTGAGTATTTTTTATTTTTTATGTCTGTGCACCATGCTAACGCTTAACCAGAAGCTGAAGCAGACACAGAAAGGTGTCTGAAAAGCCATGTTCATATTTCTCAGGAAACACTGATGGGTTTCTGTTTTGGGAAGCAGGGCTGCATCCTGCAGGGTCATGGCACCTGTGGAGTAAAGCACAGTTATTACGTAAAACAGAACGAAACGGATCCCGTTCCATCTTCCTCTCATTTCAAGAGGTTACTGTGAAATTCGAATGTGTAAAACCTCCTTTTGGAGCCTTTTGCTTTTATCCTGATGGACAAGCCTGACACAGTGTGAGCACTCCTAGGTTAGAGGTATCTCCCTATGGTTCTCCCCAGACCCACATCCTTAATGGCGGGCTGCTGCCCTGCCCCCCGCTGCCTCCAGCTCAGGGCAGACAAGCAGTCGAGGGCACTTTGGAGAGTTGTCAGGTGGATTGGGCCGTGCTAAGTGAAGTGTGCAAGGAGGAGAGAGGGGAAAAGAAAAATACCAGGGCTGTGTGCCAGTTCTTCAACCTCTGGTAGGGTGACAACCTCGCAAGGGCAGCGGAGCTAAACGTGACTAAAACGGGTCCTCTGGGGTGGTGACTCTCCACTTGTCATCTCCAGCACAGGGCTGAACTCAGCCTGGCCGCCTGTAAAGCTGGGGGAGCGGATGCATGGATTAGTGATTACCTTTCCCCTAATAAAAAGAATTGAAAAGGGAGAGCGAGAGGTCCTTTAGCAAGTTATTGCTTTTGTAGCCGCACCTCTGTGCACTGAGCTGAGACAGCTTCCTCTGGGCATTCAACTGAAAACAAAGAGTGAGAAGGAGAATGAAAGAGCAGGACGAAGCCTTCCCCTCAGCCAGCTCCCAGACCTGAGCCTCGCTCCACTGCCTTCCTGCCTGCCTGCATGGGGGGGACACTCTGCTCTGGGTGTGGGGGCTGCGGGGGGCACCCACCACCCTGCACACTCCTGCCCACCTCCAGCACCCTCAGAAGAGTCAGGGGAAGCCACAACCAGGGGCAAGAATGCAATAACTGAAAAAGGCTCCCCCCCCATCATCGAAAAAACCCAACAACCCCCCCAAAAACCCACTCAGAATCACTCAGGCAATAACTCCACTGTGCACAAACCAGTCTAAAATGGAGAGCATTGCAGAGCCACGGTCTGGTGTCGCTTAGGTAAAATGGGTGCATTATCTGCAGTAATACAGTGATCTCGCTCTTTCACCTCCACGGCTCCGCCGGCATGGAGGCGATTGCACAGACAATGTGCCATCCCTCATTCCCTCCACTTTTAATTCCTTCCCCCCTCCTCCTGTGAATCTATGCAATTTTGCGTTAATAAAAAAATAAGAAAGAAACTAAAGCTCTTCCTCAGAAATCTAGACATTAGCATACTCGCCCTAATACTTTAATCCCCATCATTGTTTATAATCGGGCTACACACAAGGTTATGCACAGTGCTGACTGATTTATGAATATATATATATATTTTGTTTTAATTGAAACGGCAACATTTAGGTTCCACCTTAACAGTGCACCTTAAAAGATTATCTCGGTTATTTCACAGGCACCGAGCCGGCACTAATAGTCCAAGGCAGATATTGAAAAGCAGCACAGGGCCAGGCAGATCTATTAGAAATTCCCATCCACGCGCCTCATACATATTGATTTCTGACACCAAGCAGCAGTGAAAGCCCCCGTGGGAATAATATATTTAGCAGGGTTCGCTGCGAGGAGGTCACAGAGTGCATACAGATTAGCTACAGAGGACCAAGGCACTAGTGTTGGAGCCAAATGCTAGATTTTATATCATTTTAATCTGAACTTTTATAATCCTTTTAGTTCTTCTTTCTCTGGATGGCAGAGGAAAGGCTCCTCCGCATGTATCATGCATCTTTTTTCTTTTCCTTCTTTATTCCTCCTATAAATGTGCAAATGCTGTTGTAATGGGGAGGAATGTACCCTTAGCATTAACAGGAATAGGCACAAACAGATTTGGGGTTTATATATAGGTATGTGTGCATGTGTATATATGCATTTATATATATATGTGTGTGTGTGTGTATGTATATATATATATATATATATATATATATATGTGCCTGTTTGTGGATAATAATGGTCATTTTGGCTGGAGACATCTTTATTTGAAGGTTTCCTTCAGTGGGGGTGGTGGGAGGGGGTCTCAGTAAATCTCAGGCTCCAGTTTTAATGTGCAGAAATAAAGAACTGCTCTAAGACCTTCTTTTCTCATTTTTATCTCAGAGCTTAATTGAGCAGAAGTCACATTTGTGCTGTTGAGCCTCAGAAAGCAAAAGCAACAACAACAACAAAAATACCTAAAGAGTTTTAATTACCTTCCTGCCTGTGCTGAGGGGGAGGAGTTGCCTGCTCGCCATGCGGGGGGATGTTGTGGCTGGCTGAGGCAGCAGGGTTGGGGGGCTGGAGGGGTGCCAGCATTGCAAAGGTTAGAGTTGACACACTTTGACACGAGAGTGAAATGCGCTCCGACAACAAAGAAACCAGGAGATTGCAGCTAAACAGACACAAAAGCTCGTGGGCATCTTGCAGGCGAGGGAAACACACTGACTCCAGTTTTTTCCCCTTTTTTAAATTTATAAATAAAAAAGTTCTCAATTCTTCCCAATAAACAGTCATTATTCCCATACTGATCAAACCCACCTGTCTCTGGCAGGGAAGTCATTCCTAAAAGCTGTGTGACGAGTGGACCCACTACTTTCAGTGTTCCCAATCCTGGCATGGGGCACTGAGAGTCATCCACCCACCTAGGTCCCAGCCTGCCAGTTCTGGATGCTGCAGGATGTGTACGGGTCACTTCCTGCTTGGGAGGCAAAAAATAATTTGAGTCTTGTTTTCTAATTTTTAAAATGAAAGGCAGGAGCAGCTTTTGACACTTCTGTTGTCCCTCAAGCCAATGAGGTGCTCAACCTTGAGCTAAGAGAGACTGTGAGAACTGCTACACGACCTCACTGTGGACTCCTTGCAGGCTCACTTACTGATTTGGATGCCTCTGGAGAGCAAAGATAAATCCACTTCTCCCTTGATTTCTGCAATCAGAAGAAAGAGTCATAATATACACGGAATGTGCTGTGTCACTACACAGAACAAAGCTCTTCTTTGCTTGTCCTTCAAAAGTGCAACAGTCTTGAGCATCTCAGCATCATGCTTTTGTCTTCTTCCCTGCTAAACCTTCTCATGCATCAGCCTTATGAACCTCGCAGGGACTGATGACTATCACCTACCTCTGTTAGCACAAGCACCCGTTCAGAAGTGAGGGCTGTGCTGAGCCTGGCTTTCACCAGTGGTCTGAAACTACAGTGGCACACGTGTCCCAGCTTGCACAGGTGCACTCTCTTGAGAAAACCCTTTCTATCACACTTGTGCTTTCCAGGGGCACAAACCCTGTCACAAACTCTGTGGCAATGGGCACTCCGAGTCCCAAGGCTGCTGTGCTGCAGTTAATGCACCTACCTGTCCTAAAGGTGAGCCCTAAAAAAATTACACCAATGGTCAGGCCAAGAAGGTTGTCCACTTAATCATCAGGTTATAAACCTGGGGCTGCTTTCCCAAGGTTCTGGGTAATGTGTCACATCCATGTTGCTCTGTGACCCAGACCAGGGCTTAAGCTGATGCCAATGCTTCTTAAGGAATATGGGGCACATCTTCCCACCCACATACTTCATGGGCTGCTGGTGGTGGCCACTTGCAGTTCACCACCTTCTTGTGAGAGCTTTGGGGGCATAAATAATTGCTTTGCTGTGGCTCTAGTAAAACATTGAAGTGCTGTACAGAAAAGAGGTCTCTTCATAACATCCAGCCTCCCATTCCATAGAAGTCAGCACTTCTCATGACTTGGTTGAGCCAAGTGCTGGCATTTTGCAGAAGAGTTTGGTGGGAACTGTCTGTGTCTAGCCCAGTCCTCTGACATTTGAAAAATGCTAGGTCCATGTTACATCTGTGCTGCTGGTGAGGTTATTCAATTGAGCAGCTGCCTGGAGCCAAGTCCCACCCACAAATTCGTTGTCTGAGTGGGAACTCAGTGCTTGGGCACAATGAAGGTCTTGCCAAGGACCTCACTTGTCAAATAAAACATTTACAGCCCCCTAATTATTTTTGTCAAGATAAAAGATTGGGGCTTATCCTCCATTGTTCACTACTGGATACTTTGAATTAAAATAAATTATAGGTGAAAAAAACCCGTATTCGTTGACCTTAAAAATACAGGGTAGAGTGCCTGATGAAAACCTGTTTAGGTACAGGGGCCTTTACAGCAACCAGAGCTTGATCTGTATCAAAAATAACACCAAACAGAAAAACGTATTTTAGGTTTATATGCCACCTCAAGTACCTGGCTGCACTTTTTGTTTCACCCAGGATTCCAGTCCAACATTCACTGCTCAAACAAGGTTGCTGCTGAGAGCATGGGACCTGTTCCTCCTCAGATTTTGATTCTTTTCCTTTCTCAGTGGCAAACAGACCCAAAATATTGAGGTGAGGTCATTGCTGGCCCTTTGCCAGTCTCTTCCACACAAGTACCCTGTTTCCTTCTGTGTCTGGAGGAAATGGCTTTGTTCCTACATTGTGGTTGACAGACTCCATGCTTTATCCTCCTGCCTTGAAGTTCTCCTGGAGCACTCTTTGTGGCTCCTAAGCAAGAACCATGCAAATCCTTGAGGGTGGCAGCTCTCTTGAAAGATTCCTGCCTCTGATGGGAGAAGTCCTATGCAATACTTCCCTGATGCCGCTCTTGAACTAGCAGCACACCTGGAGAGGTGCCTCAAGAATGATGGTGAAGCGTAAAGACTGATGGTGATGGGTATGGGCAGGAGGCTCCTGCTACTGTAGCTGGGAATGGGTCCTTGTCAGTAATGATGAAATCTGTATTCAGACCCATTATCAGACACTATTTGGGAATTGAAGCCTGTCAAGGAAAAGAGACTGCTGAGGTCTAAGCAGGGTGGGAAGGCTAGGGGCATGCAGGATGTCTGGAGAGCAGATGGGCAGCCTGGATGGTGTTTGTTCTTGTTGTGTCGCCGTTGCCTGCACAGCTAGTGGGTAGGAGGCCGGCAGTGGCTTTGGTATGTGCTAGTGCAGCCAGTTCTGCAGGGGGGGCTGATAAGTCACCAAAAGAGCAGGAACTGCTGGGCTCAAGGCCAGGTTGGATGGGGCTTTGAGTAACCTGGTTTAGTGGAAGGTGTCCCTGTCCATGGCAGGGGAGCTGGAAACAAAGTCTTTGAAGTCCCTTCTGATCCAAACCATTCTATGAACTGGAGTAGGTGGTTTTGAGGTAATTTCTGTCAGCAGCCTACACACAGCTGTGCTACGTGCTTGTGAGGGTCACTTTTGCCCGAGAAGCTGACTGCCAGCAGTGAACCCAGGGCCAGACCAGTGGTTCTGAGGTAGTTTCTGCCAGAGCAGCTCACGGGACACCTGGTGGCAGGGTGTGAGCTGTGAAGCTGGGAAGTCACTCTTCACCAAGTCTTCTCCATTGGAGCATCCCTGGAGTTCACGATCTTACTCATGACAGCAGCACCAGCGGACTGGCCAGCAGCAGGGCTGTAGGTCCCAGGGTCTGCACCAGCTGCCTGCAGTTGTAGAGGGTCATTTCTGGCATTGCAGTAGCTCTTGACATGCAGGCCAGTTTGGGATGGACGTCTGTCCTCCCTCCCGGCCAGGCCCTCGGCTGTGCTGACTGGTGCCTCACTGTGAACCCAGACATGCCAACAGCAAAGAGGTCACTCCAAAATTCATCTTTTTGACGCTGTTGTGCTTGGGGTGTGTCCACAGGCTACAGTGCATCTCTTTTTCTCCTCTCCTGTTGTCTTCTCCTTCTCCCCATTTGTTAGAACCCAGAGGTCTGAGGGCTGCGCTGAGTGATGGATGGTTATAAGTGACACTCCAGGATGTACCCAGGCCCTGACAATGGAAAACGGGGGCCAGATGTGGCATTGCCCTTTGGAGAGCAAGGCCAAGAAAAAATGGCAATAACTGGGGATGCAAACTAACCTTATGCTCTCAGAAGTTTCTTCCCAGTGAGGCAAGAATTAATAAATCCTTCTTCATCTTTTCTGACGTGGTGGTAGTTTAATGGCTGCTTCCTTAGACCAATTCTTGGGTGAATGGTTTCAACTAAGATGGACAAAATTCGCTCCACACTTGCACTGAGGCAATGTTTATTTCCTATCCAGTACTGTAACTGATCTCAGATACAAGAGGCCTAAGCTTTTCTGACATATAGATAGGATCTCTTAAGCACCACATTCCTGAAAGATGCTTTTAATTGTCAGGGATAGCCAATATTATCTAACAAAATCAGTCAGGTCACAGCTCAAGTCTTTGAAGGGCTGCATGCTTTTTGTTGGAGTTTTGTGGGGTTTGGGGGTTTTATTTTTGTATTTTTTATTTTTATGGTGCAGAATACTGCTTGTATCATTCCAAATTAAACAAAATGGTTTATTTTTCTAAGAAGTAGTCTCTGCTTGCAATTCCCCCCTCTTGGAGAGGGAGTCCCCAGCAAATACCATCAAAGTCCATCAAACTGATTTTTAACTTCAAAGTCTTAGGTTAATGTAGAGATGCTCCTTCTTAATGCAGAGCGATGTTGGTCAACATGAACAGAGCAGCCCAAGTTTCTGTGTTGAGGAGGGGAGCAGGCAGCAGGGCAGACAGGGCTGTGTAGGCCCTCAGACCCTGGCTTTGGAAGGGATGCACCACGGCTGGATTCACATCTGGCTTACACTTGAAAGACTGCACACACGCCAGCTTCCTGCTGTTTATACAGCTGAGTTTTAACACACCAAGTTTGTTCTGGGCTTTTGTCTCATCATGTGGTAAAAAGCTGCAGTTTGGTGGTATTTCTTTTGGCAAGCTACTTCGCAGGCTGGGATATTCGAAAACGAGTAGTATTGGTGCTGGGGGAATGCCCTGTCCACTTGGGCATCCCACCCCTTCTGGTATCAAAGCACCAGCTTGTTTTATACACATATTTTTACATTCGTTATGTATTTATATACAGCCATACATTTATTTACATCCATATATATTATTCTGAGAGAGGACAAGGAAACATCTCATTCCAATGCAGGTATGTTCCACAGGTATCTTAGTTCTCATGGTGACCAGGAAAAGGTGGCCCACTGTTAAATGAGGTGGGAAAACTAGCAGTAGGCAATGTCAAGAAGAAAAAAGCACTTCATATCTTTCTTATTTTTCCTCCAGCTTTACCCATTTATTCACCAATGAACTTTTTTTAGGTTGACAGTGTTCATCTCAGCAACAAGGAGATCGAATTTAGGGTGAAAGAAGAAGACAGCAGGATATTTTCCACGAGACTGGATCCGAGGGAGCTCAAAGAAACAGTAATTTAGCTGTTGGCAATTTTAATTTTTAGAACTGGTGGCAACCAGGGGAGGTTTCTGAAGCCTGGGAGAGGATAACAGGAATGCCCATCTTTGAGAAAAGGCAAAGCAAGGGGACCAAGGAGCCATAGACCACTCAGCCTATTTAGTGCATGGAAAAATGCTGGAAGAAATAATCAAGCAAATTATTTATGAGCCTCTAGAATATAGCATGGAGATAAGTAACAGCCAACAGGGATTTGTCAAGAACAAATCATGTCAAACTCACCTTATTTCCTCCTATGACAGGGCAATAAGCCATGTGGAGAGGCAATGAATATCATATCTCTTCACTCAGTAAGGCTTCTGATGCTGTCTCAAGCCACACTCTCCTGTAGATGCCACAGGGATGCAGACTATGGAATGGGGAAAAGACACTGACAGTGAACCATCACCTCTGTGCCCCATCCCTATGGTGGGATGCATGGAAGTAGGGACAGCTGGGGAAAAGGCGAGGTGCTTCATGAGGACAAGTGCAAAGGACTGTGTTTAGGTAGGAGTAAATGGTGCACACCCACCCCTGGTCAGGAACCCTTAAAAAACCAGCAGATCAACAGAAAAAAAGGATCTGTTTGGGTTGGAGAGCATCACAAGCTGAACACGAAGCACAGCTGTGGAAAAGCAGATGCCTCACTGGGTGAAACAAGGGGTGAATCTCAGGTGAGAGAGACTTTCTGCACTACCCAGTGCTAGCAAGGGCTCAGGTGGCATTGTCTGCCCCAGTCTGAGCACTGCTGCTGGAGAAAAATATGGATTAATTGGCAAGAGTTCAGCAGAGAGCACTGAAGATGGTGTGTGGTGTGGGGAGCATGTCCTGCACAGGAGAGTGGAAAGAGCAGGATTTATTGATGCTGAGGCTAAATGGTAGGTGCAGGAAGGTGGGGGACGAGGTGGACAGGACCAGAAGCCGAGGCTGTGTAGCAGGAAGGGACCAGGAGGCTGGAAACGAGTGAGATTGGTGGTAAAGGTGCAAAGCACTGGGAAGAAAGTGTGTGACCTGGAGGATGGTGGGCTTCCCGCTGCAGGGAAAAGTTCGGGCACAGGTGATCCCACAAGTGAGCAGAGTGATCCCTCTGGCTCCTTTCAGCCCTCTTTGCAGAGGGGGGCAGTTAGGGAGGAGTGTGGTTTTATGTTCCTGGGCTTTGTGCCTGCACAGGGATGCTCTCCTGAAATCAGAGCAGGCTACTGCTGCCTCGTCAGCATTCGGGATACTCGCCGAAACGAGACCTGCGTTAATCAGCACAACGGGGACATAATTAATTATTCTCAGCACCTTCTCAATGGAAATGTTAGAAAGGAGGGCTAAGCTGTCCCTGTTGCCCCCCTGTAATCCTATGCCACGGCTGGCTTTATTGGCTCTAAGGGGAAATGAGGCACATTTGCTTTCCCGCTGATACGGCGTTTACGCGTGCTCACTTCACAGGCGCGTGCAGATGAAAGCGTAATTGCATGGAAGGTGAATTGATTGCAATTAACCTCGGGACTTGGCCTCGGGCTGGGGTGTCCCACCTTCCTCGCCGGGAAAGTGCCATCAGGGGCATGGCGCGCGGCTGATGAATACGTATATCATGGCATGAAACACATACGTTACAGGTGAAAGTACATAAATCATCTAGGAAAACACGGATTATACCGAAATCATCAAATTATAAATGAAGCGCATAAATCATGAGATTACACCGTTAGATGGTATCAGGGGCCATAAATTATATAGTGAAGCCTGAGGTTCACCAAGAGGTTCACGGAATAATGAAATGAGACTCATATAACTTAAGGAAAATGTCGTTATCTCCATGAAATGGAAACGCAAATATCCAGCCCGACTTCCATGTATTTTTACAACATCTTCTATCAGAAAGGCTCGCAACAATAGGGCCAGTTACGCAGAATAAGCCCCAAGGAAGCCTCCCCTGCTGAAGCAAACAACGATTACACATTAAAAAGCATGTTCTAAAGATAAGTTTGTAAGGAAGATAAAAAGTCTCCAGCAGGGCTGATAGTTGGGCGGCGAAGCTGCTCCCAAGGTTGGTGACACACGAGCAGGCTGAAAAAGCTTCACTGCTAAGTGCAAAAAGTAGGAAGAGTTATTCTGTGAGCAGCCGCTTGATTTCCTATTGATGGAGAGCGCGGGGTGCTGGGGATGGTGGGGCGCTCAGGATGGCGGCTGGAAATGGGCTCAGCAAGGCACTGCCTGGCAGCTGTAGCAAGGCAATTAAAAGTTAACATGAAAAAAAATTCAAATCGATATGCTCTACAATTGGAAACCAATGGTGTTCAGGGGAAGAAAGGGGAAAGGGATATTGAGTGCAGTCATTTCATACCTGATCTTCTGGCCGCTTTTTGCTTTTATTGGTCTATTTTTCCTTCCTTGCTCGCTCCAAAAAGCAATTTGCTTTCTTGCCCCCTCCCCTAGGTTGGTTTTTCAAACAGATACAATTCAGCAGAGGAAAGGCCAATCCAATAAAATAGAAACTCCTTATTTATTTGTTTCAAAACACAGCTTTGTTGTTAATCAAACCAGCTGTCGAGAATGAGTCCGGCTGCCCTTTGGCTGCTGCTGGGATTCCATGTAACAGAATGGGTCAGGGCTCTGGGTTTTGTTCCCAGTCGGTCAGTGTGTCAGTGATGTCAGTGCCGTAGTGTGACTCTGGGATTTACATCCGCTCCCAGCATTGCTGAGCTGGGGTTGTGGTTGGCACATGTATACCAGGGGATTCCTTAGTTGTTAACAAAGTGTTTGACCTGTTTCATTCCTCAGGGCAAGCACGAGCTGGAGCCAACTGAATTTATGTCCTGGGAATGGCTGGTTTATGGCTGACCCTGGAGGGGCACTGACTCAACCTATTTCTGGCTGAAGATGCTAATAAGGATGCAGAAGATGTCTCAAGTGGGCAGCAAAACTAACATTTAAGGGAGAATGCCTAAAATGTTTCATAGTACACAGACATTATTTTTAATTAGCAGGCATACCAGATATAGTATCCACTAATACTCAGTAGTAAAATCTGTCTTCAATAGCAAAACTGTCTTCAGCTCAGATTCTCAGCTCCTGTAAGAGAGGGCTCCACATTAATTTCTTTTTCAGTGAGCTTGAGATGGAAACCTGGGTTTGTATGATGGGAAAATAAATACACTTTTGAAGAAAAAAATGGGGTTTGGGCTGCTAATCCCTAGGAGGGGGAGGGCCATGCTCAGCCTCCTAACCAAAATAAGTTGGTTAAAAATAAATAAATGGTTGAGCCTGCTAGGTGTGAGCATAATCATTTTACTATATGATCTATGCCTTTCATTAGTTGAGGTACACATTTCGCTATAATAAATGTGCTTCAGCAAATGATCTATGCATTTCTTTCTGGAATGTATGTGTTTCACTGGAAAAGGTATGTGTTCATCAGCTATGAGTAATGCTCCTGACGGCACTGCATTATATTGCTCAGCTGGTATCAGCTCAGCACGGCGCATCCATTCCCCCACAGCCACGGACGCCGATCCAGCAGGACAGCACCGACCGGGCCCTGTCACTCCCGGGCCGCGATGCCACCTGGGCTGGAGGGCGCTGGCACCCGGGAGATGGAGCAGAGGAGGGCAGCGGGAGGGCCTGTGTGCGCTGCTCGCCTGCTGGGCACACATTAGAGCTGTGGAAAGCAGGGCAGGCTGTTGGTGCGGGCAAGCCAGGCTTTGGCAGCGCACGCAAGGGATGAGCCCGTTGGGAATGCAGCAGGGGATGCAAACGGAGGGTCATCCACTCTCTCTGTCCTCAAGTCCTCAGCGGTCCTTTCTGGTCACCCAGCTAAGAGTAGGG
Organism: Corvus moneduloides; assembly: GCF_009650955.1. NCBI lineage: Eukaryota > Metazoa > Chordata > Aves > Passeriformes > Corvidae > Corvus > Corvus moneduloides. Next base: position 42,554,860 of record NC_045480.1, on the reverse strand, counting down.
TGATTTCTTTTGCTTCCCAAGCTCACCCAGTGCAGGAACATCCCCCTGAGGTTTCAGTGGGCCAGCCCCTGATGGAGTCCCTGCAGAGGCACCCCATCACCACTCCAAATTTTCAATTTCCTCCTTGTCTTCCTTGGCATTGCCACCGCGTTTTGGAAACTGCCCCTGCCAGCACCTGAGGAAACTAAAGCTACATGAACAATTGAGAAAAGGTTTCCTAACTGCTTGATAATCAGTCCCCTCCCCCAGCAAGGCTCCTTTCCCATTACAGCATTGTTATTCACTTGTAATGACATCGCTTATTACCGCAGAATACACATTAGTCTTGGCCATGGGACTAATGATTTGTATCTGAGCCTTCATTTTAAAATCACTTTTCATCAATACATCCATTTTTATAGATACAGCTTTATATAATTCATTACACATATTTGCCTTTACTGACCTATTTTGCTGTACCCTGCATCTATCACTGTAGATGCTATTCTGCTCTTCTGAAAAAATCCTGCTTTTTCTACATTTCTCTTCATTAATATGCTCAGGAGCTGTGGTCACATGTATTTTTGTATTATCTTATAGTTTCCTCCCTTCTGTCTGAACAAAAATGGTGATTCTGAAAAGGGCTGTAAAATCTGAATGAATCTGAATTAATTAGGAGCTCTATTGACGTTACATAATGCCCATTTCAGTTTATCCCATATATATTTTCTGATTAGTTCCATTCGCTTTCTCTTTCTCTCTTTCTCAAAAAAAACCTAAACATTTTCATAGTGTGTCATTTGGTGGAAGCAGTTTTAAAGGAAACCATTTCTGATGGAACTAGTTCAGTGCTGAAATGGGGCTGAGTGTAGCTCACACTCCAAACTGGGTCAGCCAGGAACATTGGAGACCATTAGGAGACCTGAAGTATCTGTTTTCCATGAGGGAATAAATATTTTGGGTCAGGACTTCAGCAAGTCTAAGTTAGAACAGGTCACGGATTTATAAGCAGCTCTGGCTGTGTGTTGTTACATGCACCTGTCGGTAATGCGCCAGTCACCGAGCAACAGGATCATCATTAAGGGCCTCGTTAAGAGTGGATAATGATAGTCCCTTTTGCCTGTGAGTTTGAGAAGTGGTAATGTCATGGATGAGCCCGGTACTCTGGATGCTTTCATCACCCCTTGGTGCCTGTGTTGGTGTAGTACCTGCAGGCTCATGGGAAGGAAAGGCTCCCATGTACTGGGCTCTGTGTGTGGCTCCGAAGCACCCAAGCCAGCTGTCCTTCAGGGCATCCGGAGGGTTGGGAATGTGCCCTCAGGGCTGGAGCAATGAGATTGGAGCCACAGTGGGGGGTCCCACAGGGTCTCCCATCACTTTTGCCCACCAGCAGATGCTGATGCAGCTGCCCCCGCAGGAATTTCTCCATGCTCTGCAAGTCCATGCCAGTCTCCCTGGTGGAGTGGACCTAGCTGGGGCAGAGCAGGCTTCCTGAAGGCAAAGCTCAGGTTGCACTCTTGTCTTCCAGCAGGGTTTGTGCTACCCTACCTCTGTGCCAGTGTAATTTCTGAATGGTGCCTGAGGGTACAACATGGCCATGCCTAAGGGTGTTCTCAGGTCCCATGCAACAGCTTCGGGCCCACGGAGCTCACTTTGAGGTGTGAGGGTAGAGTGGGATGGAGGTGCTGTTGATGATGAACGTTGCAGTGATGGACACACAGCAGGATGCTGCTGGTCTGTATCACCCACCTTCCCTCTCGAAAAAATGGTGCAAAATGCTCTTGCTTCCTCCCCAACACCACAACTCCTGTCTTGTCTCCTCCTTCAGCTTTTTCCTCCATCCTATTTTATTCTGGGCTTGTGGGGCACGTCAGGATACCTGCCAAATATTTGCTGAATGAAGACTATGATTTGTCTGTGATTCTCCGTACTCATTTGCTGACTGTAAATTTTTGCATAGGCTCTGGGACATACTTTTTTAATTTGCTGCAAATTGCTGTATCCTTTTCAGATGTTTTTGCTACCAAAGCATTATGGTTATGAAATGAAGTTCAAAGAACGCTGGTGGGAAGAAGATAGACTGAAGCGTTACTTCGGCTTGTAAAATAAGGTGGGGGGAAGGAATTGGATTATACAGACAGCCACAAATCTTAAATTGCTCTGATGTTTTGGTCATCACCGGCAGTGCCGGTGGGGAGATAAATCAATTTTTGGCAGCTGCAGACAGCGATCTGACTCAGGGCCAGAACAGCTTGACTGGAGAGGCACGGTAAAAGTTAGGGGGCTTCTATCACAGGAGATTTCCTGAAGGTGTGGAGGGATGGGGAAGGACAGGGAGGAAATGAATCCATAAAATAATATTCCAGGTTAGCCTGTCGTTTTCATGAATTCAAACATATATGCAGAGTCTGGTATTTGCAAACTTGATGTGCTCCTGCCTGTTTCCAATCTCTAAAATAAACACAGCATGAAGGAGGTTGTAGCTGTCCGAATCCACTTTGTTTGTTGCAGTCAGCTGCTTTTTATTAGAACATGATTTAATGTGCATGGCAGGAGTAAAAACTACTAGTTTTATATTTTTTTAATCTCAAATGGAGGCTTGATTTTCTAAAATGCTAAAAGCAGCTGTGGTCTAATATAAGATTCTTGAAGGCTGTAATGTTGGGCTCTTGTCAGGGGTAGAAAATCTTTGGTAATGGTGTCCCAGATTGTCAAGCTAAAGTATTTATAATGAGAATTTCTTTTTCTTTTTAAACCATGGGAAAAAATATTGCGCAAACTAAAGCTCATCTGCCTCTTTCTGCAGTTTCTTTTTTACCTTATATGCAGTTAATTTTGGAACATATCTTCAGTGATTCTCAAAATAGCCTGAATTATTAGTGCGTTGCTCTTATCTTTTTTTCTTTGAATCTACAAGGAACTGCCTCAAATGGTCAATGATTATCTAATATTCGTCACAGGCCATCTTTCCTGCAAATCCATTTTCCGTGTGTGATAATCACACCCAGTCACAGCCCTCCTGCTGCAGAAGTGTTGAACATCATACTGGACACAACCATGTAATGGGTGACATCTCATGCCAAACGATTCCAGAGTACTGTCAGTGCCAAATATATTCCTGGCCTTAAATGCTGTTTTCCCCCTTGTTGCAAATATAATCTCTGCTTTCCCTGCCATAACTCAGTGCTTGGAGTGGCTAATGACAGCTGATGATGGTGATGATGCATTTTAATGCGTCTACCGAGCCAGCACATTTATAAGATGCTCCCTGCTTCCTATTCTTTCCCCCACGTCAAACAGAAGGTAGGCAAAGGCAGAGCTGCATTTTTAGTTTTTTTATCTCAGGATCAGTGACACAATATCAGACGTTGGTGGGGTTAAGGCAGAAACCCATTGGGAGAATTCGCTTCTTGTGGAAATGTCTGTGGAGCTCCTTTCCAGATACCTGTTCCAGGCATTCCCAGTGGGTTGATGTCTCTCAGCAGAATTTTGGATTTTAAATCCTGTAAGACAAAAACCAAGTGAAAATCTTGGAAATGGCATCAGCTGTATGGCAGTTCCTGTGTGGTATTTTTGAAACACAAGTACAGGCTGACCTTCCTATACCTCAGTCATACAGGGGTGAGGGGATGGAGAAAGAAAGAGGAAGAGACCAGGACTGTTCACCAGTCAAATCAGCCATTTCCCTGCTGATATCACTGGTTTCTCTATTTTCTTTTATACTTAATATTATGGAAAAAATGAGGTATTTCAGACCTCCTTTGTGAACTACTCCAATACATCATTTATAAGGACTGCTTAGTAAAACTTTATTGATTGCGCCTCAGATTTTGGTAGACTAATATCACTGCTGAAAACTGTGATTTATGAACATTTTTCAGCAGTAAGTAATACTAATAGGACAGGGGGGTGGGGGGAACAAGCCCACCAAGGAGTGAAAAAACCCCTCTTTTTTTGCCTGAATCAAGAGTATGCAAGAAAAACATGTAGTTGTGGTCTTTGTCACTAGCAGAGATTTGGCAGAGGTTTGACAAACACACATCTTGGGCTATTACAGGTGCTAATTTGGGCTTCTCCACCACTAGAGAAAAAGCCTCCATGTACAAAACTCTCCACTTGCTGCCAGAGCACGACAGTGTCTGAGCAAGGAAGCACCTGTGATGGGGAACTGCACCCCTCTGAACCCCAGAGAGGGGTCCTATTGGGAAACCAGTCTATGCCCTCTCCTGATCGTCTGCTGGATGGCTTCCCAAAGGAAAAATTGCCAGCAGATCACACAGGTTTGGGGGCAAATGTCTGGAAATAGATCATCCTGACAAACAGTATTCCAGAAATTCATGTTTTCTTGAGGGCAGTGGTGATTCCAGAGGGCTGAAGTGGGGGAGCTAAAAGGCTTCAGAGAGCAGCAGTTATGTCTTCACAGTTTAAGTTTCACCATTATCCTAATTATCATCACTAAGGGATTACTCAAGCGAAACTTTATTATTATTATCATCACCATCATTAATTTTGAGGCAGGAATTGTAGACATTATGTGTATGTACCCCACAATTAGGATTTGTATAAGACTTAAGCCCTCATCAAGAGGACAAAGCAGAAAAATTTACTGAGTTGCTAATCTATAAAGCCTTTGGGACCTCATATCAAAAGTTCTCTTGCATGTGATAACCAAGAGTCTTCAATTTCACAGACCTTTTAAATGGTAGAAAAAAATCCCAACAATCCACAGAGTCTGGTCAAAACCTTCAGGCTGCATATTCATGCCAGCAGAGGAGAGCTCTCTTAACACCCCACTTGGTGTCTGAAATACCCTTTGGAGCATGGAGCCGCTCCAAAACCATATGGTTGTCACAGTAATCAAGTACAATCAAATCCAAGCTTCCACCTGCAATTTGCCATTGCATTTGGATGGGGTTTTGTAGAAGCAATTGTGTCATACCAGTAACGGGGGTTGATTAATGCAGGGAACAACAGGATGCTCCGTTAGCCTTACCGCACTGTTGCTGCCTCGGTTTGCTCCAAGAGGAACCCCACATAATTAACATGACTCTCACCCTTTCACTTTTAACATGCTTCCTAATTAAGCTCTCCAGCATCTGAACTTCACTTTCTGGCTGCAGTGGCTACAAAATGATTTATCCCCCGATGATGGTCACCAGCGCCAACCTTGCTGTCAGGAAAGCATGCTGAAGCATTTAACACTTTGAATTATTTTATTCCTGCTCCTCTCCTGTTTAAGTAGGGAGGTCTGGTGCAAAACCTTGCATTTCAAAGCCAGCTCATCAATGTGCAAATGTAACCATAGGCCATCTCTTACCCGTTTGTGTATAATGGACATACATACATAAGGAATGATAAGGGTGCATATAAAAAGCCTTTGACCTGTAATTAGCCTATCTTGCTTTTTTTAAAAAAAATCTTTATGTCACTCCATTTGCAAATTAATTAAACCTAATAGATGTAATGAAATGCAAAGGGAGCTGATCGCTTTGTAGAGATTTAATATTGATTTGTGCACTAAACAGGCTTTGGTGTATTTTAAACAATTATTGCCAATACATAAATTTCTGCAACAACTCTTCTATGTAGAAACAGGTCCTGTTGAGGTACAAAGTCTACCTATGCATTTAGTTCATATCTAAGCCCCCCCTCCCATTTGTATTTGCACAGCACCTCCAGCTCCTTAGCCGAAAGGTGCTGTTTACACAATATTATTTTAATTTCACATGACAAATGTGCTACCATGAAGCTAAACATTCATCATTGCCTGGGTGCGCTTTTCCCCTCTGTGGGGAGAAGCAGTGTCAACTACTGGCACGGGCTCTCAGCAGATAACACCAGCTGGGGAATAGCAGTCGTGTACCGCAGAAATCCCAGTGCTGAAAAAAAATTCACAGTGGATGTGCCCAGGGGCCAGAGGGACCTCAGGTACCATGGCCCCTGAATTGGGCTGGGATTCTGCCTTCCGAAGCCGCGATTCCCTGACTGGTTCAAATCTCAGCAGAGTGGGCTGCAAGGGCAGGCAGCCCCGCCTGCCTTCATCCATCGCCGTGCCAAAATGGGAAGGACGTGGAGCCGGCAATGATGATGAGAGCTCACATGAATCCCCCGGGCCTGCAAGCAGGGTTTCCTAATTGTCAGCTGTGCTGCGCCAGGCTTGTTTAAAATAATTAGAGTGCAGCGGCTTAAACAGACCGGGGAGGGTCGGGGTGGGCTTTTTTTTTTTAATCCCTCCATATGGGTTTTTATCAGTTGCTATCAGCTCCCTGCTCATTTCTGACACCATCACTCTGCCAGGCAGGGGGATGGGGAGGGGGGAGGGGGAAGCAAGGTATTATATTTTAAGTACACGAATGCATTCAGAAAGAAAGACGACGAGCAGCCCCAATGTATGCGATGGATGGAAACAATACAGCCAGCGCACCCAAACTATATTATTAAAAAAAGGGGGGAGGAGGGGGGGAAAAAAATCTGCTTGCTCCTCTTCCTCCTCTCTTTCCTCCGAGAGGGCTAGCTGAAATCTTTCTTAATTACCGCTTATTTCAATGACAGAATTGTAATTTATCATTTAGTTGTAATTTGACATATGTTCACACCTTTGCCATTTCCAATTTCCTCCTTCACTCTAATTGTCTGCCTGGCTCGCCTGTCACGCGCGCCTCCTGGGATTAATTCGAGCTGTCTGTCTGCAGCGGGCTGGCGGCGCGCTCGGGGCTGGCGGCGCGGTGACAGTGTCACTGCGCGCACCGTTTAGCCAAGGCATTACCCGGCCGTCGCGCTCCCGCCCCGCCTCAGCCCCCGGTGTTTATTGTTTAGCCCGCTTTTGCATTTCTGACTTTTCGGGCTTTTATTAGACGCTAATTACGCTCCCCGGCTGTCAGCTGAAAGGAGAGGAAACCTTGCCGTAATTAGTGGGAGGGGGCCCCGGCGGCGGGGATGCGGGAGCCGGTAGATGTCTCTCGCTCTGCCTCGAAAATGCGCACCGGCTTTAAATGCTCTGCCTTCATTTTCCTCCGCGGCTGTTTACGCTCCTCTGGCTCGCTGACGTGGCCTCAATAGAGCAATTGCAGCTTCCTTCCCCGGCTTTTGGCCTCCCTGACCCTGCTCTTCCTCTTTAACACGCTGCATCCATCTTCAGCATCCCCTTAAAACAACCTTTCCGTGGCCAGGTGCTGCTCCGCCCTGGCGCCACTCCACGCACCAGGGACGGATTTGGCGCAGGGTGTGTTTGTTTGCCGAGGATGGCAAATAGCGGGAAGGGCCCTGTGTGCCCGAACTGAGTGTACACCGTGGCTGACAATTAACCTGCCAGAAGCTGCTTTGGCCACCAAGGAGGTGCGTGGGCTCCTGTCCCCATGGCTGGTCCCGCTGTTCTCATACTGACCTGATCCCCTTGTCCATGTACAGCAGTAACCATGAGGCTGCTGCTGCTGGCCCAGAGAGGCTGCTTCTTTTCATCAAGAGAAGAGATATTTCACCAGTGTTGCAAAGTAACACCTAGAATTAGATTCTCAGCCACACTTTTCATGGGCAACAGCTGAATTCACATCATGACTCGTTACCTGGCCCCCTTTTCTCTGTCCCACCCAGATTTCTCCCGGAGGCTGTCCTGTGGGCCTCCAAAGGACATATGGATGCTATATGCATTCATACATGGATCCTATATGCATCTTGCTCTTGCAGAGCATCTGGCACAGTGGCAGCACCCGAGGGGGACCACCCTCAGAGCTGCTCTTATAGATAAAGATGACTGGAGAAAGCTGTTCAGTATACTGCTGCTATGGGTTTTTTTAAATTCTTTTGGCCTTTGCCTGAAAGGACAGAAAACATCCATTCTTTTCCCCATTTTCCTAGGAGATTTTTTCCACAAGAATAGGCACATGGTCTGTCTCTGCAGATGTTTCAGAAAAGTGGTCCAGCCCCAGTCACAAAAGTGGAACTTTTTTCCCCCAAAGAAAAACCTGGCTAACCAGCTGGAACAGTTTGAAGGCAGAAAGCGACATCATCCTCTAGCTTATCAGCGTTTTCTACTGTGTGGCTTCCCCAAATCCCCCCGTCTTTGCTGTGGTTTAACCCCAGCTGGCAACTAAACCCTGCGCAGCTGCTCACTCATCCCTGACCCACATCGGGATAGGGGAGAGAATTGGGTGGGTAAAAGTGAGAGAACTTGTGGGTTGGGATAAAGACAATTTAATAGGGAAAGCAAAAGCTGTGCATGCAAGGAAGGCAAAACAAGGAACTTCCTGCTGGAAGTTCTGCCATCGCCAGGAAAGCAGGGCTCCATCACATGTAATGGTTACTTGGGTAGACAAATGTCATCACTCCAAATGTCCCTCCACACTCCTTCTTCTCTCTGCTTTATGTGCTAATATTGACGCCTTTTGGTGTGGGGTATCCCTTGGGTCAGTCAGGGTCAGCTGTCCCAGCTGTGTCCTCTCCCAGCTCCTTGTGCACTCCCAGCCTCCTCGCTGGTGGGATGGAGTGAGGAGCAGAAAAGAGCTTAACTCTCTACAAGCTCTGCTCGGGAATGACAAAAACATTCCTGTGCTAACAACACTTTCCAGCACTAACCCAAAACACAGCCCCACACCAGCTACTGTGAAGACAACTAACTCCCAGCCAAAACCAGTTCACCATCCACTGTTTCCTCCACATTTCCTTTTCCTCCACATGCTACCCAAGTAAAGATACATAAATAAAGGAAAAGAGATAAACTTGAAAATCCTGAACAAAACAGTTTCAGACAGAACCCCCCCCCAACATACTTAATAACTTATTCATTTTCCAGTGATTTAAATGTCTCACCCATCAATATCGGCATGAAAGAGAAACCCACAGAAGCAAGAGTAAGTTGGACACCATTGCCCCCCCCGCACTGGGAGTGTGGATGCTGGCAGAGGTGAATTTGGAGCAGGCTCCTCTGCACTGCATCCCGCATGCCCTGTCCCCACTCACAGCCTCTAAGAATCACGACCTTTATTTCTGACTGCTCTTGTCAATGGCGTAGCCTTAGGTAAGTGCTTTAAGCCCAGTCTTGATGGTTCAGGTGCCTTAACAGATCCCTTAAGCGTTTAAAATTAAGCTAATGCCCTGAAAACACAAGCCCATCCAACTGACACAATTCCTCCCTCCTTAAAATTAGCCCAAACCCCTTGCCCTCGGCCCTTCTGAGCCTTTCTAGGCATCACCTTGGCAACACACCACAAAACCAACCCAAGCGGAGAGTGCAAGCTAGAGGTCAGTGCATCTTGGCACTTTCAAATCTCAAAGGAATTAATTTTAGAGCCAAGGGACACTGGGGAAAAAAAACAACCTAAACCACCACTCCAGTTTAGCTGGGGGCAAAAAAGGAGTGGCTGGCAGCACTGTGAGAGGCTGGCAAGATGTTGCTGTTTGGAAATCCCTGGCTCAGGGCCATTTGCCTTCCCACAGTGCTGTGAGTGGGCAGAAATGCTTCTCAGAGCCCAGGTACACAGAGCAGCTAGCACAGCACTGCTGGGAAATATTTAATGACTTGTAGGAGGCAAGACTGAATGGATTTACATTTATTTAGATTTTTTTTTCTCCCTTTCAATGTCTGCTTTCTACACCATTGACCTTTTAAAATTATTTCACTACTTACTGACTTTGTTTTCTGTGTGTTGCCATTTTCACCTGCTTCCTGCCTTTTGCCATCTAGGATGGCCAGCCTTCTCAGGCAGTCTTTTTTGAACACCAGAATTTCTCTGATGTGTCTGCAAACTTCTAAGAGCCAGAATTTCCGGCTCCCTTAGCTGCCAAATTTTGAGAAAACACAAAGTGCCTCAAGCTGAATCCTAAAAAAGGTTTTCCAAATACTTACTCACATGCTCCAGCCTTGGTCTAAAGACTGGGGTATGAGGTACTTATGATTTAGTATTAGAGATTCTCTATATTTATGGCCTATTTCATATATCAGAGCTATTTAACTGGAAATGGTGTTGGAAATCAATGTACTCATTAGAAGTCAATGCTAAGTGCTTTTGAAAATTCACTTTCTTTTTCATTTCTCCTAGCTATCAATTTTGTTGTTGTTTTAAACCTGACTTCCCAAGGCCTTATTCATTAATAGATAAGCAGTCATAAGTAGGTTATGAGCATACAGGAGGCTCATCTTCCATGTTGGCATACCCAGTGCACTCCCCACCTAGAAGTACATCTGATTTTTCAAGGATGGCCATCTCCTTCAGCTCACAGAGGGTCTCTGAAAACCACTCACTTTTGCTGTATCAGTGGTGAGAATGTCAAACTCCAAGAGGAAAGGAAGGAGTCAGTCCAGACCCCAGGTGGAAAACAACCTTTCAAGTAGTTGTCCTCTACAGTATGAGCTGCAGTGCTCTGTACCTTCAATGGGGAGGGTAAAGGGGATAAAACAGACAGGCTGAAATATGAAATTCTGCGGGAGCAGCAGGAGGTGCTGATTTTTGTAGAAGGATTTTTTCTTTTTTAATTATTACCCTACATTTTGGGCATGTATTGTCTCAGCAGTGCTAGTCACTCACTTGTGTCACAGAAACAAACAGACACTGCAGCACTGATTTGTCCTAAATGGTCTGTCCCACACAGCCACTACTAACTCAAGCCCCAAACCTTGCTAGTCATTTGCAGCTCCTGTATGGCTGAATAGGGAGTGTAGTTACACTTGCTACACCCCATAAATGTTCCCAGAGCTGGCAAGAGCAGGCTCTGCTGCAGCAGTGCTCCCCAAGTGCATGGGGTGGCACCAGGTCCCTCGGTCTCTCGGGAGCAGTTCAGGTGTCAGCTGAAGGACTTCCCCAGAGCAGTGGAGTGCTACTGAAACAGTAGTGGGTGACTTTTCTTTGGTGCTCCCTCAATCCTCTCTTTAGATTTCAACAAAAACCTGTTAATACTGATGCTGCTAATGAAACAAAAGAGAGGGGAGGAGACCCCAATAATGCTTGCCTGAGAGGCCGGACAAGCCCTTTGCTGTACCCTTCCTGAGCTGGTAGTAGTTCAGTATTGCTCTAGCTCCTACTTGAACATGGTATAGTGCTCTTCTTATAAACGCTTATCAAGAATAGATGAATAAAACCCCTTGTGTATCCTCAGTATGCAAGTTTGACTTGTTGCATCCCTATAAACCAAATCCACTTTTGTTTAAAAATAAAAACTCCAACCCAACCAACCACAGTAGCTGTCTGCAAGAGTATGAAATACTTAAAAATAATAGAGGAAAAAGCTATTTCATTCATGTATGGAAGAAGAGATGAATTAATTTTGCTTTGAAGAAAGCACTCTTGTCTATCCCTTAACTTTCACATAGAGAACAAGTACAAACATTTTGATCGCTAAATGTAATGCTCTGAGAAACTCTAAGTAGGAAAAATCAAGGCGGTATCCTCATGGAAATTTTTTTTGTGCACTAAAATATAGTGGTCGCCACTGGTGCCCGCTATAAAATTTTTATATGTAGAAAGTGGCAGGCTATCACACTTTTTATATATGCATATATAAAAGTGACAGGCAAAGGAATAGGATGCCTGAAGCTGTAGGATATGAGTGTTACAGGCCACAATCCTTTTATTTTTATTGTTTTTATCTCAATGGGAAAAGTTTTCTGTCATTAGCTTAAAAATGCAATACGAATGTTCTCTTCTTTTGAGGCCTGAATACACAGAAACCCTTCTGCTTTCAGATCCAGGTGTTTAGCACTGCTGCTCTCTGCTTGTTGGTGTTTGAGGGGGAGTTACGGCAAGTTGTGGGACTGGTTCTGACTGCTGGAAACACATGTTCCTGCTGTACATCTCAAGCACCACAGGCAGGAGGGTGGTCACGAGAACCTGCCAAGTAAGGCTTCACAACATTTGGGAGCTGGCTAGAATGCTGTTTCTAGCCTTGTCATTTCTGTCCCTTGGCATCTTTCAAAACTTTGAGAAGTAATGAAGAAACAGAAGAGGCAAAAGGAGGCGATACACCAAGGGATGCAGAAGCAACACCAGCTGTCCATCTTGTGCAGAGCATTATCTCTGGCAGCAGCAGCATTGGAGGCTTTGGGACAATAAATGGAAATGCCTCATGTAGAGAAAACTGCTGTATGAGCTCACCACCCACCTTCAAAGACAGCCATATTTCCAGCCACCTTAAATCCAGAATTTGCCCATGGCTAGTGCGATTGCTGAAATTTCTGTGGTAGTCCTGGTGTCCATAAGGTCCTTGTTCCTGTGCACCTGTCATAGGTTAGCAAGCTGAGTCTCAGAAGTGATGTTCCTCTTACAGCTTTCTCTATGACCTGAGAGAACCTATCAGCTGGCCAGTTTGAATATGGACAATTCTCTAAGCCACTTAAAGTTGTGACTGCCTCTGTGATCCACACTTAAGAATAGACAAACCCCCCACAGCTCTCTCTCGTTTCCGGCGCTGGGACAGGTGGCTGCGGGGCCGTGTGGGGGCCAGCGGGCCCGGCCAGGCCCTGCTCGGGCCAGGCCAGGCCGGGCCACGGCCATCCTGGAGCCGATGGGCCCTGTTCCACCTGTGGAACCCGTTCCACCTGTGGAACCCCCGCCCCCCCCCCCCCCCCCCCCCCCGCCCCCAGCCCTGCTGCGGGCAGCTGGAGCAGCTCGGCTCCCCCCCCCCCCCCACCCCCCACTGCGGCCAAGGCCAGGATTTCAGCAAAAAGTAGCACCGATGCCTGACAGAGGTCAGGTGACCAACAGGGATAAGCAACATTCCAGCTGCAAGGCCGAGGTGAGTTTAACCCTTTTAGTGCTGTGAAGAGCTGAAAACCTGAGGGAAGAGAAAGAGGAGATGCTTAAAGCTGAAAGTCTGTTGTGAAGCTATGATATATCCGAGTATCCCGTTGTAATTCCATGAAGATATGGGGGGTGGAGTGTTCAACTCGTAAGCAAAAGCACCTGTGCTGAGATAGGCAGATGCTGACGCAGCTGTAATTTCACAAGAAGTTTGGACAGGGAGAGATGGGCCAGATGAGGACTTTTGCTCCAAATGGGAAAGGAGAAAACCTCAGTTCCTAGAGATGCTCCCAGAGATAGTCCTAACGATGAAGATGAGGAAGACCCTTTGCTCCCAGGGAAGGAGGAGGGCCTCTGTTCTTAGAGATGAAATGCTCCCAGAGATGGGTGAAGAGAACTTTTGTTTCTGAATGGCTCAACCTTAAAATTGTACCCCAAAAACCTTCAAGAGTGGACCCTCAAAAGCAGTTGCAAAAAAAGCTGCAAGTCGGGGGGGAAGGGACTCACATGCGATCAGAGAGACCTCTTCCTAAATGGACTGAACAATATTTGGAAGTGGGCGGCTGTCTCGTTGTGATAAAGTTTTCATAGCATGAGCAAGAGAGACTCCTCTTCCTAAATGGACTGAACAAGGTTGTTATGGAAGTGGTAAACAGACTGAACATCTTAAGGGTTGTCTTTTTACATTGTCAGTGGGAGAAGGGAGAGAGGTGGGGGGAAGAGAAGAGTTCTGAAGGTATGGTATGATTTTTTTCTTCTTCTTTTAGGTCTGTTAATAAACTTCTTTATATTCTTTCAAGGTTGGTGCCTACTTTGCGTTTCTCCTAATTCTTATCTCACAGAAGATAAACAGTAATTAGTATCTTAAACCAAACCACTACACTAAATTGGTTGTGTCTGCCTGGTTACAAACCCAACCCACTACAGCACCTCAGAGCGTGTGAGTGACTGTGGCTGTTACAACCATAGAATCATTTAGGTTGCCAAAGACTTCTGAGATCATCAAGTCCAACCACAGACCTAACACTGCCAAGCCCACCACTAAACCTCGTCGCTCAGTGCCACATCTACACTGTCTTATAAATAGCTCCGGGCTATTTATAAGGCTAGTGACCACAGGGCTAGTGACCACAGCACTTCCCTGGGCAGCCTGCCAGTGTGTTGCAACACATCTCACTGGTGAGGCAGGGACGGTGCACGCTGGACTGCGATGTGCCAGCAGGGTTCCATGCCATGGGGAGAAGGTGGCATTTCCAGATGTAGAGCTACTGAGCTTTGTTAGACTCGTCCTTTGGACCTGGAAATTATATTTGCATGGAAGTTGAGTATTGCAGACCAGGGGGAAAGGAGTTTAGGTTAGAGGAGACATCCCAGGGGTCCCACAGCACAGCTGCAGACATTTTACTGATGTTTCTGTGATGTTCTGGCCTTACCTTCGTGTGTTGTACATACCTTTCCTTGTCTGGGATACCCCAGCCAGAAGTATGGGAGGTCTGCATGTGTGTTCATGTCTGAGAGCACGGAAATAAATATACCTTTACATGCAAACTCATATTGAAATAGTTTCCAGCCACCCTCAAATGCTGTGAGCTGCAGCTCCACATCTCACCTTAGACAGCAGCTCATGACCTGCATTAGTGCATCCCCTGTCTGACAGGACCCTGCCCTCGAACCCAGGGTGGGACATGTCTGCCAGGGCAAACAAGGAAAGGAATGTCTGGGGGACAAACAAGGAAAGAAACTCTGGAGGACCTGCAAGGAGCATTCAGTTCATCTGACATCTATCACTGTAAGTGCTGGATTTACACCTTGCAATTTGTTTGGGGAAAAAAGTCAGGGAGCAATAAAGTAATAACCTGAGCAGAAAAAGAATTGTTATCAAAAAATTATTTGTAATGCAGCCTTTAAAATAAATATTGCAGCTATTCCTGTGCTTTACAGTGTCATTTCTAACTCTAAAAAGTCAGTGTGTAAATCTAATGGAGTAGCTATTCATAAAAGTTCAGCTTGAGTAATAAAAGTAACAGTTTTCTGTAATGATATTTTATAGATTTGAATAAGACATATAAAATATTTTTGCTTTTACAGCATATGTAAAGACAGTAAGTATACCATGCCTATAAAACAGGGATTACTTTTAAATTCTTAAAATATTTCTAGAACAAAGTAAATAATGCTCGTAATTTTTTCCTGAAAGACTGGTGAAAAGCCACATAGCAAACTTTTCAAATATTTTATATGAAAACAATTCTCCTGCAGCTTCAGAGAAGACATAACACACTTACCTCTCATCTTTTAATAAAGGAAATTCACAGGCGCTTTCTTCTTCCTATTGCATATCCTTCCCCCTGAGCCCTTCAGCCCAGCTCTTTGCCAGTGTGAGTGTGCTACACATGAAGAGAAGCTGGGATTTCATCCCCTGTGGTGTAGTTTTCACAAATGCCAATTGAAAGTTAAAAAAAAAAAGAGATGTTTCAGCAAGTGTGAAGGAAGAGGAAAAACACAAATCTGAAAGGTAGGAGGCCTGAACTTGTGATTTACTTTGCACTGAGTCTGGGGGGGGGAAATACTAAGTTTTAATGTGTTACTGTGGATTGTACATGAAGGTAGGTGAGATCAGAGCTTACCTCTCAGACCTGGCCCTCCATCAGAGCAGGGCAGTGCTTGATGCCACCCTCCAGGTCAGAGGGACAGTGGTAGGTGTTGCCATCCTGCATCTTCCAGGCTCCAGCCACCCCAGCACAGGCACCTGGGACCCCACTGTGACAGTGTCCCAAGGCCGTTCTGTTATGTTCAGTGATGGGGTCGTGGAGCACAGTGTGGTCTGTGTCAGGTCAAGCCATGTGTCTAGCAGCGTGGGACACTGGGAAGATGGGGTTTGCAGAGTGAGGGTGCCCATGCAATGGGAATGGATGGGCAGCTGGGCACAGCAGTGCTTTACAGCCATGGGGGAGCCACCCTCAGCATAGAGCTGAAAGTGTAACCTGTAATCCTGAAAACGCAAAGCCTAGTTAACGTAAATATCTCTGGTTTGAAAAGCCTTATAAAAGAGACCAGAAAATGTGTGGCATGCATGTGATTATTTCTAAGCCTATTTCTATTGGGCTTCTCTCAATAAAATATGTTTCCAAATTGCTTTGTCCAAATGTGATTTGGGCTACCTCCAGTGAAAAGCCCAGGAGTGCAATTTGATTAAGTGGTTAAAATAAGCCACAAAAGGATGGCCCCTGTGGGGCTGCAGCCTCATGGCCTGGGTTGATGCTGGCTCCCAGGTGCTGCCCGGCACACAAGTGCACAGCAAGCCACATCCCCTGCAGGTCCAGCCTTTCCACAGGGAACCATGTCCCTTTTGCTTTCAATCACAGCCCAGCAGGAGCTGAACAAGCCCATGTAGCCAGCAGACTTGGCCTCGCCACCCACCAGGACCTACCCTGACGGCCTCTCTACTGCGTTGATTTGCCCATTCCCTGCCCAGTTGCTGCCTGAGGAGCCAGCAGTTCCCAGCACGGCTCAGGATTGCACCCAGGTGCATGGACACACACTCGCTGTTACCATCCGGAATGTGGAATTGTGCATTGGCTGCTACCCTGCTCCGACATCCCTGCGTGCACACTGCTGGGCGTGCCAGCAGGAACACACAAACACCCCCGCGGCTTCATACACACACACACACATTCAGATCTATTTGCTTCCTACAATTCCTTGTTGAGCCTGATAAAAAAGGAGACTTTAGCAAAAATAACATGTGTATCTTTTCATTCACATGCTTCCATATATATAAAGATATAAATGCCCACTAGAGAAGGTGTGCAGCTATGTCCATTTGCACATCCACTTGATAGTAAATCTTTGGGTGCACAGCATATGGTACAGCCATAAATACATATATCTATAGGAAAATGAAACCCAGTATGACTCAACACAGAGGGTTTACACATATTTCTATTGACTTGTCAATGTATCTGCATCTATAGATTGGCTCCTGTACCCAGCTCAGAAGGAATCGCTATCACTTTGCCTTCATGTAAGCACAAAATACAGAGTCCTTCCTGCTGGATATCTCTATACATATGGCCAGGTCATTATACAACCAAAACTATGATTTTCTAAAACTTTTTGAATAGGAAAACCTCTAAAAACCTTACACAGGACACACTCAAGGAACGCTGAAGTGTGTCAGCAGTAGGCTGGCAACAGATAATAACAATAAGCAAACCATCTTTTGGGTTAAATTAAAAGGGCACATTTTGGGGGTAAATTGTAAACAGTAAATATTGGGCAAGCTGCTGTGCTGTGACAGAGTCTTCAGTTCAGAGTCAGTACTATTGAGGACTTCATGGTTTAAATATTGGCTAGGTCTGATTTTTAATTTTTTTATTTGACAGTTGGCATATTTCTAAAAAGTCAGTGCACATTTTTGAAATTTCATTGCACATCCATGCATCATTACCTGTTTTCTTAGAGCTCGAGGGAGACGATATTGTTGGGGATTTTCTCTCATGTAGGGAGGCGAGGCAACGAGGCATAACAGAAGCAAAGGATGGGCTTTGGGAGAGCAGCATCACTTTTCTGAAGCTTAAGTCTTTGGTCCAACTGAAAGTTCAAAACAAAGGAGAATCTCTGTCTCTCTCCCTCTTTCCAGCTGTACCTTGGTAATGAAAAGGAAACAGCAAGGAAAGGGAAAAAAAAGCCCCCAAAAAAAGAATAAAAAGGTAGAAGCTAACTATTTTTAAAACCTCGTCCAAAGTTGAAGATTCTGCTGAACTGAAGCAATGCCTGAAATTCTTCAGAAATGCCTGACTGCAGAGCCAGGCTGAAATATTCCAGGAAAACAAGATAGAGGAATATTTTTTACCAGTAAATTCTGGAGTTAAATGAGACTGGCTCATCTCAAAGAAAATGATGGACAAATGCTGCAGGGCTTGCTGAAGAAAATAAAATGTTTATCCTTCTTCCCAAACCCATTCAGCTGGGGACCATTTGGGGAGATGATGGAAGTTCTCTGAGGTTTTTCCTTTGCCCTTGTTCTTTGTTCTTTTCAATAGCAAATGAAAAACCTGTTAGTGTCTCTATCATTGGCTCTTTCTTGAACTGAGAACTGCTGGTCTGGAAGACAGAAGCTTCTCTCTTGAAGGCTGAGCTTTATTATGTCAAGGAGTGTAGATGGTACCAGGCTTGAAGGTTACACTTAAGCCTTCATCAGTGGTGGGGCTTAAAGGTCAACAGTGACTGGGCTTAGAGGTGGAGAGACAGGGGAAAGCCCACTAAGCTGGGACCTGCAGGAGACTCCCGCAATTCCTTCTCCCAAGGCAGCTATTCATGAAAACTGGTTCTAATTTAGTTGATATCTTGGCAACAATCTTTCTCTTTAGGTAAGACTGAATGAGGTGTGGGAAGTCTGGGTACAGGTTCGAACTTTAAACCGGGATGGAGTTTTGGGGGGGCCAGCGAGTGTCATGTTAGCCAGCTTTCCTCTAATCTAGTTTCTTGTTCTGTGGTCTGGCCCCACACCCCCTACTCCTGACAAGGATGAAGGGCACAGTGGTCGAAGATAAAAGATCCTGCAGTATTTTGCAACTGGGAAATACTCTTGACACGTTCTTCTGAATTCTCCAGACTTCAGGAAAGCTTAGCATAACTTTTTTTCCCCCCCTTTTGTACATCTGGATTGAGCAGACACCATTAACCCTTTGAGATCTCCCATTGCTGCCAATCAAGGGGAAAACAAATGACTCCTTCCCACCTGCTACCCCCTCCCCTGCTTCTGGGTCCAGGTGTTTCCACTTGTGCATCGCAGGCAGAAAGCTGAGCAGGCATCAGGTGGGGTGGTTCTCACCTCCTCCTCGCGGCTTTCCCGAGGACATGGCAGGCAGGCGGCAGATGCCTGGCAGCTTTGGCGGCTGCTGCTGCTGCCCTGCCGAGGGAGGCTCACGGAGCGCAGGCTCCACGTGCCGCTGCCTACGTGAAGGTTAATGCAAACCCGCGAGGTGGCCGATCGCATCTGGCCCTCGTGTATGCACATCTGTCTTGCCACCCTCCCATTTCTCTGCCGGTGCCAGGAGCAGCCGCCCCGCCGTGCCCGCGCTCCCCCGGGGCACGGAGGTGCTGCAGGAGTTATGTTGCACGCATGCCGAAAGCCATTAATTAAATTAGAGCTCTCCGACAGAGGTTGCAGAAGCAGCTGTGTCATCAATCATCGCGCCGCGGGCTGACACGCACGCAGCATCACATGGAGGGAAATCTTTTCTTTCTAGAGGCAGCTGAGGGCTGTAACCCGGGATCCGGTGCAGGAGGGTGGCACCGTGGGGACCAGAGACCCCTCTCTGAGCTCGGCGGTGAGGAGTGGGACTGTGGCCGAAGTGCCTGGGTGTTGCTGCTGTGCAAATGAATTTCGCATCATCCGATGTCATCGTGTGGCCGCTCACGTCCCTTTGCATTAAGATGCTGAGGGGCAGCAGAGCTGCTGTTCCTCAGGGCCGAGCCCTGGCAGTGGGTCAGTGAGCTGAGCTGCTCTCCGAGCCCCTGCCAAGCGCTGGCCTGAGTGGATGAGGAGCCCCCACGGTTTGGGATGGGGCCCTCATGGACCCCCACCCGTGGGCTTGGTAGTGTGCTATGAAATGGAGACTGGTGGATCCCAACCATGCACAGAAAAAGCAAATTTCTGTAATTTAAAGGCTCTGGGCCACCTGATAAGGAACTTGCCACCTGCCTCCAAAGAACTGGATTTTAGACAGTTAATCAAAGGAGAACAGCTAAGAGTAGTCACTGCACCCTTTGCAAACAGCAGTCCAGACACAAGAGCAAATAATTTGTGTCAACATGACAAGAGAAAATGGAATGTAAACTTGCTAAACAGCCAACACATACTGGCTTTTATATATATAAATATATATATACACATACAGACACACACATGTATGTTCTTCTGACTCAGACCAAAGAAAGAACTCCGGCAGGTTTAAGTTCAGGTCCGTTCATAATGTCCATTTATAAGTGCTTCTCCCTTCCTTGCCCCATACTGGTGAGGAGAAACAGCCTTGCAATATCCATATTCCCCATGCCAGCTTTTCCACATCCAACTCTCAGAATGCTACCTACAGAGGAAAGACAAAGCTTCAGCAATTTTATTCAGGCCTGTTTCACAGTGTAGGTCATCTCAGTAGAATGTGGAAACAATAGCACGTGCCAATCTCACGGCACAAATACTGACCCACAAATAATGAATGCTCCTAGCAACCGTGTACAGAAACAGCAAAACTTTAAACAAATTTTTGTAAAAAATAATAATAAAAAAAATTAGTTTTGCCCTAGTGAAGTTGTCTTGCATGTAGATTATCTGCAAAGAGAAAATTGTTAGATAAATTATTTGCATTGAGTAATTTGATCGGCTCTCCTCGGAAGCCTAATGAATAGGTTATTTTCTGCAACAGCTGCTGGTCGAACTCTCAAGCTTGAGCCCACATGGTCTGGCTGTTCAAAGGGAATTACTGTGCTGAATCTTTTAAAGTAACTTTTAAAAAAAGCAAAACTAGGCACAATCTATTTGTTGACGAGGAAAGATGGACAGGAGAAGATTTAAGTGGATGGTAAAATTGTTGTGAAGGCCTGAAAATTATCAGCAGAAAAGATAATTGTGTGAAGCCACAAATAACTTGCCTGTCACTGGGACTGTAAGAGACCAAACCTTAATGGCTGTAATTCAGACACGTCATCTGCATTTCACATATGCTGCTGTGGAGAGGAAATGCCTCCCAGATGGGCTACGAGGCTGGATGGCCCCCGGAGCTCTGCTGCTGAGTGGCCTATGGCCATGCAGGCACCTCGGTCTGGGGCTACTCCTCTCTGGTTGCCTACCTCATTTATAAAAGGCCAAACACCACATGCAGACATGTGCCAGTGGAGAAGTCTAGGAAAAGCAAACGATCTTTAATGTAATGTAAAATAAGTAGTGGCTTTTGGGGGTGTGTGGAGAGGGTTAAATGCATTCTGCACTCGTGCAGCAATTTGCCAGGCATGATATTTGTTCCAGAGAGAGCCAGATTTTCTTTTGCATTTGTTAGTGCATACTTGCCTGCAGTAGGCAAAGGCTGACCTGCACCTCTTTTATGGGTGACATTTACTTGTGTTTTCCTCTGACTAGGTCTAAGCAGGGTACAGTGTGATCTGCCAACCATAAACCTGAATTCTTCCTCCAGCAGAGTGAAATAAAGGCAGAGCTCTGTGTGCCTGCCTTGCTCCTTTGCCCTGTCCTTGCACTGCCTGTGTCTACCATGCTCCCTTCCTTTGGGGCACTTTGCTGGGATCATCTTGCAGTTCAGCAACTTCCACACACTGGACCGTTTTGCACTCGAAAAGTTAGATAGGAGTTTATTTCATTGTTCTCTGAATAATCTATTCAGAAACTCGGTGGTTTGCTCTTTTTTTCCCTCTTCTTGCCAATGTAACCAAGAGGAGACTTTTTAGACATTATGTTAACAACATTAAGTACGGAGCACACATTGAGGTGAAGTGAATGGTGCCTCAGGTAGATTTGGCTGTGAGTTGTCTTTGCCTTGTGTTTCTGCAGAAGTATATTTAAGAAAGCTACTGCAGTTGAAGACACTGAGGATGAATGCATGCAGGTGTGCATGGGTAAGGGAAAGAAATCCACAGTGAAAAAACAGAGGACACTGGTTCAGCCAAGGACACATTTTATAATGAAGGATTTGCTGGCTAGCTCTTTGAGAGGTGCTCAACACTGTGAGGAGCAGCTCGGTTAGGATGTTTCAGCACTGAGTCCAAGGTGGATGCTGCCCCCTTGCCAAGTCATCTCAATTTCTGCAGGTGGTTGAAGGAGCTGGTGGGGTTAGGAGTGCAGGGAGGGAGCCTGTTGGAACGATGCAGCCCTCCTTTATGTCCCAGGGCCGTAATCCTAGACTGCAGTGTCACCTTTCTTTTGGGGCAGAGGCCAGGTCCCTGGCACTGTGCAAACCGAGGTGAACATGCTGGCTTTGTGCCTGCTGCCACCGAGTGTCGGCTCTGACCTCTCGTGGCTCAGTCTGCTTAGATATTGCTATTCTGTGGGACAGGACACGTCCATCCCTCTGCTCGCCTGGCTTGTGGGGACAAACCTCCACATAGCTGCCAAATGGAGCTTGCAGCTATTCTGATTTCATGGCTTCTTGTGTTGTTTGGGCTGAGCTGTGGAGAAAGCCATGTGTTTCCCAACTAACTGGCTGCAAATTGAAACCCTGTAATTTTGGGGGCAGAATCTACTTTGTTTCTCATGAAGATAATTTGGCATTTTGCAAGAGTGTACTGAATAGTTCATATTTCATCTGAATTAATGAAGTGTGCCCATTGATTTCATGTATATTGCTACTGAAAGCCTTCTTAATTATGAAAAACCATAAATCTTTTGTTTTCCAAAAAGACATAAATTGTAAGGGGGTTTTATGATGAATTTTGAGAATCTTAATCCCAAGAAAAATGCAGTTTTTGATGTCGCTTGCAATTGTCTTCCTGCCAGTATCAGTGACTGCATTTTGGTTGAGTGTAGCCTGCCATCAGCAGCCAAGGCTCTCCAAGGTCAGCAAGGAACACAAGTCCTGCCCTACCTTGTCTCTACTCTCTTTACTTCCAAAAATAATATTTTTGGAAAAACAACCTCCCTTCCCATCTTTTTTGTGCTCCATCTGTTAAGTTGCTGCAGAAACATAGCAAGGAAGGGCTTTGTGGCTAGCAAACCACCAAGTCTCCCCACCACCCCCTCAGTCTGCATAGGCTAACCATGAACCACAAGACAGAAAATACTGCAGCACTGCCTTGGCTTTTTAGTGAGGCTAACACAAGCTTAGAAACCATCTTTAAAGGTGCTCCATGCTCAGATGGCTCTGCTGAAACACACTGCCAATCCAGGGATAGGTAAACCTTAAAGCTGAAGGCACAGGTGCTTAAAATTTGGAGCAGGCCAGCATTGTGTCACTTGAGGCCAGATATTGCCCCAGGTAGAGTGGCCCCTGTCACCGCCACC
Organism: Corvus moneduloides; assembly: GCF_009650955.1. Classification (NCBI taxonomy): domain Eukaryota; kingdom Metazoa; phylum Chordata; class Aves; order Passeriformes; family Corvidae; genus Corvus; species Corvus moneduloides. The sequence continues at coordinate 42,532,141 of NC_045480.1, read as the reverse complement.
AACTGATGCGTCCAGCTTTGAAAAGGTGAGCTTCTGGGCAGTAGGTTAAGACAGGCAGCTGTAACAAATGTCAGGACTTGGAACCAAACAGGATGCATGAGATGCTTTCACAGATGGTGTATTTAAATGGGTATTCGTAAACAGGCTTCAACATGGATTTTGGAGCTACTGTCCCTATTTGGTACCCACTAATACCTGCCCTCCAACTGATCCCAAGTGTAACATGCCGAGTTTGAGATTCACATGACTGGGTCACCAGTTTACAGACACTACCAGTTGTGGGTTGAAACAATATTCAGATCCAGAGGTCATCTACCCAAAAATGAGGACCTGGATATTAAAGCAGCATATGCATGTTATATTTATCATCGTGTTGGCACATGTGTGTGACACATAATAATAGCAAAAGCAGGTTGTAACAGCCAGTGGTACCCGGCATACTCTGTCATATCAGTCACTTTTTGTTTTTTCTATGCATTTGGATTGATAGATATATTTTCTAGATAATTGGCATACCTTTTTTCAGAAAGGAAGCAATTTTTGCAATACCTTTCCTAGCCCGGTCTCTGTACATTTCCCCTTTTTATCTGGGATGATTAGGATTTGTGGTTTTTTCCTCCAAAAGTGCTTTCTAAGGTCCCTATTTACACATGATACAAGATCAATGGGCTAATAATTAAGGCAGTGGTGTGAGGCTATTTCAGGTCTGTTTCCTATTTATTTGAAGCAGCTGTCTACAAATGTGGGGTGCAGGGTACAGAGGCTGCCATGGTTAAAAACCATGTTTACTGATTGCTCAGTAAATAGTTGCACAAGTTTCTTTGTAAATGCCAGATAGCACATCAGAGTTTCCTTGAGCAGTTTCACTTAGGCACAAGCCTTCCCCCCAGTTCCTGTAACTGTACTGATCTTGTTTGCTTGCACACACCTTTATGGAGTGAGGCAAGAAGAGAAGGAAATGTGCCACCAAGAAAGGACTGAATTTGTGTTTAGCCTGGAGAGGTGAAGACTGAGAGGAGGTGTGAAGCCAATTTCTGCAGAGATGAAAGGCCACCACAAGGTAGCTGGGAATAATCTCCTCGTCTCTGGTGGCTAGGAGAGGAGCATCGGTCTTCAATCGCTGCCAAGAAGAATCGAGTTAGACGTCAAGGAGAGACTTTGTAATGGTAATGATGGTGAGGCAGCAGCCTTCAGAGGCTGTCAAATCTCCGTTGCTGAAGATCTTGAAGAGCAGATTAGATCTAGCTTTGGCAGGAATGATATACTGTAACTAATCCAGCCTTAAATCAAGGAAATGGGCTGGATGACCTCTTGAAGTACTTTGTAGCCCATAAGTCTCTTTATGCCATTAATATTTGGAGGCAGAGTCTGATTAAACTGTGGTGTACACCAAATGCTGGAGCACCTGCTGTTTCTTCCACCCCTAACATGGTGAGAGGACCTAGCAGGGCTCTCTGGAAAACAGGTTGCTCTGAAGGAGGATGGTACTAAATGTGCCTGTGCTATGCAGGGCTCAGCTTGGCTCTTCAGAGATGGACATAAAGTCAGCAGGAACGACTGGGCTTTCCCAAAGCTGTACCCAAGTGTCCACTGGAAAATTCCTCTCCTGTCATCTACAGCAAGTCTAAACCTTTTTGCAGAGCACTGGGTACCTGGCCAGTGCCAGCAGGATACTCATGCCCTTGTCCTCGCCAGGGAGATGCAGGTGCCCTGCATCCTGCTTTGTGGTCCCCTGGCCTGCACATCTTATCAAGGAGCAGGGAGAGTCTGGCCCTTAGCATGGCCATTCTTTGTTTTCCATGAACCTACTGAATAATTTATTAAAAAGTGTAAAAATGTTAATGTGAAAAAAGGTGTCTTTTTTCCCAAATGACATGCACTTCCATTTTCAGACGTGTCTTATTTGCGTTTGGTTCTCCAGATGTAAAACAGACCCATGGGGTCAGGCAGTACAGGTTTTCTATTTTTCACATCACTGCACCCACAGAAGGACAGAATTCGGTATCACTCACATTATGTGGGGAAAGAGTCTTCCTATTCATGATGTTTTCTTGCAGGAATACTAAGAAACCTCTCCTGTTTTTTGCTGTGAAGAGCTGTTGCAAGCTGGGGTAAAGCTGTGGGCTGCGAATGGACACACTTCCCCTTAACATGTTCTTCTCTTTAAAACAGGAAAGCTGTGAAAAGCAAAAGTAACCAGTCAAGATTGCACACCATAAAATGATTTAGCAGATAGGTGACTTCTTGAAATGGAAAGAGCTCGCTTTTCACAGGGCCTGGATTTACTTATCTGCCATGCAATTACTTGCATAATAATATCCAATCTGCATATGATAAATTAATAAAATGCATCTAAGTGTTGAGGGTGCAAAGAAAAACATTAAGCACTAGATATTTGGCTCTCTTTTATTTATCTCAATTGAAAACACCAGTGGAAGATCTGCAAGGAAATTAGTAACACTTACTGGAAGAAAAGTCTTTGCATGTGTGATGGCTTCCCAGATCCTTCCTGTGTCAGCTACATTTTAGCCATCTCCTGAAATGAGAGCCTGTCCTGTTCCCAGTGCTTTGCAGAGCTGGCTTTATATGCAGTCACCTTCCTTTCAAAATAATAAATCCAAAGCTTACAGAGCTGCAAGTAAAACCGCAACCTGTGTAAGCCAGCGTAGAAATTTTTCGTGAGTCCACAGATGATCAAAATTACATTGTTGGAGAGCATTATTTAAGCTCTTTCCTAGCAGCAGTTATTGTAATGCTCAGTAGCTGTGGTGTAAAAGAGTTTGGGCAGATGTGTGGGCCATGGCATGGATGAGCTCACTTGGGTGGCATGGGGAGAAGGGCAGCAGGGCAGCCAAGCAAGGCTGGGGAACCACCCGTGCCCATTCCTATCTCTATGTTTCCCTGCTTCCCATAGCAAAAGGTTTTGATATTGCAGTCAGTCCTGGGCTACCAGATCTGATATCTCAGCCAGCTATTTCGCACCAGTGCAGTTGCACTGATTATGGCAGTAACTAGAGGCTTGTTGCTGGTTATATCCCTAGCTTTCCCTAAGTCTCTGTTGGGCTTTGGAATCTTTTTTTAAGTCCTTACTGCAAAGCGTGGCTGAGCTGCTCTCTTCATGGCAGCCACAGAACTCGGATAGATCCATCTCTAACACAGCAGCCACTGCAGAGGAAGCTGAGCAGGAAAACACTGGGACTTTGTTTCTATCGTGGTGAGAGCCTCACCACCAGCTGGCTGCCCATTTCCAATGAAGCAGTACACATGACAACATGATGTTTTCTGCCTTACTGAGCTCCAGCTCTCATTCCATTCAGAAAACACCTCAAAATGTGGATTATTCATACACTGATCTCAAAAGATGCAGCAATAATTATGTAAACTTCACATCAGCTGTACATGGTGTCGACCTTGTACCAAAACAAAAGCAGAAAGGAGGTAGTTGTTTTGTGGGATTCTTCCCCCTCAGATCACTAGCCAATATCCCAGGCTAGCCCCATAGTCCTAACTGAGGATGGTGTTTTGTTTTGAGAGGCTGCTGTGGAGATCATAGTCATGAAAGAAGAGCAGATAGAGGCAAGTGAAGGACAGAGAAGAAAATCTTAGCAATTAACTCTTGTAAATATCTGTACCTGAGAAAGCTGTGCTTACCCAGTCAGGGAACTGACAAACCGGATGAGCTATGGGCCCAAGGAAAAAAGAGTTCTGTTTTTAATATCAAATACTTGAAGCAGTAAATGAATAGCTTACCAGCAATTCAGTCTGGAATATGTTTGCATTGCTTTTTAGATAATTTTGAACTGTGGACATATTAATGGAACTTGTGATCTGTTTCAGGACAATTTACAAGCAGGCGAAAAGACTAAATTCAACAAATTGATTCTTTGCTGCAAATAGTCCAACCAGAACTAGTTCCTCAAGATAAGGTATTGTGCATTTCTCATTTCTGACTCAAATAAATGTGCTAGTGTGCTATTGCATTGTTTATCACCAGAAATTTTGACTTCATAAATATTGAATCATAAAATTGAAATTGCATAAAATTTTATGCATGTGCAAAAAAAGAGTCAGACATCACCTGGACCCCCTCCTTTACTGCTCTTCCAGGGTGCCGCACTCTTCCTTGGAAAGGGGACAAGACTAGGTGAGCTCATCATAATTGAAACTATATCCCATTCCACTTGGGAATTCTTGCCAGTGAGGTAGGTGCTGACATTCATTGTGTGTTCCTTGCTTTAATACTATGACAAAATTATTTTTTCAAATTCTGATTACTTTGAGAGGACTGGGGGGTTGGATTTTTGCCCTACATGCACACTCAACCCTGCTGAACCACTGCTGGCACCCAAGGGGTAATAGATTAACCAAACACTTATTCCGGGTTCATTGTCCCACAAGTCTGTAAGGGCAGATGGGTTTTGCAGAAGTGGTTCCATGCGTGGTGTCACTCAGCCGGTCTGTGGTGACTTGCGCCACGTTGAACCCCGTGGGTTTTCCTGCTCAGCGGGCAGTTTTGCCTTGAAGCTGTAAGGAGTAAGATCATTTATTGGAGGAGAGCTGAGTAGTGTTTGCTTGAGGTGAAAGCCTGGTCTGGGGAAATGCAGTTGGTTTGGTGAAAAGTGTGAAGAATTATTCTTGCCAGTAATGTCCTTCCCTGAAGTGGAGAGAAATGAGCATTTAGAGCCTGAAGGGGACAAAAGGTACAGCCACTGAAGCCATATATTTGTGAATCTAGGAGATTCACAAAGTCACAGATTCAGTTTCCAAGTTCAGGAGTTAAAACATGGATGGTATGTCCATGACATGTCCTCTTTTTGTATAATGTCAAAACTTTAAACCACTTTGGACAATTTCAGCTTGATGGCAACACACTGTCTGACTTCTGTTGAACTGGATTTTAGTCTAGGAACATTATGTTTAGATATAACACTAATTGGCTTGGCTGGGTTAGTAATTATATATAAATGCATTCTCTCATACTCCTATAATATTTGCATATTTCTGTTTGCACTGCTGGCTGTGTTCAAAGAGACCTTGGGGCTGCAGTATTGTGGGGAGGAATAGACTAGCCAGCTCTTACTCAAAGGTCAAGCTTAAGTCATGGAGGACTATGATTTTCACTAACTTTTATTCCACTTCCTGTTCCCTTTTGGCAGCCAGCGCCCAAGACCAGGCCTGCTGTTATGCTGTGGGCCTGCTCTCAGCCCCAGCATCAGTTTTGGAAACAGTTCACATCCCTACAGGATTGCCACTTGGCATTGTTTTGGGGTTTTTTTCCCTAGGCTCTCCAAACGTACTGAAGTGTCATTAAGACAAATGACAAACATTTCTCCTTTCCTCACATCTGTCAAAACTTCAAAATCTACTTTCACGACATTTCACACAGCATTTTTTTATGTACCACTCAAAGGACATGGAATCCTAAGGAGCCTTGCTTCCATCTTTTTAATCTGCCACAGTCTGCTGTCCTGGTATAATAAATTAACAAAGCGGGGGGGTTATGTAAAAAGTGATATAAGCAGTCGTGGAGTGGAAGGAGAGGGAAAGAGAATTAGGCTGGTACCCAGAGAGGGTAGAAGACACTTTTTGAAGGAAGTAGCTATACATTCCTACCAGGAGGGCACAGTCCTGAGCCCCTGAGCAGAGCGTTTCCTCAACCCCACCACTGAGGAGGCCATGTTGCTTGATAGTAGAGAAACTATGTAAGATTTGGGAGTAGCTTTGCATTCCCAGTGTCAGGAATCGAAAGGGGACTTTAGTTTTGGTCATTAATTTAAAAAATAATTTGTTGTTTCTGCAGTTACAGACTTGGCTTGCAAATGTTAACTGATGTTCTTGTTTTCACTGTTCATAAATGTGTTAAATAATAGTTTCTAATGGGAGATTCAGGATACTGCTTTTTCTCATCAAACGCAGAAGGAAAAATATACCAAAATTAGCTTAAGTGCCTCCTTCATGGAGGAAAAAAGTGGACAGTCATATCTTTTAATTCAAGGCTGGGAAGTCTGGTGTGCTGGCAGCTCAGGTTCTTCCCTGTTAATCAGTACAATGCAACAAATAGTAGTCACCTCCTCCCCATCCTCTGGATTGGGGAAGGACATCTTCAGATGGACTGGCTGATTTGTAATATCTTGGGTAACAGGATTCTGGGCAATCTCCATCAGTTTGTTAAAAGCCACCCATGAGCAAAAGACTGACTTTCAATATGAGGCTCACCTACCAGCACTCTGAAAGTGCCCAGGAATTATGCAGGACTTCTGTTGCCAGGAAGGAGTATTTTATCTAGATTACAGGATACCAGCAGCTATAGTTGTTGTAGGATGGTCGTGTTTCCATCTTCAGGATACAAACTATTCCATTTGGATATAGACTGTATTGTTAATTTTGCAGAAAACGTGGAACTCGGTGTTGGTACTACCCAAATTAACAGAAATAAGATGATGGTGTTTGTATTCAGGATAGAACACACAGTCATTGAAATGCCCAAGGAATGGTCTTTAGGTGCTGGTCAGTCATGTAGTGTTTCTGCATTAACCCAGAAGTACTATCAGAAAAAATCAGAAACACCACTACTGTCCATGCTACCGAACCAGCCAATAAAGAAGATTACATCTTGTTAGGTCCTTGTAAACTTGTTTCAGTTTTAACCTGGTGTGTCAGGACCTGTACATACACACACACACACACACATTTCTATAAACACGTCCACCTGAGCAGTGCAACGCGCTAGGTGGCAATGTGGCGCTTCCCCTTTGTGCTCCTTCACACTAGGGCAGGAGGCCACCACCTCCAGGTGACTTCCAGCCTTGTGGGACTACTGGTGCCTCACAGTCCCTGCCTGAACCACCACAGCCATTGTACATGGCCTCACAGGTCTGTTTTATATGAGACCTGCAGCCTTCTTCCTGCCTGAGATGTGATACACAGACCAAATTACCTTTCACTGCCTACCCTGAAGTCAAAGTTCAGCTTTCTCCTGCAGCATCAGGCAGCAGGAAGCCTGGATAATAGTTTGACATGGTAGGTGTCAGCACAGAGAAATGTGCTTCTGCCTCAGTACAGAGCCTTATACAGGTTTCCTAATATATTTTCAGAAAGTTTCCAGATGAAGCAGATATGGCAAAAACTGATGAAAATTTGATTTCACTTGCAGCAGGGGAACAGCAAGAGGAAGATAGGTTAATGTGCTTCAGAGAAGAAGATGCTCCAGGAGGAATGTTGATGGGTAGTCACCTGCCCTACTTTTACCTTTCATGTTGGATGCTATCTTTTACTAGATTGCCAAAATTTTCATTCACGAAAATACGAGCTTCAGAGCACTCAGACTTCAGCAAATCAGTGTGTATTTGGGGAGCCTAAATCTGAACTAAGAAGAATAATTTTGTGCTTTTCATACCACTGGCAAAATGCAAATTTCATTGGTGCAACGTTGACTCATTATCGCTGAATCAAAGAGCAGTCTCAGTTCCTGCTGGCATCCTATTTAACAGAAAAATAAAAATCTCTTCAGTTGCAGACATCCATTGCTGTGTGAATGGATGATGCTGCCTCAATCTTCATGTCTCACGTTCGTGTTGATTAGCTGCCCTATTTTAGGACTGTTTGCATTATGCAATAGGCTAGTAAAATCATTAGTGTGCAAATAAAAGTAGGTCTTTACCTTAAGAATTAAACACATAAAACACGTGATTAAAAATGACAGAGGTTTATAGGAATGGGGAAAACTGCATGAACTAGGTAAGACACCAGGGTTTGAGGTAGATGAGCTACACTGGAGATAAATGACAGGCTGAAGCACGCAAGTGAAAATAATCAGAACTCCTGTGTAAAGCGATGCTGATATATTCTGAATGTCACATTACACTGCACAGTGCTGCGCTTGCTCCGAAAAGCTCTTTAATTATAGTTGCTCAAGCCTTAAAAGCACAAAACTCTAGTGTAGAGGTGGGCACCATTTAAGCTACATAACTCTTGTTATTGAAGATGCAAATGGGAGGTTCAGCTCCTAGATAATTAGCAAGAGTTACCTCTGATATTTAATTATCTATGCATCTGTATAAGGCTAACAGTTTATTAAAACCATTATCCTTCAAAAATTCTTTCTGTTTTTTCTTTCCTTTGAAATGCTTGTAATACTAAATTGCTTTTGGTTTTTGTTTTGTTTTTTGCATATGAGCCAGTTACCTGTTCTTCCCATGTTGCTGTCAAGGGTGGCAACCTGTGCTGGAAATCTCCTAATTACCAGCCGTTCTCAAGGATCTGCAAATGAGGGCAGCACCTGCTAACTGAGGTCTGAGTTCAGCAGTCCCAGTGGAGCGAGAGCACCTCACATGGGGCCGAGGAGGCAGGAATGAGGGCACTTTGGAGGTTTTGCCATAGGGGTCGGGATGGCAGCGTATCAGCTGTCCATTGTAATTTGGCTGGCAAAAATGACTTTGGCAGCTTCATCCTCTCCTTCCCGTTGCCTGTCAGAAAGGGGACCCATCCCCTCAGGCATCACTAGAGAAATCCCTTACTTGGATATGGATAAACAGGGGAAGTGTTCAAGCCAAAACTCAGTTCCTGAATTAAATGAGGAAAGTCTGCCTATGGTAGTTTGAGTGTCCTGGAGAGTGCAACCTGGGCCTTTGTTGGCTTTGTAAACTGCTGGCCTAGCCACTTAAGCTAAAAAGAAATCTTTCCTTGAGAGCTTTTCTCCCACACATTTCTTTTCAGGAGCTGGCACTGAATAAAGCAGTTTAAGAAAGAAAACAAACCAAAATGGGGCAGAGTTTCAAGCAGAAAAACTGAAAAGCCCTCTTGAGCTGTGGCCACACACAGTCGCATGCTCTCAGCTGTCCTGGGATCCCGGCCCTGCCAAGTGTGCCACCCGCTTTGCTGTGGATGTTTTCTTTATTTTAGACAATACCGATGCATTCATTGGTAGACCTCTGAAGAATGATTTTTAGATCTGATATCACTTCAGTCACCAGTTTTTCATACCCTCCTACGCTTTTTCTATGCCAGGCATTCCCAAAGGAAATGGGTTAGTTGGTGTAGGGCTGGAAAGGCTTTGCTGTGCTGCCAAAAGTGCTTTGGTACTTTGCAGACAGAATCTCCAGGATCATCTGTCTGGGCTGCCCTCCTGGGATGCCTCCTTGGTCATTCTGTAACTCTCTGTTTTTCCAACATTCTTCAAAAGGCAACTCACCTCTGTGCAGCCAAGTTCTAAAAATTCATTGCCATTTTGAGGAATAGCCAAATTACTGTCGTCTCCAGCAAAGCTCATCATCTGCTTAGGAGAGTTCCAGGGATGAGTATGTTGATTTAGAGGCATTGTGGCTTCACAAAACATGTTTTGCAGTTATAAAGAAATTAATAGCTGTCACAAGTGATGATTTGGCCAACAAAAAGGTCCAATTTCCTTAAATAAACTATTAGCAACAAAAATATGTGACTGGCTCAATTCTGTGATTTCCCTCAATATTTATTGAGGGAAAAGCATGAATCAAAAATGAAAATAATCTAGTGATAAATGAAACTAAACGAAATTCTTTTCTTGGCAGATTGACGTGAACAGATTAAAAAAATGTAATGGCAAAAATTGTAGTGGCAAGTTAGTATGAGGAATTAGTAATTTTTCCTAAACAAAAATAAGATATTGAAAAGTATGTCAAATGTGAGGAAAGAAATGCTTTTTTAATACTATGACACCCTACCACATTCCCCAGAAACAGAGGATGGGGTTGTCAAAGGCCTTTAGACTTACATTCTCAAGAACAGTTTAATGTACATGCCATAATTTACTATTAATGAGCAAGAATGTGGTGTTTCAAATGCATTACGTTACAGAGAGGGAGATGTTTTGAAAATTGTATTGTAGCTGTTCAAAAGTGAATGGCTGTACCCCCTGCACAAGGTAGCGCAATTGAACTGCTTACTCCCGTATCCCTTTACAGTGACACCCACATCTTTGTGGCTTCTGACTTTTGCACGAGGCTGTTCTCGCATGGAGAGGGAAAAAACAAAACTCTTCCTTGATGTCTGCTTTGATAAAATGTTGGCTTTACTTGTCACCAGTGGCAGGTGTTAAAAACTCAGGACAACCATTTTGGATGATCAGCATCTCAGGATTCATCCGCATCTCTGGCTCTGTGACCAATGCATCATATTTTTTAAAAATTATTTTTATTTAATTTTATTTAGCTGCAAACCTTCTCTGCACCCACACTTGGAGCATTGTGCAGCTGAGTAACACAAGAAATGGCTTCTCTCCTGGACAACCAACAGTTCCTTTTAGTTGAGAAACCTGCAGCCATGCATAAGCTTATGCTCTCTCCATCTCTCTCACTTCCTCTTTTTAAAATTTAAATATCTTTCTTCTCTTATAGTGCCAAAAGAAAAATTCAGTCAGAGCTGAGTCTCCACAGAAAATACAAGAGGTTTGCTGGAGTCTCCTGCTGTGCAGGGAAGAAGCATCAGCTGATTGATCCACCATGTCATTTTACCTTCTCCCAAGATTTCACAGCCTTAAATATCTTCTGTCTGTAAAGATCCTAAAGCAGGTGTAAATATGATTGAGGTTTTACACTGGAAAAGAAAAAAAAAGTGAGCTTTAAGAGAAAGATGTGTGCATGTGAAAGAAGCATTAGCTGGATTCATAGGTGTCATTTCTGGATTTGAGAACACACTAGCAATTTTGGAGACCTGGGGGTGAGAGGCTTTGCACGTCTTCCCCTTTCCTTCTGATGAGTCTCAATTTACTGTGTTTATGCCCTTTTTATTTGGAAAATGCTTGCTGCTGTGTATGTTGCACATGCCACGCTGCATCCTTGCAGCCACGGCTCTTTGTGCTCGGCGTTTGCAGATGGATGGCTTTTTCCATCATACATCATGGCTGTGACAGCAGACTGATGATCTACAACTCCAAGTGCTGTAGCTCTGATGATGTGGCTGTGGCTGTAGTAATAATGTGGGCCCACTCCAGGGACAGCAATGCTGCACGGGGTTTTTTTAAAGGTGAGGCAAAAGGCTTAAATCCCTTCTTGTTTCCTATCTGTCTCCCTCCCCAAAGCTGTTTCAAGTCCCAGATCAATGGAAAAAAAAAAAAATTAATCTGTCTTCTGCGGAAATATCATCACTGGTATGAGAGAGCTCACTGATTTAGGTGCTGGAGAGGATAGCACAAAAGCAAGCTTTGTAAATACAGATTTGGGCAGAAATGCAAAGGAAAGCCTGACTTTTGGATCTCTTACCACGGCAGGTAAATATTGCCATATCGGAAGCAGAACAAAATGTTCTTTTGTGTAGCTGCAGTTTGATCGACTCTTGCCGTTTTTCCATAGGCTCATATCTCTACTGTTCATTAAAACTTCAGCTCCTGGAAGCCAGTGAGTTTCACATCTGCCCTAAGTAAATAAATATTACTTTCTTTGAAAGGAAAAGTAAATTCTTCAAATTGTGACATCAACTACTCACAGAGGTTCAGAAATAAAAAGGTAATGGAAAGATAGCACATTTTATTATTTCAGTATTTCCTGAATTCTGCTGATTTAGGTTTGAGTCATGATGCTTGATTGCTTGGGGGTAGCAATAAATCTGAATTTAGATCCTCAACTGGCACTGGCTCTCTGTCTCACTGTGGGCTGGCACCTGGTGGTGCCGAACCAGAAGCCAAACTCCTTTCTTTCCATTTCCCAAGTGCATTAACCTGTTTCTAGCAGGCTGGATGGCCCCAGCTCTAGGACTGCCTGTGTGAATACAGACCCCTATCCCCACTGTCCTCCCTGCCAGCCAGGCTACATGTGCCTGTGGAAAACTGCACCTTCATCCAAAGTCCAGTGAAGTGAAAGAAGACACATATTGACTTCAGAAAGGTTCAATTCAAGCCCAGGCCTCATCCATCACACAAAAGTTGAGAGTACCGCCTGTGCACACTGATAGAAACAGTGCAATGTGCTCTTTTTGTTTAGTTGTTATTATCATTTTTTAATTATTATTTCTGCTTTGTAAAGCATAGATTTCAGCTAACACTGAAGGGTTTTGCAAAGTGAATTCAAATTTGGTCTCTGAATTAGTAGACATTTCATCTTTTCCCTGGGATATGAAACAAAAACTGCACTGGTGGACATATCTGCTAGCGTTAATTAAGCGACAACTGTTTGCAGAAGACCTTATGCACATGTGGCACTGAAGAGGAAATATCACCACAGGTGACCTGATCCCCAGCTCTGGCTGAAGGAGAGAGGAGCTCCTTGTATGTCCTGTATGCAAGCTCCTTCCTTTGTGAAGTTCCTGTCCTAATTACATCTTGTGATAACTTACTTCAATAAACACGGAGAGCTCACTGAACACCATTGCATTGGCTGCCTATGCTCAAGATGAAACCTGCTGCCTTGTGTGTCGGCTCCAGAGGAGTCAGATTCCTTCTGATCTGTCTGGTTTGCAGCTCCAAGGCTGCTTCCCTGTTGCCCAAAGCTGGTGCAGGGCAAAGCTTGTGCAAAATGTCCATGCACACCCTCAGACAGTAATTTGGGATTTATAGCAGCCATGTTATTTCCGTGTGTCATGTGAGGACTGGACAGAAAGGCCAGAACCTGCCCAAGTCTGGCACCAGTCCCCAAGCACATGTTACAGCCAGGCACGAGGGGGACCAGCTGCAAGGCTGTCACTTTCCATCCCTGGTGAGAAAATGCAGTTGGGAACCAAGGACAGAGTGCTTGGCAAAACCCATCAGTACTGACCCTGCTACAGCAAAAACTCTGCCCTGTCACTGAGATACCTGAATAGTTTCTAGCCCTCCCACATAGTCTGTTCTTTCTGGGGTGCCTTGTACTCATGAACTTTTCAGGAGAGAGGAGATCCCCAGGGGGGTTAGCCATGGTCTCCAGCCTGATTACCAGAGAATTGCTTGGGTGGTTTCCCCACTGCCTTTGGGGGCCTGGTGACTTCTGGCATCTACAGTGGTGGCCACTGTCTGTACTTCTTTGGCAGATTGCTCCATTACCTATTTTATCTTGGTGAGTTTTCCTTAATATTTGATCTAATTTTTGCCTACCGGACTTAAAATCCATTCCTTACCATTCTGTCTTCTCTGACTAATGAGAATTGGTCCCAGTCTTCTTTATACTGCCCTTTAACATGATTGTGGACAGTTATGTGTCCCCTCAGCCCTCTATTCTGCATCCTGAACATGCCTTTCTCTCACAGGTCTTATTTTCCAAATCCTTTATCACCTCAGTTACTTTCCTGTGAGCTCTTTTGGATTATTCTTTAAAAATAAAATGCTCCCTACAGCAAAGGCAGTGCTCTATTGCTGCGTGCCATTGCCTCTGTTGCTGAATGAGAGCAGCATAATTAGCATTACCATCTCACCTGGTTCTCCCACAGCTCTGCTATTAACCATTTTATTGCTGGGGCAGCTTGTCCAGCTGGCAGCTTGTCCCACATGCAGGTTCATGTAGGGTTTGACTGGCTAGGTGTTCAGCCTGGAGTCATATTTATGAGTTCCTGCAAGGCAGACAATGCCTTGCAGGCAGAGCCCAATCCCTGCCTTCAGGCATTGAAGAGCATTGGGGAAAGTATTGCAATCCAGGAAAAATGCTGCCCCAAAGAGGCTCGAGGCAGCAGGTGACTCCAGGAGTTGGTGGCTCTGCTCCTGCAAGGGGGACACTGGCCACGTTGGATGCCAGCCCAGGCAAACCTGGCAGCTGTACCAATGCCTCCCTGGCATGTCTCCAGGGTTGCAGGGCTGCAAGGCATGACCAAATGCCTGTGGCTTCTGGCAGGGAAGTTGGCTCTGAAAAAGCACCGCCTGCAAGGAGAGTTCCCATGCTTCACAAAGCACTGCCACCCAGTCGTGGCCATGATGCCCAGCAAAGCCCATCTCAGCTGCCTGGATGTTGTGTCTGTCAAAAATCAGTGCTGCTGGCACCTCTCTCAGGCACTTACTGGTGACCTCTGGATATCATAGCAAAACAACACTTTTCCCAGAATTTTCTACTGCCATGCTATGGTGGTGCATTTCATTATTCCCTGTACAGAACATTGACTTTGTTGACTCTCAGCATATTTCTTCAATTTATCTCCTAAACACCATCATTATACTTCAATCCTGTCCTCCCTGATATTTGCATATCCTCCTTGGTTTGAAGGATACCTAAATAGGGGCTTGCTCTTAAGAACATGGACAGATTTGCATGTCTGACTATGCCAAGAGCTGGTAATGAAAATACCAACGAGCATAGGGGAATAAACTTGCCACCTGTGGAGTCTTGTTTGGCATCCTCATTCAGCCTAATAAAGAATCATTCATGTTTAATTGCTACATTTGATTGTTTAATTACAGTTATTTTACATGGCATCTTGTAGTTTTGTCTTGGCTTTAGACACTATCTGCCACCTTACTCTTTTTGAATAGTGAATTATACTATAATAAAAAATTATTTTGGTCAAAGAATTAGAACTAGGTCTTTAAATTGTAATCACGATGTTTAAAAAAAAAATGTTCATAAAATTCTTTCTGTTTAATGTTACTGTAGAGATTCAAACCCAGGCTTTTTTCCTGTGCAACAGGAATTATATGAATAACTGTCTCAAATGCTCTTGCAGGGCCGCAATATGAGTAGTCTCATCTTCTCACTGAAGTTTTATCAAATTATGTTTACTTTGTTTAAATGTCAATTCATTTTAACCACTGCAAGATGTTTTTGTACAGGCTTAACTTGGCATAAAATTTACTGCAGGTTCACTTAGTTGGACAATGTTCTGACTTCAAATCAATACAAAGCTGTCTGAAACTTCAATAAGAGGTTCTGCTGGCAAACCTGGCACCTGTATAACTAAATGAACAGAAAGAAAACTAGGAAAGCTCTTCTGCTTCTTCAGCTGTGCCTTCCTGATGCTTTCATCCTGTAATTAAACAGAGAGGAGGTACCTCCCAGTGCAGAACCCCAGGGCAGACCCTTGCCTTGGTGGCTGGTGAGCTTCTCTCTGCAAGATGGCCTCCCTGAACTTCATTGCCAGAGTTGATGACTTGTCTGGGTTAATGATGGACTTGTCCTGGGCAAACCTTTCTCATGCACTCCCCAATGGCAGTCAGGCTCCAAACCACCTACCCCTGCCTTTCACTTACCTTTGAACAGGCTGAGCTCCATTTTAACTAATGTGCTTAGGGACTTCTTTCAGGAGCAATGAAACACCTCCAGTTCATCCAACAACTCTTTTATTTCTGTAAACTGTACTGTGTTCCCCATAGAGCAGACATCACCAAATGGTGAGCAGTCCCCAGCTCCCCTCTTTCACTATCCAAGCAGAGCAAGGTGTCACCAGCCTGCCCTGAGCCCCTTAGGTTTTTCTTCTGATCTTGTGCATTGGCATATGTAGGCTCCCTGCTCCCAGATCCATGGGATCGTGCTGCGTCCATCTTGCTGGTACATGCACAGTTGTCCTTTCTGCTCTTTGTATGCTAAATTGCCTGGCATTTAGTGAGTGATCCCTCCCACCGGTCTGAGAAATTTCTGTAGAGGCATCTGAAGAGATGTCCAGGCCATTTGAAGGTCTATGCTTTCTGTCATCTTTGCCTTGAACCTTATGATCTTTCCAGATCTTCATCCCAACAGCTGACATCCTCAGACACTTTCAACGTCCTCTTCCCTTGGGAAGCAGCAGCATTCCCCAGCGTGGCACCATCTTGTGTGCCACAGAAACACAAAACCACACACTGCTCCTCCCCTCCCACATTCAAAAATAAGAGACCCGGTGGCTGCAAGTACCACGCATTGTGTCTTGCTTTGCCTCTAGCTTGCTCACCAGACAGCAATCTTCTCAATGCTTAAGCTCCCCTCTTGGACAAGTAAAGACAAGTGGCTCTTTGTATGCCCAAGCAGCAGCAATGGCAAAGGCTGTACCAATCCCTCTTGAACTGGGCTACAATGAAACACGGCAGCTTGGGGAAACCTGCCCATCACATCCTCTGCCTTTTGATGCTCATGTCTCCTAATTTTAGGCACCTGAGTGATTCTTTACCTGGGCCATTTCTATGTGACCAATGTAGGTACACGAGGAGCAAGGTCTCCCTTTTACCCTGCTTTTATTCCTGCCTTGCTGTCGCCTGAATCTGTCTTTGTGCTGGTTGCCCAGGTGCTGTGCCCATCAAGAAGGGAGGCACCTTCCTCAGACTAGTCTTTAAATGTATTGTTTAACAGGAGAAAACTTTAGAATGACAGCAGTGGTGCCCAGAACTTGGAGAAAAAAAATATGGAAAAGTCATCTATCAAAACATACAAAGAATTAATAAATTCAGAGCACTGCACTGTGTCAGGGTTCTCCACAAGACAGAAAGACAGTAAAAAAAGAAGGTAAGGGAGCTAAAAGAGCTGCAGGATGGTTTAATGATAGTTGTTTACCTCCTTGGAGGCCCTAAGGGATTTCCCTTTGGATGCATCTTGAGCTTGTTCCCAAGAAATTCTTCCCTTGCTTTTTTTTTTTACCACTGTCTTGCCTTTCCCCTTCTCATCTCACACAGTTAAGAAATGATGAGCCACCTGAGTGCTTTTTTCCAGGATAATTTCAGCTACTTCTTTCTCAGTTAAGATTTTTGAAAAGATCAGGATCATGTACTCAAATCAGTTTGAAGTGCTTTGCAAGGAGGTGGCACAGGAATACTAAATCATTATTCAACATTTGACCAGACATGAAAATAATCCGCATTTATAACTAGTTTCTTAAAATGGCCAGTGTAATTGCTGAAATACAGAACAAGAAGGTAGGAAACAACTACTATTTCCACAGACAAGGAGCATCTTACTGAGACAAAGCTACAGTGAAATAGGCAATTTTCAGTTCTTTTCAGCAAGCTTTCTACATCCTTTCTTGCCTTTGCACACACACAGAAAGCCAATTTTCCATGTCCCTACTACAGGCAAAATGGGGCAAGATTTTAAAGACACAGCTCCACTCCATTTGACTGCAGCAGACTAAAAGAAAAATGAAGTTCAGCACTTAACTGATCCCTCCACAATATTTCAGAGTAAATTAAAAATCAAAATGTCAAGAGGTTCAATATGTCAGTGGGCCTTTTGACAGAGCAGCCACTTTGAAGCCTAAATGGGAAATGTGCTCTTTTTAAAAACTAAAACCAAATGTGTGCAGCTGCTGCTCTGTTTCAAAATTTGGGCCCTTCATCTTTGTATTTCTTTTACACTAAAATTAGCAAAATATTCTGCCTGCTGTTTTACTTATTCTCAGAGCAGAAAGCCTCCATTTCAAAGAACTGCTGTTTATTAGGATGACTATTCTTCATTATCTGCATTAAGGTAAAAACTGGGAATCTCACAGTCTGCCTTCTTTCACTGAGCAATACTATATCTACTGTCCACAATGTGTTTATCTTTGCCTGGCCATCAGAAAATCATTTTTTGTTTTGCCATCTCCGTTTGTATTTGTAAAACAGGAAAGATAATAAATGATAATACTTACCTTCTTCACAAAGATGTGCTGAAGATTAATTAGTTCTTGTTCATACAAAGATTGGCAATAGTGATCTGCAGGCTTGCAAAACCTGAAGTGATTGCTATCGCTGCTGTGCTTGACAAAGAAGCACAGTCAAGGACAGGAGTTGGTGCCATTGCAATCAGTTACAGGATGGATGATATATGTGGCCTTGAAGAAAACTCCCCCAAAACATCTGCATCTGTACCTAAAACTGGGAGGAAATGCATATGAGGACATGCAGAAGTTGGGTTTGCAGGGTGATGCTTGCAGGATAGCAACGTGGCAGCCCTGTCCCTTTGCATTGCAACAAAAGCAGTGTTGCCATCGAGTTGTAAGGTCTCCTTGGAGCTGCAAGTGCAGTTAGCTGACATAAGCAAGGGTGTCTGGGTGTCATGAAAACACTTGCCACCCAGCAGAGCTCCCAGCCCCATCACTGAGGCCACAAACATGGGGCTCAGCCCAGCGTTAGGCTGGTGCTCTACCCTGAGGCAGAATTTGGTGAAAGCTCAGAACTTACTCTGAACAATGCTGGGAGAAAACAGCTCGCTATGAAGATGCTTCCTCCTGCCCAACAGTCTGCTCCTCATCTGGCCACATGCCCTCTGCTCTCAGTCAGGCAGCATGGGCTGACACAGACCTCACACTGGAACCCACCTCAAGCAAGGTGCTCCTTTGCCACTTTGACCATGGCACTGCTGGGGTTTCCATTACCCAGCGGCAGGAGCCCCCTGCCCCTCACCACGAACACTTCAGTCTGCTGGAAAAGGCATGTGGATAAGCAATCCAAATTGCATGTTTGGTAACCTTCTGGAGTGCATTAAACTTTTCCCTCCTGAACTTTGCATTGGAGGCAGTGATGGACTCAACCTCTCCCACTCACGTATGTCTTCCCTGCCAGTCTCTGAGTACACATGCTGTTCTCTGGTAAATTGACACCTTTGTTGCTCAGCCTGCTGTGTTAGTGAGATCCGTGCAGGCTGTCCAGTCAGCAGGCTGGGCTATTTCATAGCGATGTATCTGCTGTGGAATGCACTTTTCCCCACAGCTGCCCAATTTGTTCTCTAGGTGCTTTGCAGCACGGCTGGCTTTCAGTCTGAGCTCACTGCAGATGGGGCTGGCTCTGTACAAAGTGGCTGAAAGCTGTGCCGGCTATGTCCTACACCTTCCCCGTGTTTCCTACAGCCTTCCATAGGCTCCAGCTGCCACTTTTTGGTTTCCTCAGCTGTTCCTTTCCACCCTGAAGCTGCATCTGCCCTCCTGGGCTATTGCAATACCTGTGGCAAGGAGACGCGTCCAAAATGCAATGAGATGATGCAGCAAATCTGGAACTCCTCCTGGTCAAAGCATGGGCTGGGGCTGCTGATGGCAGTGACAACAGCTGGCAATGGCCAGGTCTATGGCCTGCAGGTTTCTGACATAGCAGATGGGATTTTTGTGGCTGAAACGTCATTCCTTCTGCAGCCAAAGTGGCATAAACCATCAGTTGGAGACGGCCATGGAAGATGCTGGTCCTCGCCTAACTGGTGATTGCTTTTGCCAAGTCATCTGGTGACACCTGGGTAAGTTTTGGAGGATAATTTTTCTGATTTGTCTGAGACCAAAGCAGTCTGTCGAGGAGAGGTGAATTTAGCAGAACACGTGTGAGAGCTGGGATAATGATACCACAGTTACCAATGCTAACCAACAGGTCCCCAGAGCAGATGGTTGGTCCATCCTTGAATGACTGGGTGTTACAGGGCCCCTTGAATCCCAAGACTGTGCTTCTTTACTTACAGCCCTTACTGCATAGCTGTGCCAGCAGAGCACTTGCTCCTCTGTTAGCCCTGCACACCTCCCTGTACAGACTACAGCCATCTGAAAAAAAACGCAGCCAACACTGGTTAGCAACTCCTTCCAGATTGTAACAAAAGCAGCACTGATAAAACTTCCATGTTCTGTAAAGACATAATTCCTAGCAAGGTTTCTTCAACAGCAGAGATTCAGTTACTACACTGGACCTGAGGTCAAAGTCTACAGGTTACATTGTACAAAGCCAAAACTGCAAACTGTGGGATTTCACCTCCATTTAGTGATGTAGGCTGAAAGGAAGGACATGTTTCGGGCAATTTGCATTGCAAAGTATATGCAGGTGGCAGTGCAATATGATAGGAGATGTTATTACTGAGATTAGAATTTACACTTATAGCCCAAATTGAGATTGTATTTGTCTGAGAAATAATGGTAACTTGGAAAAAAATACTAAACATCTGCTAATTTAATATAGACTGCATCCAGTAAATATCCTTTTGGTTCCCTATTTCCAACTAAGATAAATTTTCTGATCACAGAAAATTTGTTCAGAACTGCATAGACAGCGCAACAGCAGTGATATTACATGGCTTGAGGATATGTGTTGTACCTTTGAATTTCTACAGGAAAGGCAGCCAGGAGGGGATGATGATGGCTTATGGTAGAAGCTCTGCAAGAAATAATAACTCCTCTTTGGTTTTGGAAAGGAGTTATTTTTATGTATTTCTTTCCTGCTGTCAATCAGAGAAATCCTTTCCTCAGTTTGAAAGTACAGACAGTTTTACGCCTGTAAAACTCTTAGGATGCCTTTGGTTGAACCCTGTGCTAGTTACAATTATTACTATTTTGGTTTTCTTTTTTGTAAGTCCAGTAGAGATGAACAGTACCACACCACCATTTTGGTGTTATAAACTGTGTTAACAAGATTAATCTCCCCCCTCCCACATTTCTGCCAAGGCATAGCCTCCTTCTCCTTTCCCTCCACTTCCACCTATTCCTGCTAGATGAACTTTTGCCATCACAGGTACCATCTCACCCACACAAGTTCTGAATGATTTCTGGTTAGCCTTTACCAATAATTTTGCATTATTGCCTTCTTCACTCTTCTACTACCATACATTAAATATTCACTGCTCCACAATGGTTGTAAACTCCATAGTTTGCCACTAATATCTGGGTCTGAATGGAGATGTCTTACTCTGAGTATTCTCAGCACCATCTGCTGCCTTTCTTTATTTCCATTTCTAGAAAGGGTTTTGCTGATATCTGAGAACCAGGGGAGGAATCTGGATACGGTTGACACAAATCCCAGAAAACATTTTTCTGTTTGTCTTATGCACTAATTAGCACAGACTTGGTCAAAAGTGTTCTGAACTTTTATTTATTTATTTTAATCATTTCTATAGCATCTATCACCATGACAGCAATGTGCTTCAATGGCAGGAAATTAAAACACATAATGCAGGCAGCTAATCAAATGCAGAAGCAAACAGAAGAATTTTGCACAGAGTCCTCAGAGTCGCTACGGTCCTGCTTTGACAGGCAGTTTCTCTTTCTGCAGGGGAAAAAAAGATGTTTTGTTTGTTTCAAATTCCCTTTTCCCTTGGAAGCATAAACGTGAAATTATCTTCCTCTGTTGGGACGTCTTATTTATTTTCCTGCTAGTGGCTGCTAAAGTAGATGATGTTTAATTATTTGGGGGGTTTCATTCACAGCTTGGACAGTTCAGCATGGGGATTGTGGGCAGACTGGAACAGACTGAGCTGTGCTGTTGAGGAGCAGCCTGGTCTTAGTAGCTCCATTGCCCCCATGGCCAGACTCTGCCCCCCCATAACTGCCCAGGCTCCACCACATCTCCCCTCTGTGCTGCGTTAACAGCATCTTGATTCATGCCTCATCCTCTGGGGCTGTGCAGGGGTTAGGAGGTCTCTGCACGTGGGCAAGGGGCTGAATGCCATCTCAAGGCTCCCGGGGTGCAGCACACTTTTCTGGCAGGAGCAGGTGGAAGAGCAGCTGTCCAGCTTGTTCCCACGCACTAAGCCGCCTGCTCAGCCAGGCAGCAGGGCTGGTAAGAGGTTTCAGCAGCCAGGAAAACCCGCTGAGCAGAGAAGAGAAGCTAAACCTGCCCAGCTAAAGGGACACCAAGCCAGTGAGGCTGGGCTTTCTTGCGTTGCCTTTGGGGCAGCAGGTACAGCGGAGAAGGACTGGGAGCTTGTTTTGCTGGATAGGAGTCACTGAGCTAGTGAGCTCTTAAGATTAAATCATTCACTTAATGAGGAAAGACTGAGGGACTGAAGCAGGACAAAAGCAGAAGGGTTGTGCGATGGGACCCAGTTGAACGGATGGATGGCCCACCTCATGGGGTGAGGACAGGTGCAAGGGAAAGCCCATCAGGAAAACAATTCCATGTAAATCTCTCAAATCTTGGGAAGATGTTTGGGGTTTTTTTCAAGATCCAAACTAGATCTCTTGTCTGAGCTTCATGAAGCTTTTTATTTTAGCAGTGCTTGAACACAAGTGTTACTGTAGTTCTCAGCATTTCATGATTTTTCTCCACTTCTCCCTTTTCAGGCTGCAGCCAATTCATGACTACGCATGTTGCAACCCTCTGCCATGGGCATCATTCACATGCAAACCTAAATCCCTCCAACCCCAGCTTGTGGCAGTAATGAGTCCAGAATCATCAGCTCAGCTGGTCAATGGCAACATGTGAGTAGCAGAATTAGGGATAAAACTGCTCCTCAGATGCCCTTCATTCTGGACAGTGGGTTGTGTGGTGTGATGCTCACCTCTCTCTTCAGCACATGAGGTTTTCCTAGTGTGAAGTGCCCTACAGTTAGGGTATATGTTCATGACTGTATCTACATCCTGGGGTGAGAATTACAGTCGTGTGATGGGAGAAGTGTTTTGGGCTTCAAGTGTTCAGATAATTGCTATATTTAAAATTATTGTTTTAAAAGGAAGCTTTTTTAGAAAAATATGAAAAAATGTATTTCAAATAAGTGTAACATGGTTTATTTGTAATAACAAATAAAATTATTTTGGGCTGTTTTTCACTTTGACAGGAACCTTTTGAGCTTCACATAAGGTATTGCATGTGTCACTCACAGCCTGGCTGCTGTTGGAGACTTCAATTTGAACTCTGCTAACTTCTCTTTTACACTTTCACCAAACCATCATCCATACTGGAGTTTTCAGATTATTTCTTTTGGGGGAAACAGAATTTTATCAAACCCAATACTTGTATTATTCCCCTTGCACCTAAATTAGTTTTATTGTATTCTTTTGAGCCAAAAGTTCAAACAGCTACCACACCTACAAAGGAGCATCCTGATGGGAAGCTTTCCTAATAAGCTTTCTTTAGTATGAAAAATCGAAATGCATTTTTTCTTGACCAGCAGCAATAAAATGTCTGCCATATGATTTGCAGGAATCATGTAAAGCTTGAGTGCTTCCCTGCACCCAGTTTTTTTGTTTCACTCCTGCAAGCTAAGTCTGGACTTCATAGAGCCATTGAGAAACTCATCTCTTACATCCACATACTAGCATTAGCAGTCTAACTTGTCTCAAAATAATTACATTGCTTCTATCTCAGGTTGTAAACTTGGGTGTGCTGTTAAACAGCTGTTTGGTTTCATTGTCCAAATTAACAGAATGATGCAGTGTGCACAGCAATCAGGTCTTCTCCCCGGTGTGAGATGCTCCACAAATCTAAGAGACTCATTATTTGCCCATCCATTCAGATACATACAGGAGAAAATAATCTGCCATACTAATGAATACATTCGTCTCTTTTTTAGTTCTCCATCCAGTTTTTTTGAGTTATTTACTTGATACTAATTACTGGAAAACATGATTTTGTGGAGCTGTTGTACCCAAGTAGCATTATTTCCCGCTGTAAAGGGCACAGCAAGGTTAAATACCAAATGCCACTTGATGTAATTTTTGCAGAGATTTTGGGCATATGGAGCCACAAAAGCGCCTGAGGCCGTCATCAGCTCCTCTTAGCATCCATAATCAGGAGGAGTGAGCTGATTGTCTTTCCTTTTCATAACCCTGCGTTTGAGTAGGAACTCTCCAAACTATTTTATGCAATAATGTCTTGGTAAAACTTTCATTTTGTGTACATAGCCAGACAGTCTCTCCTTGCTTTGAAAACCGATTTTATATCATAGCATTTTTCTGTTGTGTCTGTTTTATATTTCAGGTGTCAGTCTAGAGGCTGCTATTTTAGAGTTTTTCCTTTTCCTTGCATGCTTGCTTTAAAACAATTTGTGGATATTGAGTATTAGGTGTTTCAAATGGCTAAAATAGAGCACACTGGTGTAGATTCAATACAAATGGATTTGAGATTGCAGCGACCATGGCAGCTTCACATTCTAACATTGGAAGGTATCATAGTTTCTGAAGTAGCCAATGTAGCACCTGTGTAGTACTCACTATTGGTCAGGTTCAGACTAAAGTCTGTTTCTTTTATTTTCAATTCTCTTGGCTGCAGGTACCTACAGTTTTCCATACTTGGAAACAAATCAAAGTTTGTTTTCCAGTCATCCAAGGAGAATAGCTTTATGAAGCCTACAGTAAAGCTGTATGAACATAATCACACAGCACTTTTTAAAAATTAACGCAATCCCCAAAAGCTTTTTGCTTCATAGGGAAGGGGTGGAGCTCACAAATGCCTGCTAAGGGTAATGGGCTCTAAATTTCATTTCTATTCTCTGATCCACAGGGGCAATTCCTCTCAACCTGATCCCAAAGTCTGCAGCAAAGTGTTGTATTTAAAAGCCCTTGGGAGAGTATTTCATGGAATGGAGATTAGAAAGCAAGAACTGAAAACTGGAAAGTGCTTCGTGGTGTCTCTTTAACAGCTTAGGATTGATTCATTTTAGCATTTGTGTCTGGGTCGTATTCACTGCTGCCTCATAGATCAATGGCACGACAAAGTCCCAGCTCTTGTTGATGTAGCATATGGGAACGGGATCCATTATCTTTAGTTCCCAGGACTATAAAACGTCTAATAAACTCAGCAGCAAGAGTGCCAGATTTGTGCAGCACTGCCAGCTGCTCTAGCCTTGTTGTCTATTAAGCTATGTTTTTAGTTTCATTATTGATGGAGAATGCTGATTGTCGAGCAAATTATGTCACTTGCAGATTTGAGGCGCTTCACTAATGCATCAGTGATACTGGAGGGTTGAACGAGGCTAAAGGTAAGGGAAAACCAGTCAGAAAAGAGTCCCTGTCACCTACAGGGTGAATTCATGATTCACCTGGCTTACTTCTCCTTTGGAAACTATGAGGCCTCCAAAGTTGTGCCTGCTGGAATTTTAAATTAATGCTTGTTGCAGCGGAGAGGGGAAAATGAGAATTGTGCATATCACAGCAAGAAGGAGACCCAGCTGTGAGAGATAAGGGCTCATAGCTGGAGCAAAGGCACTTGGTGGAATCCCATTCACCCTAGTGCTCTCCTACCCCTTCCCAGTCCTGCCTCCTTCTTTCTCTTCTGCCAGACAGGATCTGGAGCAGAAAACAGAGGAAATGCTTAGTTCACCACTAATTAAAAAATATTTGCTCATTATCCCATAAGCCTCTTTCTCCCACTTAGCTTCTTTCTCCCATGTCAGCATGACTTGTAAAGGTGACTTCAGCTGCTGTGCCTTCTCTCCCAGGGAGGGAGGGAAGGGATTCATGCTGCAATGAGAAATCAATTTAAATTCACATGGGCACAGTCAATCCTTAATCAAATCAGCAAACTCAGGCTGGCTGCAGGAATCTGAGTAGGAAGTTCAAATACCTCAGTCCCAAATGTTCATTCTCTGTCACAGAACTCACATCAGGGTATCCCTGAGCATTAATCTGCTGCTCCAGCACTTTTCTCAGTCTCTTCCCTAGCTGTTTACCTTATAATTTGTCTCCCCCCCATTTTTCACACTCACCACTCTGTAGCCCCTGCTCTACCTTTGGAATAAATTCCATAGTCACCCTGAAAATTGTGCAAAACATGATTTTGCACATGAACATTGTTATGGTAGCTTGGGGGAACAGCTTCCTACTCTGCTTTGCTTGCTCCCTGTGCATTGTCACTAGGGGAATGTTGCAGTTCCTGCCAGTATTTGTTTTTTATTGCTTTCTTTACTCCTCTGGGATACAGAGATCAAGCATAGCTAGGCAACATTTTCAGTCTCTAGTGTCTTTAGTTTAGGCACTTCAAAATCAGCAGCAGACACTCCATTGGAAGCTAATATAAGCCAGCATCCACAGCTTCCATTTAATCCACTGACTATGGATGCCTTTGATCATTCTCTAGATATTATTTCTTGAAAAGAGAATCCTGTATCCCACAGGCAGGATCAGTTTCTGTATATTGGATATCTTGGACAAGGTAAACCAAAATTCGTAGCATTAGTGCTGGCATAAATGCAGAAGGAAATGTTCCCTTGAGTCTTCCCTGGGCTAAGGTCTGTAGGGGTGGTGGTGGGAGTAGCTATCACACATGCTGGTAGGGAGGCTGCTCTTGGCTTGCAAGTCTGCTGTCACTGCCCGATGCCCGTGGCTCCTGACAGCCTTCCTAGGGCATTTCCGAACCCTCAGTCTTTGCCATCAAGAGCTGCAGCACTGGGAAAAACCTGCTAAATCCTGTTGTGTTCCTGCCAATAATTCTGCAAGAAGCAAAAAAAAAGAAGCTTGTGAGCCAGGAATTTCTTTTAAAGAATGAAGATCAGAGGTTTTCTGCAAACTACTTCCTTCAACTATTTAATACTTCCTGTAATTACTGAGTACTTAAAAATATTCTGGGGAATAATTCTGGGCCCTTCTGTTGTTCCCTTCTATTTATTGCCACAAAAGGTCTCAGCCATTAGAAATGCTAAAGGATGACTTTCATAAAAACAAGGGAGATAGCAATAGCATGTTTGACAAAAACATGACTTCTGCTTGAAGTGAAGCTGTATGTCCTGATCAGAAGACATTAAGAGGTGGAGGATTCGTTACTTCCATGGATACCTTGATCAGAGCTTCAGACCCTTCTTCTTAAAAATCAATTCCTACCATGTCAATTTGTCTGTCTCGAGATTCCAGTTACCAGGTCTTGTTACCTCCCATGCTAAAACCCTTCATGATTCCCACTGTTTCATGAAAGTAATAGCACATTGTAATCAAGCCACCTTTCAGTTCTTTTTTTTTTTTAATAGGCCAAACAGATTGTGCTCTCTCTGATTCTCACTTTAAAGCACTTTCTTCAGGTCTTAAACCGTTTTTGTGGCATTTGCTGTGGCATTTTGGGGTTTTTTTCTGTGTAGTCACCAATTTTGCTACACCCTTATTAAAAAAGATAAACTCTGGAGCTGAGTAGTATCAGGAACTCGCCTCATCTCAATGATATACAACCTAAGAAGCCCATGCCTGAATCTGCTCACATTCCTTTCTTTTTATATAGCAATTATTTTACCTCTTTTTAGTACAGCTTTGCCCTCACAACCTGTGTTCAACTGCTTCTCCATTAGGACCTTAAAGCCTTTGCTGTTATTGTGGGATTACCCTGCTTGCCCACTTCCAGAAGTGGCTTCCACTCTGCATCCCTACCCTTGACATAAATACATTGTATTTAGTTATAATTTGTTGGAGTGAGCCTACCTTACCAAATGCTGCACCATCTTCTACATGATTTACAGTTTCTCTGAAGCACTTTTTTTGGCTATCACCAAATACAGGATGCTGACCTTGTGCCTCATGTTCTAGCTCCACAGCAGATCTACCCTGGGAAGGGACTGCGGTCCATGGGAGATCATGGAGTGAATCCCCAGTGCCTGTCCCTTTCAGCCAATAAAATGGGGGAAAATTAACTCCTCAGCTTCATCAGCTTTTTTTTGGTGCTGTTTGCCCCATCCTTGAGGCAGACCTATTGCTACCTGTCAGGTCATTTAGATTTCATGGTGCATCCTGGGTAGAAAATGCTTTCAGCCTCTTGGTCACTTCTGACCTACAGTGGAAACATCTCTGTTTGAATCCCACTCAAAAATACCTCACTTCTTCAACCATTTAATGCAATTTTTACTGATTTTGTGGAGTGCTCATTTTTTAGTCACCTTGCTGTACTGTATTAAGTGAAGCACCTGACAGGGGAAGGAAGATCGCTGTATCACCAAATCCATCATCAAAAAGAGAAATATTGTTTGAGATGGGATTTCTATTTATAATAATGCTGACTGACATTAATTATCACTTAAAATCTGTATCAGCATTTCCATTTGGCGTAAGAACGATGCCAGACATCTCCTTCGGCAGTAAGAAAGTGTAATGCCTCCACGGTAGCTCCCCAGCTGTTGCTCCGGTGTCATCCATAACCACATGTGGGTGTTGCCCTGTGACAGAAAAGGAAGGTATTGCCCTCCCCTTTTAGAAACCCTTGATTTTCCAATTGGGTTTGCATGCTCAGGCCTTTGCTTTGCTGCTGAACTCCACTTTATGAGCATGGCAGGATGATTTATTAAGGACTTCAAGAGGCAGACACGAGGGTCACAGCTGCACTGCCCGCGCAGGGCTGGCCAAGCCTCCTCCCTGTCTGCTCCGAAGCCACGAAGCCGCGATTCGTACAACACGTGGTGGCGGCGCAGGAAGGCACTCACCCATTAAATGTTTTCAGGGCTTGTCCCTATGACTTAAATACAGGCTTTTGCTTTTCCAGGCAAGGGGTTTAGAGAGGTCCATCTCTTCATCTGTTTTTTTGGTTTGGTTTTTCTTCCTTTGCAAAATTGTTATTCCTCACATTTCTTAAAGCTCCACAGATTGTAAGCTTACAGTGAAGGCATGCTGGTAAATGATTTATAGAGGGTCCTACAAATCATGTCACAGAGAGTGCAACCCCTTCCCCCACAGCAACAGTCATCATTTCAGAGCAGCACGGTCTTCAAGCAAGCTAAGCTGTCCTTTCCCTGCTGAGATTTAGGAAGCCAAACAGTAAAATGCAGCTAGAAGTGAGAGTAAACAAGCCACAATAACAACCTGGCATTTAAGTCTCATCAGGGTTTAAGGTGGCCTCAGAGAAGCTCTTGCTTATTATTGGGATTTTATTATAGCATTAAAACCCATCTGTATATTGTTTTACTGCTTTTACAGATACATAAATATATAAATCCCAAATATGGTCATATGTCAGCAAGGAGTTAAAAATACTTCAAGGACTAAAAGGCAAGTAGAAATTCCTATCAGCTGAATGAACTGCAGAAATCCTCATTTTTAATTGTGGTCTTGGCTATACCCACCCAGCCAAACCTCAGAGTGGTTGGAGCAGACTTGAGACAACAGTTTGGCTCTGTGACAGCAACCTCAGGACTTTTCAGCCAGAGACCTCTCAGCATCAGTCCATCACATATGATGCTCCAAAGGGCATGTGGCAATGCCCATGGGCACAAAAAATGCTTAAAAAACCCTCAGCCCTTCCAGGCTCCCACACACAGAGAAAGAATGCTCTTACCCAGCTGTGCCCTTCAGCAGCTGGTGCAGCTCCCAAGCATCCACATGTACTTCAGTAGAGGCTATAAATGTAGGAAGTTTGGGGATACAGCTTGGTCTTCTCTGGCTCTGGAGTACAGCGGATATGAAGAAATTGTAAAATTGCCTATGCTGCTTTCCCCTTTCTCTTGTTCTCTGTGTTGATGACAAAATCACAGAGTAATTCAGGCTGGGAGGGACTCAGGGATCATGTAGGGCAACCCCTGCTCAAAGCAGCACCAATTAAATGAGGTTGTGCAGAGCCTTGTCCGTATGGGGTTCTAAAACTGCTGAGGATGGAGACCACAGGTTCTGTGGGCTCTTGGTCCAGTGTTTTGACTTCCCTTCCTGTGAAAAACAAAAAAAAATTCAAATATCCAATCCAAATTTCCTGTGTGCCGACTTGCACCCGTTGTTGCTTCTCCTATCCCCCTGCACCTCTGAAAAGAGTCCAGTTCAGATTTTAATTTGTCCAACCTTCAGGCAGTACTCCAGGTCAAAAAAGGCAAAGACCGATACCTTGACAGCTCTGTTGATGTTAGGGCTCCCAAAGAGTTAATGTAATAAAGCCTCACAAGGAAAACAGTTCTGGTGCCTAGAAAGGAACAATTTTTGTGCTCTGACACAACTGGATTAACATTGTAATTTAGACAAAATATTTTACCAAGGCAGTTGCCAAATAGTAGAAATGAAAAGTTTTTTTGTTTTTTATGAAATTAAAAGTTCTTCTGGGGCTGAGAGAATGAATGTTTATCACCAAGCTCTGCCCTCTTAAAAATAATCAAAACATTGCTGGAGCTATAGACTAATGTCTTAGCAAGATGCACGATCTCCTTAATGGAAAAGTGAATTCTAGCCACTGTGATGCTCCATCTGATGAGGATACTTAGCTGCAATGGTGTGGAATAAAGCGCTTTATTATACGAAAGTGAGCCACACTGCTGGGGCTGGGGATATGGTTAATGCAAGTACAGAGAAATTACACAGTGTCTGTTTTGACTTTCTGATTTCCTCTAACGGACACACAGCCTCCAGGCCAAGCGCTTGGAGAGTTTTGTGCCATGCCATTTTCTCCAGTTATTAGCTAGGCTTTTCCTCCAAAGTACCTGGTGGCAGTGGCTCATTCACAAAACCAGCATTTATAGCACGGAGTTTAAGGGATTTGCCTCCCACATCCAGAATTCTTCATTTAAATCCCATTTTCCATTAATGACACATTAGCCATTTTAACACATTAACTGCTGTCACCTGCACATGCAGGAAACAGCAAAGTCAACACCTCCCGGCCTAGGTTTGCCTCTGGATTTTGTGAGCTCAGTGTTCATCCTGCAGCCGTGGCTCCTTTTCCCTCGTTAGGATCCTCCTTAGCTCCCTGTGTAGACGCTTTGTCGGTGAAGACAGTGCACGGTGCCGCTGACTGCAGGTCAGCGTGGGCAGGGCCAGGCTGCTCCTGCCGGAAAACTGCTTTCCCAGTGTCAAAGTCTGCTGCAGGAGGGAGTGGGAGAGGCAAACTCCCCAGGGAAGCACAGAGCGCAGCCCCATGCATTCAATTACAGGGCTCTTGAATGGCAGTTTATAAAAAAGCCTTGCTGTTTCTGTGCTGCTGATGGCGGCTTGGGGTTGGTCTGCTTTTTTGTTTGTTTTTCCAGGGGCACTGCCTGGGACAAAGGTATCTGGGGGAGCAGAGGGACTGTCAGAGGTAAAGTCTTGGGTTCCAGTCATACACCTGTGCATTTTACACATTGAATAAGGGGGGGTAATCTAAATATTCAACATACACTCATATATAAGTATACACATACCTATAGAAAGGAACTGCTTTGTGTCACAGCCTCTCCCTCTGCTATGCTGAAAACCCACTGAAGCCCCAGACAGAATACAATGCTCTACTCCAGCATTTAAATCTCTCTTCCTGTCAATCCCCAGACTGTTTGTTTTCCCCACCCGTACTGAACCTGGCTTGTTATGTGGAGCTGAGTTATTGCAACAGTCTGGCTTCAAATCTGTCTTGGTCTTGTCCAGGCGACGAGGAAATGCATGCAAAAATAGTCTCCTAGGAAAACTGACCGTGGAAAATTCAGCTTAAGGAGCATTAAAAGAATTTACTGCTGTCACGTGGAAACCAACAGGAGAAATTACATCTCCCACAGCAAGCTCTCTCTGAAGGCATTTCGATAATGGGGAGGGGAGGGAGTGTCCACTCAAGCAAGGCCACCTTGAAAGCCAGGAGCTCCCTGCAGCATGTGGCCATCAAGGATTCCCTTTGCTGAGCCCACTTGAGCACTGTGGAAACCCAGTTGAGGCAATCCAGCTTTGAGAGGAAAGTCAGCAGCTGCTCTTTGCTAGCAGGTGTCATCTCCCAGCCAATGTGAGGGACATTTCCCTGGAAGGCAAGGTACTTCGCCCCAACCCCACCCCTGTGTCTCCTGCAGCCACAGCACTCTGCATCCAGGGCTTTCTCAGTGTCCCCTCTGTCTCCTGGTAGTTTTCTGGTTGTTGCCTTTTGTCAAACAGAACGCAGGATTTGCACCCCTCATTGACCCAGAGAAGGTCTCGGGTGGCTGTTTTGTCCTTTTTCACACAGGCAGTTCTGCTGTTTCCGAGCTCCCAGCCCAAAACTCAAGAGTAAACCAGCACTCAGGACCGCTGCCCTTGAGAACTGCATGAGAGACCTGAGCTGGCCTGCTCTGTGTGGGCAAGGGGTCTGGACAGGACACTGGGCAGGCAGCCTCTGCCAGCTGCAGCCTCTCATGGCTGTGTCCATGCTCTTTGAGCTGAGGTGGGGGGAAGACAGATAGCTATTCCTGCAAGGGGTTTTTTTGGCAGGGTTTTCCTAAGAAGGTTATTCTGGTATGCATGGCTCTGGGACTGTGCACTGCTCCTTGCAGAGCCGGCCAGGGGCAGCGAGTGGTACACAGCCCTGAACACTTATTGTTCCCTCTGGCTGGCATATAGGTACCTTGAATACTTGACAGGTTTGGATACAGCCATCTTCTCTGGCTACCCATTACTCCAAAGTCTGCAATTTTCATTTTGACTTTTTTCAGTCTCGAGCTCCTTTTCCAGCTTTACGTCATGCTTTCCATTTTGGAGATGTCAGATGATCTGTGATAAACTGACAGTATGTGCAGGAGCAGTGAGGAGACGAGGTCCATTTTAATGAGACTAACTCTACTGGGTAGTGAAAACTGTACCTTGACAAGCCCCTAGATCTTGTTTTTCTTTGCAAAGCATCTTAATGGCACAAAAGGATTTTTACACAAGTAAGCAAAGGCAATTCCCAAAACAGATTTCTTTCAGTAGCCATTGAAATGGAAAGTTACCACAGAGATTTGTGTGCTCCCCTTTAAGAGGTAAGCACAATCAGAAATCAGTATTCTCTTGGTCCTGAAAACAGCCTGAACTATTTCTGAATAAACAGTGTGTTTGCTTGGGGTTCACCATTCACCCAGCACATCCTGCATGCACTCTCCATTTCCTCTGTGGTCATCCATAGGAGTCTGAACAACCAAATGCAGAGGGGTGAGAAGGGAGAAAGAGACAGAGCTGGTGAGGGAGGGCTAAACAGTGGTTGGACTTCAGTAAACGGAACACTGCTAATAAATACAGAAATAAATTCTCAGTGTTATTATGCAGGTTCCCTGACTTATTTATTGTGGCTTTTACCATCTCTGGAGAAGGCTTTTGGTGCAAACCCTGCCCACTGGCATTGCGATTTAATCCCACGAACACTCCTCCTGTGTCAAGGGCAGAGTTTGGATGCTCCTGATCTAGCATGTGTGGAGACACAGCATGGCTTGAAGCATAGGTTGAGCACCACAGTGCTTTCCAGTCCTTTGTCATTTCATGAAAGGACTAAGGTGCCTTTCATCACCTATGTAGCATCATTATTCCCCATGGATGAAGAAGACAAGTCAAAACAAAACTTTTGGTACTGCTACCATCTTGTAACTAGCATGTAGGCAGGCAACTAAGTGCAAAGGCAATTTGGTGTGCATTTCAGGGCTGTATTAATTTTCTGACTCCCTGTGGAAATTACTGCTCGTTCTAACTTCAAGAGAGACTCGATTAACACAGCACGTGAAGCCAATTTTCATGGCTAAGTTATTAGTCTTTAGGACAGACTGGGCTCATACTTCATGCTGGTTGCCAATACAATCTGGGTGAATTCTGGAGAAGTAATCACAGTTCAAACAGGGTCAGCTGTACAAGGCCAAGGCTATTGATGGCTATTTTCTGAGGCTTGCTGTGGTCAGGAATGCCAGTGCTACCTATTTCAGTTCAGAATCCTGCAGAAATCAGAAAGACATCTTCACTTAGGTCTTTACTTAAGGAATTTCTTACCACAGGATAGAATCTCAAACTGCAAAATTATTTTGTACAAACCTTCAACAATTAAGCAATACACAAAATAATTTACGCATACTGGCTAAATGCAAAAAGACATCTAGTCCTGCTCCAAGTGGCAGATAAAAGCACTCTTCCAATGGTTTATTTTTGACCTAGACACCACTAACTTAATATGTTCTGTAGCATTTACAGAGAATAATTTTTATGGAATATATTTTTTAAATCTTGCTTTCCAGGGAAGTACTTTCTTTTTTTCATCTAGTACTCTTTCCTAAGCTATTTTTGGACCCCAATGCATGAATTCTAAGATTTCTGGGCAACACTGTGAAAGAGTGAATAGATGAATAGGAGATGTAAAATATCCCAGCCTGCATAAGAGTTATCCAGTCCAGTTTTCCTGTTCTCTATTGAAATGTGGATTTAGTGATGATTTGTTCGAGCCTGCGGGAAAGCTTATTTAGTTATGTATTAAAAAAAAAAAATCAAATGTTCTAATCTTAACTCATATTTCTGACTACAAATGACTCCTGTATTTTTTCAGCTAGGTCTGGAATATCTCTCCAAGGTAACTATGGTCTGTTCTTGAGTTTGCTTCTTATTTGTAGAAGTCTGATTTGTTTAAATAGCTGTAGGAAATTTCATATAATCAGTGGTGAGAGGATATTAGCTAATTTTTAAAGGCCTGATCAGAAAAACGGCAGGAAAACAGTCAACATGACGATGGTCATTCCAAGTATTAATTTTGACTTCAGCAGTACTATATACAACCAGAAAAAAATTATAAATCTTGCATTTAAGAAAAAGAAAGTGGGATCCTAGAAAACAGATGCAGATTTCTCCACATCTCTGCAAGTGCCCAATCTTTTTACATCTGACTGATAGCTTTAGCAGCGGGACACATGTGTGGTTTATTCACTTTCAGATCTTTAAGTAAGACAACAGAACAATATTAAAATCTCCTGTTGCTTGTCAGTGAGTAGATGGTGTCCATCATGGTGCGGGTGGCTTGCAAAGGCACAGACAGCTGTAGCTACAGGTATCTTTTCAGATGGAGGTGAATGGAGTAAGGCGACCACAAAAGCTTTGATTTCCATCCACCTGGACAGCAAACAGACGAAACAAACAGAGCAGGTGGGCACACACAATGATACCAAGACAGGCCAGGGCAGTATCACATCAGTGCCTCACCAAGGCAATCGCAGGGTAGCAGCAGTGGGATGGATGTGTTCCTTCAGCGCTCTGAGCTAACAGACCTTGCACTCCTCTCCAGACAGCTAACACAGACAGCCGCAACAAGGGCTTCTTCTGCACTATGGACCCCCCCTTGTTGCTCCTCTAAGGACCCTAACTGTTGCTAGCAGCAGCTTGAGGGCAAAAAAGTCCAGGGCCTTTGGGTGCCATAGATCTTCTCTACATCCGTGAAACAGCCAGAAAATGCTAGAGGCCATACGGAGTACAGCCACTGAGAGCTACTGCCCAGGCCCCTAGAAACGGCTGTGTAAATGAGTTAACAGCATCACAGTAAACACCTGCTTGTGCTTTCTGTGCCTCAGTGTGGGCACTGCATCTACGTTTGTGCCACCTTGTACAATTAGGCACCAGAGACTGCAGTAAAACCAGCTATTTGTCACCCCTTCCGAGGCAGGTGCTTGCCTCACCAAAGCAGCAGAGCAGCCTGGACCGACTCCCCAGCCCCCACTTCCAGGGGGGAACCTCTGCCACGTGCCCCCACACCAACAGCCAACAAGATATGCAAAAAGCACCAGCAGCACAGAGATTAGAAAGATGCATCAAAAAAAGCTTCCCTGTCTGTCTCCCGCACAGTGGACCCAGCAGATCTTTGATGGGTTTGAAGCCCTAAAAGGAGTTCTCTGTGTTCTGGTACTGCTTGAGCCTCCACAAAGGAGATGAAAAGGAGGAATAAAACATCTGAACAGCCCAATCTGGTCTGAACTGCATGCATTCATTATGGCAAAGACGGATTTCTTCTGGTTCCTCCTCCGTATCCACCTCCTCAGTGGTGGCAGCGAGAAGTTTGACACTCCAATTACAGGATATTCACATTAAACAGAGAAGAGGGACAGCTAGTTGGTGGCAGACATTTAGGATATGGCATCCAAGGCTCCATGCAGCCAGCAGAAACCTGAAGGAACAGATTGACACTACTCTAATGGCCCCGCTCCTCGCAACGCTTTGGTGTAGACTTAAATTAGCTCCAAGCCGTCAGTGTTACCTGCAACTTAAATCAGGGTCCAAATGTACTCACTTCACCAAAGCTACTGTGAAATGGGACTGGTGTTCTGGAAGGGGCCCTGCTGTGTGCGGCTGCTGTTGTAGTGTAGTATTGGAAAGGGATTTTTCCATGGTTTTTTTCCCTCCAGGTTTGGCTGTACCTCATCTCTGAGTCCCTCAGCACAGGGTCTCAGGCCAGGAGTGGGTGCTCACTCTATTCATTTACAAAACCATGTGGATGAAATCCATTCAAAGGCTTGTGCAAAAGCATTTGATGTTTGTGGCTCAGACACTGCGTTTTCCTTTCAAACTTGAGAAAAGTTTTTGTCTTTTTTCCCCCTCCAATGGAAATGGTAAGAAAAATGTCATTAATAATACAAACTGGGGGCCTTTGGGAGGAAATTATAGTTTTGAAAAGAAACTACTCTGCATGAATATGTCATGCCATCAGAAGTTTATCTGCATTGTCTTGACTCTTCACATATGCATATATTTCTCTTCTGCCAGACATGGTCCTTATCCTTATTTAAATAGGGTATAATTATAGGTGCCTACTTAAATTACAAGAAATAAATAGAAATTCATCTATTCGATAGGCATTTTCCTAGGAAAAAATTTTTTCCTTCAGATACTGGTTTTCTTAAG
The DNA here is from genome assembly GCF_009650955.1 of Corvus moneduloides. Lineage (NCBI taxonomy): Eukaryota > Metazoa > Chordata > Aves > Passeriformes > Corvidae > Corvus > Corvus moneduloides. The sequence continues at coordinate 42,496,168 of NC_045480.1, read as the reverse complement.
GTTTTTTTTCTCTCTATTTTTAATTTAAAGCTACTTCTCTTATGTTTTATTCACTTGTTTTCATTAGGTAAAGGAATGCCTTGGCATGAAAACCTGTCCTGAATCCACTGCCTGCTTGACAGATAGATATAAAGACTTGAAACATGAGAGGAAAAGCAGATGGTTGCAAGGGGAAAAAAAAACTTTAAACAAAAGAAAGGAATTAAACCTAGCACAGGCACATGTATTAATACTTTGTGAGTGTCATTGCATGTGGTGGTAAGACTGACAGACCTCGACAATGGATCTCTACCACCTTCTAAAAATGCAGAACCCTCCTTTTTATCTCCAGATTGATCCTGACCAGTTTGTTGCAAGTAGCTACTGCTTGAATTTCAAATATTGAGTGCTGGTATCTGTGATTGGTCCCGCAGTGTAAACCACATGCTAATGTTTCTCTGTCTTGACTGGATGAGAATAAACATAATAATCAAGAAGAGGCCTTGAAGAAGCCACTGTGGCTTTAAATCTCTCAGGGAGCAGCAGCAGCAGTTTAGGGAGAAGCGACTGATAAAGAGGATTAGGGAGTTCTAGAAAATTTTAAGCCCGTTCCTTTCTGGCCCACACAGGCTCTGCCCAAGGCGCCATTCCTACAAAAATTAGGCTACTGTGAAATTTATTGCCAGGGTGCAGAATTTACATTGCAATTTCTCCTGTCACAGCTTGGGCTGCGGTCAGATCCCTTCTGCCTGCCTATCCTGCTGCTGCACCCCTTACCCTGGCACAGGCCCTGACCCCCTGCATTCCCCACACTCTTTGCAGGGGCTGGGGACTACTGCGAAGCCCTTTTCCGAATGCTTGAGGAGAGCAAGCCTGGCTGGGAGGTGTTGCAGAGGATGGCTGCTGTTGCTTTTCACCACATTGCTGCTCTTGTGGCCAAGCAAGGGCTTATTTTCTCGCCCCTACAGAAATTCAATGGAGTTTTATGTTTGCATTGTCAATAAACTGCTCTCAGGGATTACCTGTGAAGAGGTAGTCACAAGCCAAGGCAGGTGATGACCATCTCTAGGTTTGTGGGAAAGGACCCATAATCCTCTTCCAAGTGTCTGTGGGGCTCTGCTGGGCTCCACAGTCAAGTATGGCCCAGGTGGTACCAAAATGCTTCCATCCTGTGGGGAGGGACAGGGGCACAGCAAGTCCTGAAGGCATCATCTGAGGAACTCAAGAGGAGGAAAAAGAAAAGGAAATAGAACACTTGGAGGGAGAAGAATAGAAATAGCGAGAAATGGCAGAGTACAAAATAATAAGATTGCTGCAGATAAATAAATTCTTGGTTGAACTTACTAACAGGGCGCTCACTGCCCCTTTGTGCTCTATGTTATTCTCCTTGTCCAAGAGGTCACTAGCAGGAAGGCTTGCAGAAATGATGATCATTATCTGGATATTCATAAAGATCCAGTGTGCTGCCAATCACAGGACAGAAACAGGCTGTATCACCTCTGGGTCCGAACGGAATTAGCCAAGAAAGCTTGAAATTAGCAGTGTGTTCCTTTGTGGTAAAGCCTTAGTCCTAACACTGATGTCATGACTAGCTGAAATTATGTCTAAATTAGAGAAGTAAAAAAGCCCTACTTCCTCAGAGGTGTTTTGCAACTGTAAATGAGGCATAATTGTATCACCTAGGAACTATGATAAACTGTTATTAGCATTTGAGCTGCGTTTCCCATAGAAATCCAGGAGGGCTTTTTACCCTGGATTAAGGGTCCCTCCTGACATTTGAATAGGAAGTGCATATGGAAATGGAGTTGTCCAGGGTGTCACCACCTTGAGGTGAAGGATAGCCTGAGGTGCAAGGGTGGAGAATAAATGTTACTGCAAGAAAAGCTGCTGAATTTCCTTTTGAGAGACTGATAATCCCACAGGCTTCTGCAGAAGCCGCTTTTGATTACCATTGCTGATGATATTAGAAGACATCTCTGGAGTCTGTCCTTTAAAAAATGTTTCCCCAGTGCTACTTGAAAACATATGGGTTGGGAACTGAAGTGAAAAACTGATGTTTTACTAACTCTCTTGGCATGATGGAGGCTTAGAAAATTATGTGCCTGATACTGGGGATGCATTTTTAACAGTAAATGAAAACAGACTACAAAAAATTTCAAAATACTAGATTGATAAATGTAAATGAGAAAAGAAGTTGGAACAAAAAAGGGACTGGTTAAAGGACCAAATGAGAAAAGATGGATTAGACCTAGAGTTGGGGTGAATTGGAGCAGCTTCTTTAGCTTTAGTGGGTCTATACTGAGCTGCATGAATTCATAGAAGATCTAGACATATACTAGCAGTTTATATGCAGGATTGCAGTAAACAAGGTCATTTTCAAGTGCAGCAACATCCTGAGTGCTTTATCAAGTAATAGGGTGGACAAACAATTTGGAAGGTAACAAATCTGAGGGGAAATGAGCAGAGAGATGGATTCAGTGCCAGTGTATTTTGCTAACTCCAGTTACTGCACCAGCAATGCCTGGCTGCAAAGGAGGCACATCTACATGGGTTCCTGAAAGGAATCAGGAAGGCAAAAAAGAGAAGGAAGAGGAAAGGGGAAGGCTCCATGTCCTAGCTGACCAGGCTTTTTCAGTTTAGTATCTTGGGAAACTGGCCTATAGTTACATTATTTAAAACAGAACATAACACCTGGACAGGAGTTCATGCTCTCGTTCCAGTGGTCCTTCTCTGGACAACTTAAATTTCTTTTCAAACAACATGCATTAACCTCCAGAAGATGTTTTATACCAGAACAAATGTGATCTGTGCTTGAGTTGGACTAGGTTGCTTTTGCTGGTTTAGCAGGGTATTTTAAAAAATAAAATTAAAAAGCGTTACTCTGATAATGCTTCAGTGAATACATTAGGCAAACTGCTAGCCTTAAACAAGGTAGAAAACTTCACCCTTTCAGCTCCACAACCTGTGAAAAAATTAATACATTTTGATTGCTGTAGAAGAACTTTTGAAAAAAAACTACTTTGCCAAAGTGTAGAATCTCTTGACTGGGCATGTGGCTTTGAGCTTCCCCCAGCAATTACTGATTTTATAAATTTACTGAAGTAAAAAAGCATCCCCTTTCAGTGCCTTTCCTCTCTACTTCTTTGTCTCTTTTAGTCATCACACACATACCCACTGGAAAAGTCAGATGACCAGCAGATTTTCTGCCAGACAGGTGCTACAAAATTCCTGGTGAACTTCAGGCGATTTTAGTGTGCTCTTAAGAAAAGAGTAAACCCTGCTGAGGATGGCATCCTTCTGCACCACTATGGGCAAGCCCTCAATCAGCTCCTTTTCTGTAAATAAGTCAGATATTTTGACCCCTGGAAAAGATTTTTTAAATGGCAGAACTTATATTTTTGCTGTGTGGTGGCTACAGTGTCTGTTGAAGCAGTAAGGTTCTGCAGCACCCTAAAGAAATGTTAGATCCTAAAGACAGCTTTCATCCTTAGCCACAGTCAGCTGAGATAATCTATTTTTCAGTTTTCCCAGGCCCTCTTTACACTCTCTAGCTAGTAGCTTAACCTCTTTTCCAAAAACCAACACAGCTAAAAAACACTTAATATCACCCTCAGTTCTGACAGAAATCAGAATAGGTTTTGCATTTGTCTACACAAAGAAGTTTTATTTCAGTGACTTGAGGTGTTGGCGTTTTTTTCCAGATGTGACTCAAGCCATGATTTCCCATTGAAATAAGCTTTTATCCTTTTTCCAAGAGATAGATTGTGCTATGAGAAAATTCAAATGATTTTATTCTAGAAGCTGTCTAATTAAATTGAACAATAAAAATTGTTATCCTTTATGACCACCAAGCAATTAAGTGACCTGGTGATAAGGAATTAAGTCAGTCTTCTTCCTTTGAAATGACAGCTGAAATAGGAGAGGCGCTGTTCTTTGTCTAACACGTGCATGCTGGAGAGGAGGCAGAGGGGGAAGGATGGCAGTGGAGTAATATACAGTCAGAAAAATCCTATCCCTGTTGCAACTGCTGAATTGTTTCCCATTAACTTTCCTAAGGGCAGAATTTTCCTCTTTGTGTCCTATCTTCTAGGACAGCCTCATAAACAAACAAGAAAAAGACCCAACAAACCACCTTGCTTCTACTACAATTTATATTATTCCCCAAACTGTTAATCTAAAAAGCTCATTGAGTATATTGTGGTGCCTTTCTCTTTCTTTGATAACACTCAGTGTAAATGACAGTATAGCAGGAAGAGTGCATGCTAGCTCATTGAAGGTGTGGGCCAATGAACTCATAATTGCAAAATGACACAGTGGGGAGTGGATCAGGGACACCAGGTTTAAAACCAGAAGCATCTAAAGTGCCAGAGCTGTGGCAAATTCACCAGCATTACAGACCACAGCCTCTCCATCAAAGACAGCAGATACAGTCTCAGGGCTTGGTGACAATGCGACTGCATAGAAAGTTCTCCCTTTTGCATCACTACAGTTATCTTAACTATAGGAACTTAATTCAATTGGCATACACTTGCTTTCATTCAGTGATAAAAGCATCCAAAGTAACACAATCCAAGATGAAAAAGGGACATGCACAGGGAAATTAGTGATTCTGTTTGGGACATTATATTGGCATAATTATATTTTTTAGAAAAAATTGTGCCCCATCTAAGGCTTTTTCCAGGCCATCCAATCTTTGGGTGGCTGTTGATTATACAGCACTGTGTGATAGGACCATTGTGTATTAAGCATCAGTGAGTGCTTGCCTATCCAATAAAAGTATATACAAAAATCAATTCTACACAAATTATCTCGATAAATTGGCTGAAAGCCTGTAAGACAGTAACAAATGGATTAAAAAAATGCATCTATTTTGGCGTCACCAGTTAGTTAGAGTAAGCTATTTGTCACAAGACATCTCATTGTATGGATGAATGGTGGTTTTGTTTCCTTCTCCCCAAACTGCCCTAACTGTGATCTTCCACTGGACACCCTTTGGAAAGGAAAAATATCACTATCAACTGCCCCTCATTACCTGGTAGAGTCCATCTGGAACAAAGTTTCTGTTAGCCTGCATAAATTTGGTCTTACCATTAATTACTGTAATTAATTAACTTTTATGAGTGGAAAAATATGAAAACAAGCTAAAGAACAAGACACTTTTATGCCAAAGATGTTTTTACAGCAGCTGAATACTGTGCTTTCACACCACAGTTGTAAAAGTTCCTGGGTTTGTAGTTTTCCTTGTTGATGGTGGCATTAATAACTTCTAACAGTGACAGATTTCAGAGTGTCAAAAGAATTAGGGCTGTAGTGTCAGAAATAGGAACCACGCAGCGCAAATGCAGAGCTTTTTTAATGTGTTTAGATTTTAAATCCTTTTAAGGGATAGCATTGCAGGCTTCAAGTGCCCTAGCAAATCATTAATGATAATATGAAATCCCAGCAGAATTATAGCAGCTATTGCACCATGAACTTGGCCATCCAACCATGTAAAAAGAGTCCTTTCCACCTCTGAGTCATTACTCATTACAAAAAAAGCCCATCATCTTTCTACCAATCTAGCAGGGTAGCTGGAGAGACTAAAACTAGAAGAGTGACCCATATTGGCTGTATATCTTAACAAAAAGAAAGACTGGACAAATTCACACAAGAAAAATTCTTCAAGTACTATTAAATGTCTCGAGAAGTTGGTGAGACACAAGTAGCTGCAGTTTGGAAAAGTCCTCGGAGGGAGCATCTCTACGTGCTTGTCCTACTCTCATGCGTGTTTCATAGGCATCCACTGTTGGCTGCTCTCAGCTTCTTCTGGACTTGTGCTCAAGACAGCAACTTCGGGGGAAAATTGTAATTACTGGTCTATTATTAGATACTGTAATTTTGCCAGAAGGCCAAAAGTTACAATAAATCAGCTTTAGTACTATCTGTTGACTCCAAACATGGAAAAGGGCCATGAATTCAGTAGAGGGATAGATAATGTAGTTATATTAGAACACATTACTATCCAAAGTGTTGCCTATTGACAGTTTAATTTTTATTGCATGGCAAAGGTTAACATCTTTAGGTAGTTCAAAGGATCCAAAGGGTAAAAAATTACCAAGAATTCATCTATTCAGCATAGATATGAAGCTATCAGAAAAGACAGTTGGCATGGTTCTAGCACCTTCTGATCAAGATGATAGGTTTGATTTGGCAAAGATTTGGCTTTCATTAATGGTGGACAGACACTGAGGGCTGAAAAAAAGTGCCAGCTTATTATTCTGCAGCTGAAATGTAGCTCTTGGTAACAAGATTCATGAGTCTCAGATTCCTACTGGAAACTGAGCTGTGATTCATTTTGGGAAACTGCAAGAATATTTTTATTTCAGGTTATTTTACTGTTTTACCTAGAAATAATCTACCCAGACTTCTTCTTTTCAATTAAAAAGAGGAAGAAAATTGAATGAAAATAGCAATTGATATGGAGAAAAAAAATGGGACATTTTTCCACCGCTTTTTCTTACAGGCATGGATTTCTCTTATGGGCATCAGACTTGACAGTCTATGCTGGATCCTTCAGGACAATTTAATCTCAGAGGAGATTGCACCTACCCACTTACTTAGTGATGCTTAAGTCAGCAAACTATTTCACTAGTACTGCAGTACATTTGCTTTTGATGGTTCTACAGGCTTAATTAAAGCACTTTGAGTATGTTTTAGACCACCTTAATGTTCTAGATCCTAGATAATCTTGGTGTCTGCCACATGATGGGAAAAGAGGAAAACATACACCACACCAGACAAAGAGTTCCAATACTGTGAGTTTTCAGATAATGGTTCTCTGTCATTCTGGCCCTAAAGTTTTATTCTGACTAGGCTGATGTTCTATCATGTCGTTATATTATCTCACATTGTATCACCTCATCACTGCTGAGTGTTTTATTCTTCATAAGGTTCAGTGGTGTCCCATCACAGCCCATTCCCCAGCTTGGTTCTGCACTCTGCAGAAGAGTGTTTAAAGTCCACCACCACTTAAATATATTGAAGTTTCCTCTTGTGGGATGAGAAGTGGTGGCTAGAAATGTCCAGCTGACCTTCTCTTTTGCCTCTCTCACTTCTCATCTAATTAATTTTCTGCATTGGTCTGGCAGAACCTGAGATAGTGGCACTTCAGGCCACATTGCAAGACCCATCTATTATTGTCTTTTACCAAAGAGGCTGATTTGAAGGGGCATGAAGTTTTGTGAGGCCTCAGAAGTGTTGAATTGACTTTTCTGTCACTTTTGCTACATTTTAGTTTCTGTGGGTTGCAGCACTGATGGAAATATCCTTATAGTCTATGATAGGCAGATTCTATAAATAGCATGCTAAAGAAATTGAAATGTTTTAAAAAAATAAGAATCATTCAAAAGTTTTTTAAAAACAGACAATATATGTAATAACCAAAAAAACCCCTACTGCTGTTTTATTTTTGGCAAAAGATATGTAGTAAGAAAGGAAAGTATGCAGTTTAATTTTCTCCTTGGTATTAGTTCTCACAGTAGTTGCCAGTAATGGCAACATTATAATTTGTAGAATTAATTAATGATCTGGCATCTGATTTTGATTCATTAATGCTTAAGCCAGCTAAGTCTCAATTATCCTCTGGACTATTTATTCCTTAACAAGCTTTTAGCTAATGTGATTTTAAAAATATGAAAATAGGTTTTAACTTGCCTTTAAGATGTGGCAATATTTTAACACTCCTCTATAAAATAAAGGAACCTTCATATTTATTGTTCTATTATAGTTACATTTAAAATTAGACTAGGGAATTTGCAATGTATTCACTAAATATATATTATATTTATATGTACCTGGAACCTGACTTCAATTTAGTCTTGATTAAAAAATGTACTGAATTGGAAACTGTGTAATAAAGGATGCCTAAATCATACTGACCCAGAATATCTCACTCAGTCAGACAGTTAGCAAATAAGTGCACAAGCAAGCAGATGATACAAGAATTCAAAATTAATTCTATTCTCAGAGGATGCATAGACTAGAAGATAGCATCTGATTCTATCTGCAGAGGTGCAAATCCAGAGTAACACCTTGGCTAAAGTCTCCTTACCCTGAACTTGATAGCTTATCCTGCAAATGATCAGAATTGGACTCTCCTAAGCCCAAGGCTAGGTTAAAGTAGCTGAAATATCCAGTTCTACTTCATGATATTTTTGTGATGCAACTGTAAGTATCTACAAATTTCCAAGTATTTATTATTTCTAACTAATCCATTTACCAAATGTAAGGACTCTTGATATCTTCTCCAAATGACTGGTATTTTTAAAAGTTCAATCACCACATCATTTAGGAAAGTCTGCCCAACGCAGCTGTGACTTGCTGCAATTGTGTTATGATAGGGGGCATTTAGAAACTGCATACCTTTGGTTTGGAATTGTCAGGTACCAGTTCCAGAGCTGAGTTGAACTGATCTTGTGAAGATGCTTCTCTTGCTGGGCTCTAACATGATGGTCCTGTCTGTCATCTCTGCATCTTGTCCTTACTCACACCAAAACTGAAATGCATAATTACAAAGATGGGTAAATAAATGAATTACGGGTGTTTTAACCAAATAATCCTAGTTAATTACTTTAGTTACTAAGATTTGTTTTGAAAGTACCTTCTGAAAAATTTCAGGCATTATGAAAATGGTAGAAAATACCGTTTTCTAAGCTATCAGTGTTGCAGTACATGAAAAAACCCATCTTCTCCTGAAATTGTGCTTCCTTCTCCTAAGAAGTCATTCAGTGGCTTCCCAGTACCTGCATGTCAATGTAATACCATTGGCTCAATGTGTTTTTTCTTAGTTCATACTGCTGTGACAGCTAGAGCCTTCCCCACCCTTCTCATCAAAAAAAAAGCCTGAGATAACATCCAAGAGTATCTTCCTTCCCATTTTCAGCTCAGTAAGTCTGGCTCCCTTAAGTCCAAGCTGGGAAGTCAGTCCCAACTTTTAAAGCATGAGCTGTAACTCCATTGAAACCCAAGGAGCCCTTAGCTGAGCCAGTTCCCACACGGCTATCCCAAAACTACTGAGCAGGGGGACTGCTGTCTATGGGTTTAAAAATCAAACCCCGTTTGCTGAGTCAGATCCTCTGGCCCACTGAATCCACGCTGCAAAGCTCCAGGGGCACAAGGCAGCTTATAAAAAAATAAATCCAGCTTATGTGGCCAGTGCAGAACTCCTAGGTGGTCACAAAACCAGCTACCAGAGACATACCAGAGGCAACAAACAAAGGAATCAATCTCCAGTTACTACCACACGAGGAAAAGTCCAAGGTACCTCCGTTGTTATGGCAAGAGTTCATTTGGGCTAAGAGGTAAACAGACAGCTGAGCTTGATCTCTAAAGCTGGGGCTGGGCGGCTGGAAGCACCAGCTTTCTCAATTGCTCAGAGTAAAGGATTGAATGGATAAATCAGAGCAGCCCTGATCGCTTTTAATCAACTGAATGAGGAGGAAGGAGGGGAGGTTGAGGCTTGGGAAGAAAAATATGTAAAGCTTAAAAAGTTCCAGCTGCTGTTCTCTAATGGAGTCGCGTTCCTCATGAACGGTGGAATGGTTAGGCCACCTGGTGGTAAATAGCAAACCAACAACCTTTGCAATTTCCAAGCTACAATAAACGTCCAAAGGATCAGAGAGCTCTGGGAGCTGTCAAAGGCTGGGAGCTTTTCAGACCCAGGTGGCTGCTGTGCAGGCACCGCTGGGAGACGGCAGCCAGCAAAGGCTGCCATCAGCCACTCCGCAGGTGCAACGCGCAACAGCTGACCTGGTGTCTGGCCAATTTCTGCCAGACAGCTGCCTCCATCATCAAATCTTCCACCACAGCCAGCCTCTCCCTCCCCTCAGGATGGAGGCAAAAGAGAAAGCAGTCCAGGAGAAAGGAGCTGAACTTAGCTTGTAGCTTGTGAAGTAGTAGTCAATGGCTCAGTGTTCCAGTGGACATTGGTGAAAAGTGGTGTCCTTCAAGGGTCCATACTGTTCAATAGCTTCATCAGCAACATAGACAGCAGGATTGAGTGCACCCTCAGCAAATTTGCAGATGACACCATGCTGAGTGCTGTGGTTGACACACCTGAAGGACAAGATGTCATCCATATGTATCTGGACAAGTTTGAGAAGTGGAACATGGGAATCTCATGTGATTTAGCAAGACCAGGTGCAAGGTGCTGCACCTGGATCAGGGCAGCTCCTGGTTTCAACGCAGGCTGGGGAATGAACAGATCGAGACCAGCCCTGTCGAGAAGGACTTGGTGCTGTTGGAAGAAAAGCTGAACGCAACCCAGCAATGTGCATTCACAGCCCAGAAAGCCAAATGTATCCTGGGCTGCATCCAAAGCAGTGTGGCCAGCAGGGTGAGGGAGGGGATTCGGCACCTCTGCTCTGCTCTGGTGAGATCCCACCTGGAGTACTGTGTCCAGCTCTGGAGTAGAGAAAAAACATGGACCTGTTGGAGTGAGCTCAGCAGAGAAACACAAAAATTATCAGAATGTTGGAGCACCTCTCATTCGAGGAAAGGCTGAGAGAGTTAGGGTTGTTCAGCTTGGAGAAGAGAAGGCTCTGGGAAGACCTTGTTGTGGCCTTTCAGTATTTAAAGGGGCCCTATAAAAGGATGGGGATAAATTTTCCAGGGTCTGTTGTGATAGGATAAGGGGTAATGGTTTTAAACTAAAAGAGGGTAGATTTATACTAGCTATAAGTAAGAAGTGTTTTACAATGAGGGTGGTGAAACACTGGAACAGGTTGCCCAGAGAGGTGGTGGATGCCCCTTTCCTGGAAACTCTTAAAGTCAGGTTGGACCAGGCTCTGAGAAACATGATCTAGTAGAACATGTCCCTACTCATTGCAAGAGAGTTGGACTAGATGACCTTTAAAGATGACCTTCCAACCCAAACCATTCAATGATTCTATGTAGGAGCTTGACATGATGTTTGTTAAGTGTCTGAATGAGGAGCTCTGTCCCCATGTGTGGCATCAGGTCTATGCAGGTAAATCAAGTGAGGCTCATGTGAAATGTTGTGATATACATTTCAGAGGGCTCTGTGCAGCCCTTCAGAAGGACCTTGACAAGTTGGAGAGAAGAGCAGAGAAGAAGCATCTGAAATTCAACAAAGGCAAATGCAGGGTCCTGTACTTGAAGGAGAATAACCCCAGCACCACCACAGGCTGGGGCTGATCTGTTGGAAAGCAACTCTGCAGAGAAAGACCTGGATGTCCTGGTGGACAACAAGCTGTCCAGGAACCAGCACTGCCCTTTTGGCCAAGAAGGCCAATGGTATCCTGAGGCGCAATAGGAAGAGCATTGCCACCAGGTTGAGGGAGGTGATCCTGCCCCTCTACTCAGCCCTGGTGGGGCACATCTGGAATGTTGTGTCAAGTTCTGGGTCCTCAGCGCAAGAGAGACATGGAGCTCCTGGGGCAGGTCCAGCAGAGGCCAAAAGAGGCGATGAGGGGACTGCAGCATCTCTTACGAGGAAAGGCTGAGGGAGCTGGGCCTGTTCAGCCTCGAGAGCAGACAACAGAGAGGGCACCTCAATGTTTATAAGCCTTTGAAGGGAGGATGCAAAGAGGACGGAACCACGCTCTGCTCAGTGGTGCCAAGCACTAGGACATGAGGGAACAGGCAGAAACTGATGCACAGAAAGTTCCACCTGAACATGAGGAAGAACTTTACTGTGCAGGTGGCCAAGCACTGGAACAGGTTGCCCAGAGTGGCTGTGGAGTCTCCCTCACTGGAGATATTCAAGAACCATCTGGATGCAATCCCGTGCCATGTGCTCTAGGATGACCCTGCTTGAGGAGGGAAGTTGGACCAGATAAGCCACTGTGGACCCTTTCAACCTGACCCATTCAGTGATTCGATGATTTGGAACTCATATTTTAACAAATATACTACAATGTAGTTTTCAAATTGTTTCTTCCAGCAAATTCACTCACCAGAAGTATTGCAAAGTATCAAACATAAAAAGGGAGTACATAAAAGATGCCAAACCTGTTGTTGAAGGTTTCTTCTCCAGAAGCACTTCCAAGTACTCATCTTTAATATCCAAGAATTTAGCTGAGCTGGACAGTGGTTTACTGCCAGAGGGCACTCACAGATGGGTTCAGTACAGGCAAATCAATATAAATGAAAATCTGTTTGAAAATGTAATAATTCTTAAATAAAGAACTATCAGTTGTTTTCTCCAATTTTGTCCACTGGACCTTTAGTCTAAGCCTAGTGAAAACAAGTATGCAAGTCCAGCAGTTGCTGTTCTACTGAGCATTGCTTCTAGCTGCTCTCTCTTTGCTGTTCTTGCCTCATTCCTTCACTGCATTCCCTGACAGTTGAAAACTCACCAGACTTGTGACTCACATTTTAATCTTATCCACAAGTCACAATGTTTATTTCACAGGATGTCCAATTAAACGTCAATTCAGTCTGCTCTGGAGTTGTTGCCTTCCCCTCTGGTGATTAGTATAACCTGAATAATGTAGGAAATACAGAAAAAAAAAAAGGGCAGTAAACAATTTCAGTGACATCAAGAGACCACGCTGAAACTTTTCCCACAGAAGACAAAGGAGGAAAGTCATGCACAAAAATGTTAACATGGGTCATACTTGCTAGTGTTCTAACTATGAAGAATGGAAGAGAAAATTATGCTACCTTAGGGTGAGTTATGGGCCCCCTTTAAGCCTGGGGAAACATGAGTAGGTGGGGGCTGTGCAAGACACACAAAAGTGAGAGAAAATCTCTGTCCTCATTCTCTCTGTGCTTTGAAGTACCTGCTGCTGCCCTTCACTGAAGCCAGTGTGAGTACACCACTTCCTTGCATCCTGCCTCCAATGCAGGTGCTGGAGTTCTGCAGCTCTTCTTCAACGTGAAGAAGCAGACTCCTGCCTATCAGGTGGTATACACTACTGTCCAGAAGCCTTAAAAACTACCATCTATCAGCTCACTGAGTGACTGAGGGGGAATCTTATGACAGAGACTTGCATACTTTCTTGGGGCTTTCTTTTCATCTTCATTCAGGCACGTCAAGTGCCACGTGATGCACATAAATGTAATTCTACTTGTTGTCTGCTCCAGAAGTAGCCTTCTGCAGCATACCAGGCTTACACTGGAGGCTTGGAAATGGAGGTAGGGTTCTGCATAAAGCAAGGGGCTGCTTTTCAAAATAAGAAAGAAAATGGAACTAAACTGTCAAATGTTACTGAGTCTTTACATAGCAACCAATGGTAAACCTCTTGGGAAACACCAAATTTTGGTGAAGCTGTGCAAGAACAGAGCTCAGATTCACCTTTCTTTCCAATTTGTACAGCTGCTAAGTCAATGCCAGCTGGGAGTTGAATATCACCAGTTACTCAGGGGAAATACCCTGGTTTCAGGATGAAACTTTGATCACTGGAGGACACTCAACATTGATGCAAGCACGGGCAAGTCTGCTGGAGAGATCTCCTCTCAACACAAGTGTTTGAAACAAAAAGGGCCATTGGCTCCTCACTCCTGCACTGGGACAAACTGTGAGTAGGGACTCATGGGGGTAGCTGAAGGATGCTGGGGGTCCTGAAGAGCCAAGCAAAACTGTGCCAAGGACCCCAAGTCCACAGGCACATTGTGGAGCAGCTCTCTTAAGAAGCCAGATGTTCTCTCCAGTTTGCAAAGGGAGCAATTTTGTGACTTAGGAAGAAATATTTCCATTTGAGCTCCTGCTGTGACAGTGCTCATTACTCTGAGCTGTGTCTAAGTGGCAATACAAGTTGCTCCTCGCAAAACGTGCCCTGTGCCTGCCCACATTTTATTTTTTTTTTTACCTATGAGAGGTTTGGCACTTGACTTTTTTCAGCAATAGCATTGTAAAACTCTTTCCAAAGAAATTTTCAATGTGCCTTGCTGGGACTTTCTAAAAAATATAGATTAATTGTGATAGTTAAATTTCCCTCTGAGTGATTTCTTTGATAAATGGGTCTAGTTAGGACTTTCAATTAAGCACCAAGCCCTGCTGTGAAGTCAGACTGAGCTTCATGTTGCAGGCATTTATTGCCTCATTTACGCAGAGACAATCTGAATTATTTTATGTTACACTGTTTTCTTTATCTGTCTTTTTTTGCACAGGTATTAGAATTCCTATTAACCCTTCTATCAGGGAGCCAATTAAAAAGGTATGGTCAAGCAATTTTTAATTATTTTGTTATGGTTTAAATAAGCCTCCTGGAAGCAGGGCACTTGAAAGCTTTCTCTTGTCCATACTGCAATGTATAAACCCATTGGTTTGTTATTGTGCAGATTCTCACAGTCTCCAAGAGATAAAAAAATATGAAAATAATATAAAGTGGGAAAGAATAGACAACTACCACAATATTTTGATGAATGGTGGTAATATGCAACAATCCTGAGAACAGAAGCTTTTTTACATTATCCAAAATTGTGAGTAAATGGTAACCACAGCTCGGAGAATTTCAGTTATCAGGGGTGCATTCCACCCTTAAGGTAACTGTGTTTTAAGTTATATCCATTCACTCGAGCAGGGTTGCATGGTCATTTTGAAAGTGCATTGAAGTATTTAAGATACACAATTTCTACTTTTTAATATGCAGTTGGGACTATCTGCTTGTTTTCCTGGTCACTGGTACTGATGGCTACAGAAAAACATCCATGTGACTGTCAATCACTGTTGTTAACCATGAAGAATGAAAGGTACACTGATTTAACAAAAACCAACCCTGAAACTCAACCAAAAGAAGAGGTCTTTTTTGAAAAAATGCAAAATCCACATCTAGACACAGGATTCACTGTCATTGATAATAAAGAAGAAGTCTAGGAGCCTTAGAAAATGATTTTAAATTTTTATGAGTTTTCTGTAAAGCCAAACACAGCTGTGGTAGCTAAGATGAAACTGCAAGGTTTAACAACTGGTGTGCTTTAAGATATAAATCAGAAACTAATTGTCTGACATTAGGAGAAAATATGTCTTTCTCTCCTCCCACACTACCCAACAAAATAATATTTCTGTTTCTTTTATACTGTGTAGCATGTTGGAATCTCTGCAATGAGAGTATACACATTTCCAATTATACTTTTGAGCTTGATTTTGATACAACCAGTGAAATTAGTATGCTTCCCAAATAACAGTTAGTCACAGGCATATTTTAATTCATATCAAACTGAACTCCTCTTTTCCAGGAGGGAGAAGGATTTCCAGGGAATCGCCACAATCTAAAGAAATCAATCTGTCTGTCCATATATGAGTTTAGTCACAGTCAGATCTCATGTTATCTATACAAAGCAATAAATGAGTTGTGACTACTCAGAGTTTAAATAATTGACAGAAATTTCAATGCAATTAATGCAAATAAAGGAAACAAACTCACTGATGAGAAATTAGGGTTTGTAGATTATTGAGGTATGACAGTAAATCCAAATGTCAGCCCCCACCCCCCTTTTTTTTTCTCCAACATAAACCAGCAAACCCCATGCTTCTCATGTAGATTTGTTATGCCCTGGCATATCTAATTTCTTAAACTGGGAAGACAAAGATGACGGATACCAAATAATACAAGCATACATTTTAAAAATCCAAATGCTATTTTAAATGCAAGTTTAAATGAGAACACTGTGTGGCTAATATTTATCTAGCTTCCTCTGTCTTTGAGGCACGGCTCGTCATATAAGACTGTGCTGTTAAAGCAGTTCATGGGAATGATGTGCATGACTCCTTTTGCTAATGGGAGCTGGTTGCACAGAACAATCTAGCTGTTAGTGCTCTGAGGAGAAGGGAACTTGAATAGCAGGGGCTTGGAGAGCAAAATAAAAAGAAAGCTGCTAAGGGCATTTGAAAATACACTCGCTATTCTTTTCCCTCCTAAGCATTGCTGCAGTAAACAACAGCTTCAAGACTCCTCTTTAAATAAGTGACATGAAAATGAAAAGAGCACGACTTTGTATCAACAGCCATTCAAAATGTACCCAGGATCCCAAACTAACCTTGGGGATAGGAAAGGCTTGCAGGGGGAGGGTATTGCTAGGAGGGTTGGTTGGGTTTGTTTCTTTCTTTGCTGGCCAGTGGTTTTAAGAAATCATCCCTGGTGGGAGGATTCTGCCCCAAAAACAGGGATCCTGTGTTCCTATGGGGAGTGTGTTTAAGCTTGGATTTTAAAATTACAACTGCCTAAAATTAGACTCCCAAATCCATGTAATGTGCTAAAGAAATGCCCTGGTTTTCAAAAGAATCAAACATCCACAGTCTCCAGGTCAAGGTCCTGACCTAGGAAAGCAGATGAATATTCTCCCCAACCCCCCACCCTGAGGCAACGTGATTGCTCATGCATTTAAGGCTGAAGTGCTTAAGTGCTCCCGTAGGTAGGGGTTAGAGAACTTAAATATGGGGGGAGAATCGATTGGGCGCCATCCACCCTTTTAGATCTTGGCCGGAAGGAAGTTTTTTCATTTGATTGTTTCTTTATCACTTTGCCTGTGTAGAATTTTCCCAACCAAGCCATATGCAGCAAAGTGCTTTTTAAACACATTGCGAATTTCAGTCCCAAACCATGCCAGGACAATTTCCTTTGGGAAGTGGGCTACAAATACAGAAGTTGTTGTAGGGCTGTGTACAACCCCTAAGGTCAGGGCAAATGTATACCACACTGGAGAGCAGCTTCTTTCAAAGGCTAAGCTAAACTCTTTCGGATAATTAGTCAGGACTAGAAGGACCTGGAATATTAAAAAAGGCCAAAGAGCATTATGCATCACACAGCCCTTTCCTAAATGCTGTGATGCAGATCTGTTAGTGGGTGAAAAGATGGCTCAAGGTACTGGACCACGACACAGAAAACCTGACTCAAGCCCCACTGCCAGCAGAAGTATTACATATGACCTCAGGCAAGTCCCTGACTATTCACTTCTTAAACTGTAAAAGGCCAACGTACTTTTCTGCCTTTGGAGTGAAGGGAGACTAAAATCCATTAGTGATTGTGAGGTGCTCAGATATTAAATTCCTAAGTGCTTAGAAACATCAGGAGAGGAATTTTCCAAAGAGACATTATTGAACAGATCTGTGCATGCTTTTTGGTAATATCTGTCATAATGTGTTGTTGTATATCTTTATTCCTGATGTTTTATTTATAACAAAGTATTAAAGGTTGGGTTTCCTTACTGTCGTGGATTGACTTGGAGGAGTTCCACAGGGAAAGGAAATGTTTTCCGTGTTATAAGACTAATAATGCAAGGGGGGAAAGAAGAACCTTATGTTGTCATTTGATTGAGACAATAAATAAATGCTTTCACTTTGGCCCATAGCATACCATCTAACTACTGTGTTCTTATGCCTGCTCAGTCTCATTAACTGCCTTGCTTTTCACCTATTGTGTTTCCTTCTACTTCTAGAATAGTTTTACTAGATATTGAAGAAAAACCAAGCTCCAACCAACACAAAAAAATACGTCCCAAAAAAATCATTCAGGCCATAAAAAAAATAATTTCATGCTTCCCAAACTGAATGCCTCTGTAGGATGGTCTCCATGACATCAACAGAAATGCCATATTACTGTTTAATTGTCAAGTCCTGACTAAGTCTGTCCGTAAGTGACAGTAATAAGGACAAAAAATGGACAGCTTGCAGACACCAGGATCAGCTTAAAGCTGATGAAAGATGGGCATGGGACAAAAAGAATTTAAAAGACCTACTTAAAGGAAGCTGAATGTTCTTCATCCAAGTCTGTATCTAAATTTTGCACTTAAGATCTCACAGAAATATTTTTTTCTCTAATTTCCTTTTTCTCATGCATTTATATTCTTTCAGGCATGTAACTTTTGATCATACTCTGGCAATCAGATCACAAACCTAATGATCCTCCTAAGCCTTAGTTCAGAGTAGATGACAGAAGCTGCATTGCTTTAAGGTCTTTAATAATTTGGGTTCTGTTTCTCAGTATGACACCTTCCTTGGACTGCTGGCTCTGCAGGGATCAGTGCCAATAAACAAAGCATTCCCACTGAGGATAAGCATGACTTTACAATCCAGCATCTTGTGTTACAGCTGTCTACTGCATCATGTGATATGTCCCATTACACAGCCTGGCTTCTCTTATGCTCGTCAATGGCTGTTTCCTGTGGTCTTCTTTTGGGGCTCTTTTTGTCTACAACAGAATATCTTAATTTTCTCAATCAGTACCCTGAAAGTGTATGGGGAACTTCCAGATTAAGAGACACTAAACATTGGGCTCTACAACCACCCAAAGCACAGCTCAGACTAAAAGTTCAGCCTTCTATGGGTTTCATACAGTTCCTTTATACCCCACTCAATACTTGTCCTTTTTATCCTACACTTTGATACAAAATTAACACTGAACTCTGATTTATTACACAAAGTAATTCTTCTTTGTCTGCTCTTGGCTGGTATTGTAAACCACACAGACTGGGGTTCTGTGTTGTACTGGCATTGAGAAGGTACTTTAACTCACTTTTGTGCCATTTGGATTCAGATCTGATCCCAAAGATTGCTCACTTTATGAGTTGTATCGACCTAAAGAGAGCTCTCTATGGATAGCTTTGCAGTTCAGAGCCATAGAGAATTGTTTTTGAATGTTTTGCAATACAGCCATATCCCCTGCCCTCTCTAGCAAGCCCTGGGCATTTCTGGAGGTTGGTCAGAGCAGGCAATAGAATAAAATAGTATTTTATTATATTTTTCTAATAAAACCAAACTCAAGTTATCATAGAATAATAACAATTCATGACATCTCCCTGTCAATCATCAGAAGACTTACAAAAATAGGGTTATGGCCCCTATGTTAGTTAAAGCAAGAGATACTCAATTTAAAGATTAGGAAACTCAGGCAAAGACAGTTTACTACTGCTTATGAAAATAGCTGAGGATTAGGGTTTTAAAGTAGTTTTATACCAACTAAAAAGGGCAAAAGGTGAGGTCTAAGGATCTTTAAATGTCTGGATTTTTTTCTTCCTCCTGCTGTTTATAGCCCTTCTGCTTTATTTTTCAGAAAGAAACAAAAGCTAAATGGTTGTTCCTGGTTCTGCTCTACATTGGTCTATGAAAAAAAAAAAAAAAAAGAAAAGAAGTGGGGGGGGCTGAAGAATTTGATTAGAGGCATTTTGGCCAACATTTAGACTGGAACACACAGCACTGTTCTCCTGTTTCTGTCCTTTGCTCAGTTACCCACAAGACTCAAGCCACATTCATGCAATTTGCTCAGCCCACACCCTGAAATCAATGAGGACTATGCAAGAAGAGAGCACCTGCCACAGGCTGTTACTGGTTTTATTTATTTTCTGTACTATTAGACCACACAGGAACCCCAACAACAAATATTTTCTACAGCACTGTGTAAACATCGACCAAAATGATGGCGCTGTCCCAAAGCGGTTACAAACTAAACAGAGGACAAGAGACCACAGATGGATACAAACAGACAGAGGGAGAATAAAGGAAATGAATGCTCAGTGACAGCAATATTACCAGTCTAAGGGCTGTCAAATCTTTTGGAGACCTCATGGCAAAGGAGAGCTTTAAGGAGATTCTAGAGAGCTACCAGCATAAATCTGAGAGTGTTTATGTAGGGTACCTTCCAAGTGTGACAGATACCACGAGAAGAAAGGGCAAATGAGAAAGGGCAAAAAGAGAAGAAAATGAGAATGTGTTTGCTTGGAGATGAACACAGGATGGTAACTCTCAACAAAAGGTAATGAACCATTTTAAGGTTTTAAGAGCACTTAAACATCAGAGTTGTCTTCATTCCTGACTCCCTTTAATAGTCACCCCGTTTTTTGCTCCTGACCAGTAATATTCACCCACATCCTCCTCCAAAAAGGAATGTAAGGACCAAGTGTGGCAGAGCTGGAAGTCTGCTCAGGCAGGGCAGTTATTGTAGCTGCTCTGTTCCCTGCTCCTGCTTCCTGACAATAAGAGATGATAGGTAGGGTCCCAGGGGACCTTGGAAATGAGGACAGGCAGCTTATGTTGATGTGAGATGGGGGGCAGGGGCGGAGGTAGCACAGTGATGCCAAGAGAGAAGTGACATGTTCAAAGAGACAGGCCAGGGAAATGATTTTTGAAGCAAGAGCAGCCACATGGAGTATGATTAGGGCAAAGGCAAGCCCACACGTGTCAAGGCCAGAGAAAAGGAAGTTGCAGCAACTCAGCTGTTAAATAATGTGAACTTAAGCAAGAATTTTAACTGCATGAAGAGTGAGAAAGATGCATCTTAAAAGCTAGAAGATTTAGGAATTGGAGGTGGGGTGGTACAAGCAGCTGAAAGGCTTTACCTATATGTAAGAGAGGTCAGAGCCGATGCTCCCACACAGCTGTGAGTGACAGACAGCGTGGCATGCCATGCACAAGCTCAACAAGTGCAGGAAATGGTAGCAAGCACAAAGTCGAGGCATTTCCTCCCTCTCATCTCCTGTTCCACTCTTTTCTCTGCAGCTATTAAATCCAGGCAACTACAGAGTAGATGCCTAGGATAAGCCAACAATTCAGCAAATCATTTCAGTCCCATCAATAATTATTTTCTCGTGTGGTCTAGATCCTGTTCAATATGCCCATGAGATTGTGTCTCTCATCTAACTCAGAAAAAATAAGACTCCTTTGCTCCATGCTCAGTAACAAACTGCACACACCCTGTGCAGTTTCCTGCTGTATTCGTGGAATAAGATTACCAGCAAGATTAAGGCCTCTGATTGTGAGAAGGGAGATTTCACAGGATTAAATGTTATCCAGTATACTTCTGAAACAGAGGATAAAATACAAGAAAGGACTATGAATTATATTACTGAAAATATCACAAACCATGGTGGTGATAAAAGGGACAATGAAAGATCGAAAATTTAAATTATATTCAGAAATAAAAAGCAACAGGGAGAACTGCAGGGCCTACAGTTGTCATCTGTTGCCAGAAGAGGGCACTCCCGGCTTTTTTTTTTATGACTTGAGAGATTTAAATCAAGATTTCCCTTGGTAGCATTTCCCAGGCATAAATCAAGCACAAATGAATAACCTTTGATTTATCATTCCTAATGGAGATGTACATCATATTGGCGTGTCATCACATTTCAACATTGGCCATTATGATGCCAATCATATAGTAATTTTCTTCCGTGTCATAATCAGTGATGAAGATGTACGTTTCCATTCAGTACAATTAGATTTTCATGTTTCTTAATGGTAGCTGAGGGCATTAGGCAGAATACCTCCTTTTGCTGTCTCTAACTCTTTTGTGCCCATATTTTTCTGAAATTGTACCCAAACCATTACCCAATCACCACTCTTCTCTAGTTAAAAGCCACCCCTGCTCATATGGGAAAAGGTGAGAAAGATTTAAACTATTATTCCAAGCTGCAGAGGAACAGGCATTAAAATTCTGGGCAAATACATAGTGTTGAAAAACACCTGGCCTTAATTATTTGAAAGCTTCTTAGTATACTCCATGACATCAGCTTGGGCTTGTCACTAGCGACCTAATCCAGACCGCAAACCACACTGAAGCTCTTTGGCTGGGCCTGACGTCCAGCTGGCCAAGTCCAGTGGTATTGTTAGGAATAACTACCCTGGGAAAACCCAAGCTACAGCTGCTGGCACTGAAACTTTTCTGTGAGCAGAGGCATTCTACTGGTCGGTTGGATGAATAGGTAGATGGATGGATGGATGAGATGTGTTACTGTCATTTAGAACAGCTCCTGGCTTTCCTGTTTGGAGGCAGTGTATGAAGGGTTTGTACAACCTAAACAAGAGAAACAGAAGTCACAGCATTTTCAAAAGCACCTGAGCCTGTCTGAAAAATCCCATCATGCATCTACAGTGGATATTTTGCTGGTCAAACATTGTCCTAAAAGGATGCCTTAGTTTTTTGTCACCTTCGCTCTCTGCCCAGATGCAGAGGGGTGACGCTTGATCGCGGGGCAGAGCGATGCGCTGGGGCTGAGAACGGGGAAACTGAGCGGCATCGCTCCAGCCTTGTCACTACACCCGGACATTCCCAAGCTCGCGAAGTGAGCAAGCACAGCACAGCCCACGAGAAGGATGCCCGTGCCTCAGAGCCAGGCGCTCCCGGCGCCCCAGCGCGGAGCCTGGGCGGGATGTGGCACCGAGGCCCGCCGGTGGCCGCGGAGCGCTCGGATCAGCAGCATCTCCGGGGAGAGCTCCAGTGTCACCTGCCGCCGCCTCCTGCTCCAGGCTGTGAGCGCAGGGGGCCCCGCTCCCAGGCACAGCCCGGGAATGCCGAATGGAGCGCCCGGGAGAAGATGGCTTCGGCGGGCTGCAGGGGCACTGCGGCAGAGGATGAGCGCTCCCCGCGGCGCCGCCGGCAGGAGCAGGGATGAGGCGCCCCGGGAGACGACCCCGCCCGCAGGAGCGCCGTGCGGATGCCGGAGACGCGCCACCCCCGCCTCTCCCACCGCCTTCCCCCTACCATCGGCAGCGCCCCCGGCCGCCCCCGGCCCGCCCGCGGGGGCGTTCACGGCCGCCGGAGCTGCTCGGGGTGGAGTGAGGAGCGCCGGGAGCAGGGGGATGAGCGCCGGGAGCGGGGGGATGAGCGCCGGGAGCGAGGGATGAGCGCCGGGAGCCGGGGGATGAGCGCCGGGAGCGAGGGATGAGCGCCGGGAGCCGGGGGATGAGCGCCGAGAGCGAGGGCGGCGCAGGCCTGGCCGGACCGGTGCGGCCTCTAGCGGCCATGGCCGGGAGAGCGGCGGGGCCTGCCCGGGGAGCCCTCAGCAGGGAGAGGCTGAGGAGCCGCCGGGTCGGGCACACAAACATACGCGCAGCGCCGAATCGCAATTTCTCATTTCCCCTCCAAGCGAAAGCCCTGCCGCTGGCCCTCTAGCGCTAAGCTCTCACTATATCTACAGGAATCCTGTGACAATCCTGACCTTGTACCTGGCTGAACATGAGCCAGTGTGTGCCCAGGTGGCCAAGAAAGCCAACGGCATCCTGGCCTGCATCAGCAATGGTGTGGCCAGCAGGACCAGGGCAGGGATTGTCCCCCTGTACTCGGCACTGGTGAGGCCACATCTCTGGTGCTGTGTCCAGTTCTGGCCCCTCACTACAAGAAAGACACTGCAGTGCTGGAGCGTGTTCAGAGAAGGGCAACAGAGCTGGGGAAGAGTCTGGAGCACAAATCTGATGAGAAGCAGCTGAGGGAGCTGTCTATCCTGAAGCAAAGGAAGCTCAGGGGAGACCTTATCACTCCCTACAACTACTTGAAAGGAGATTGTAGCCAGGTGGAGCTCAGCCTCTTCTCCCAAGTAAAAACAAGACAGAATGAGAGGACATTGCACCAGAGGGGTTTATGTTGGATATTATGAAAAGTTTCCTCCCCAAAAGGGTAGTCCAGCATTGAAAGAGGATGCACAGGGAAGTGGTAGGATTCCCATCCCCTGGAAGCATTCAAAAGACATGTAAGTATGGTGCTTAGGGAGATGTTTTCATGGTGGACCTGGCAGTGTTAGATTAATAGTTGTAATCAATGGCCTTGGAGGTCTTCTCCAGGCTCAGTGATTCTATGATTGGGTTGTCTCATCTCTCTTGTACGTAAGACAACTTCTTTCTCATAATGGTTAATGGCAAATAGTTTTCTGGAATCAGAAGATTGGTCAAAAAAGGGATCTCACCTTTACATGGGAGCTGTGGAAAGACCAAGCAACCCCTTCTGGCACACACCGAAGACAGTGCTTGCCCATGAGGGTAACTCACTGTTGCCAGGAGGCACCTAGAGCACATTGGCACTGTGAGGGCACCAAGCCTTTGTGCTGATAACAGCAATGTTTTAAACATAGAAAGCCTGAATTCCTGTCAAGGAAATCAGTTTGCATCTTAGCAAAACAAAATGTGAGTTTCCTGCTTGGTATGGGAAAAGTTCCCAATTATGTTGCTGTCAGGCAAACCTGGAGGTTTTATCTAGATACAAAGTCAGAGAACGCCTTTCTTCCCAGGTATAGCAGAACTAAGCTGTAAGCTCATGTTGAACTGAAAAGTTACTGGTTTGTGCCTGGGTTTAAATTGCTGTTTTTAAATGTATCTGTTGATGTGATATGGTTTTTAAATGTATGTGTTGATGTTGATATGACAAACATCTTGACCTTTTCTACCTCTCTGTCCACAAGCTGTGGAGGTTTGTAGCCTGCTCTCACAGCAGACTGACCCAGGCACCCCAGCTGTAAATCCACTTACCTGAGTTGGATGGCCTCAAGAATTGATGTGGCACTTCTAATTGCCCATGTGCTGTGGCTGGCTGCAGAGTCACATTTGACCTGTTTGTGGATAAAAGAAGCTTTATTTAGGGAACTTGAAAATGTGCTCAATTTCAAACTGAATCAAGGCAATGTCTAAAAGTTCTGATGGTAATCCCATTTCATTTCCTAGTAAAAAATGTTCAACAAAACCAGCATGCTTTATGATGGTAAATATAAACCAGAAAATGTACTCAGTAACCAAAAACCCACTCCTCATTGAGGATGACTTGGGCAAATAATTACTTTAAGATAAAGCTTGGGAAGAAATAAAAGTACCTTTTTTTTCAAAGAACAGAGAGCAAATGAAAATTAATGCTGCCTACATAAGGCCATGTTGTTCTTGTTTTGAAGATGGAACCTTTTTCCACTTATATGGGGGTGAGTTAGGGATAACTCCACTGAAATTAGTAGTCACAATAGTGCAGAAACAGACAGAGAAAAATGAAGTTCTTTAAATGCCTACTTGATAGAAAATGTGTTACTAATGGATGGCAGTAGCTGCAAATGTCACTCTCAGCTTCCTATTTTCACTTTCAAATTTGTCAGTAGTGTCCTGATTAAAATTGTACAGTTCTGTAGCTAAGGTTTGGATTAAGTTAAAATTATTAGAATTAGAAATGGTGCAAAACCAGAACCTCCGATCTGATCCTCTTTGAATTTCTATGGAAAGGAGTTTGGATTTAAATCCCCAGATGTGAACCTGCTTGCATGTTTAATTCTGGGTCAGTAGGATTCTGAATTCCTCATCTGGTTTTGTGAGGGTGTAATCCTGCAGGAGCATTTGATTGTGGAATTTTGTGGATTTTATGAATGAAAGTGAGAGAAAGGAGGCATTTCATGACTGGTTATGAGGCTAGTTTGCTATTCAAAGAGTATGGGAAATAAAAGAGAGTTGCAACACTAGTTTTTATAAATTGTTGAGAATACAAACATGGGAATACAAACGTTCCAAAAAAGTGGAATAAAGAATGTTTCTGTAAAGTGTCAGTACGATGGAACTTGATTTTTGGTTAGTTTTAGGCATTATTATAACAAACGTGATTAATATTGACAACAGAAGTCAGAGTTTTGAGGGTCTCCTGCTTTAGTTGTCACCATTCAAATCTAAACACAATATCAACATAAATTAATTTCAATTCTGTTACTTTACCTAAGGCCAAGATTTGGCCTACTATGGAATTGGGGGATTTAATTCAGCTGGAGAAGATGAAGAGTCCAGGCTCTTTCATTTGTTTACACTGGAAAAAGCATCTAGTCTGCAGTTACTGACCTAGGAGAAGTATTTTGGGCACAAAAGTATTACCTTGTGTAAGATACAGTTACTAAGCTCAGCGTGTCACTTGGTCCTAAATCACTAAACCCTTATTCAGCTTTTCCTTTGTGCATGTAGAATTGCTTTTCCAAGAAATGAAGTTGGAGATTGCTTAGTCAATACTGTGATTAATTTGTGTGATTCTTCAAGAACACCTCTGTTGTGCGGTGGGTAAAATTATTGTACGTTCTCATTTTCTTTTTCACAATTTTGGAAATGTGTGTTTTCTCCTTGTTAGGCTAAAGCACGTCTAGAAGCACTCCTTTCCCCTCACTTAAAACATTGCCATTATCCTGGAGCAGGAGGAATATTGGGTTGGATCAGCCATTTCACTGTCTGTGTGTGTCTGTGAGATAAGGACACAGTATTCAGTCTTTGAAAAGATGTTCTTCCAAGTAGTGTCTGTCTGTGTCTCTGTGCCTTTTATTTATTAACTCTCACATGTGACACATATGTCTAAAAGCCAGTGTGCTGTATTAGGGCTCAATCCCACACCACTGACGTCAATGAGAGTTTTATCAATTACTTTAATGAGTATAGGATTAGGCCTTTGTGATTACACAAAGAACCAATTATTGCATTTTTCTATGAACCTACATTAAAACCTCCTTACAAATGTGACTTTCAGGGTGGCAATCAGAGAAAACATCGCTTTTCTGTTTCAGTTTAAACTCTACTTCAGTACTAAGCATATAGTATTTAGGTTTGAAATGCAGTGCATTGGCAGAAACAGACACATTTTGCCCTCTATCTCCCAGTAATAAGGCGTTCCATGGTTTAATCTCTTCCTAGGCATGTCTTGCTTAAGGACCCAGTATTTTCACAGTCCCTATATTAAAAAAGACTTCTAGCATCTTGCAGAGTGAGACACTCCCCCCAATATATTTTGACAGATGATCTTTACATAATTCCATTGTCAAACAAGCAAGCAAGCAAGCAAACAATTGAAAAAAAAAAAACAAACCAGCAAAACAAAAAACTAAAACCAAAACAAAAAATGAACCAAATCTAAGCTAGAAAAAAGCCTGAGCCTGTGATTTACTGGTCTTGGTTTTATTCACAGTCTTGCAAGTATGCCAGCTGCAATGTAATGACCTGGCCTACATATTGCACAACACAATGCTGCAGATCTTTTTATTTTCCTCTTGTTCCTAATCATTATTTATTATCTGAAATTATTATCAATCACTTCTTGTACAACTCTGAAGAGAGCAAGCACATCCTCCAAGCCTCATGACCTTTTATATCTTCAGTTCCAAGAGTGCCTGACTTCATTTTAACTTTCTGAAAGTCATTAATCCACAGTGCAGGGGAGTGTAATTTTCTTATAACTATGGTGTCTGCACCAGTAATTTATGCTTAAAATCAGAAACACCAAAAGTGAACGGCTGCCTCTCAGGCACAACTTGTTTTGGAGTTGATGCAGAGCTAATGTTTTATCCCCTACTCCACCATAAATTCACCCTGGCAGTTCACTATGTTCCTGCACATCCACATAAAAAGATGGTTATAATAATTATTACTTTTGTCTTGTCTTTGCAAGTACTCTGCAGAAGGTAGATAGAAGCTGTATCATGTTTTGTCTTGGAATAAAAGTTTATAGCGTTATTATGCTGGAGTGATTGGAACTGAACCTTCCTGGGGCAGGTTATTTTTTATTTACTGGCATGATAAGAAAACACTATTTATAAGTTATAAAAATCACCAAAAGATGCAGTAACAGAATCTTACTGTATGACACATACAAACTAGAAATAGTGTTGTGTTCACCCTGGCAAAATACTGTTTCCTAGAGCAGCCATTCTGTGCTTGTGCAGGAACATATAGATCTTATTTTAAGCTGAGGAAACATTAAATAAAAAGGGCTTGATATTCTGGGTCATTAGTACTCAGTGTAAAGCTCCAAAGTAATCTCATGAAAGTAGTGGTATGATCTAGGGGAGAGACATTGGCTTAGGAATCAGGGAGCTTGTGTTTCATCCCTAGCTGTCTGTCTCACTTGGTAGTTCTAACCTCTTCATCTCAGCTCTTAGTAATGCCATTTTTCACTTGTTCTCTGTCTTCACCATTTAAACTGTAAACTGTTGTGACTGGCATTATTCTTTGGTGGGCACTTATAAGGCGCTCACTGCAGTGGAGCTCTATGGAGTAGATCAGGCATTTTTAGATCTGTTCTACCATAAAAATAGAAGAGTCCCCTCTTTAACTGGACAAGTTAACATCAACCACGTTATGATGTCAGAAAAATACAGGAAGGAATCTCATACCTGAACTTCTGATACAAATCTTAAATAGAACAAAGTTTTCTTTATTAAACTATATGGTTCAAATAGAGGAATTTGACAGAAATTATTAATGAAGTGAATGAAGCCAATTTATCATAGCTCAGAATAGCCATAAGTCTATTTGTGCTTCTCCCTAGCTGCTGAAATGTGTTACTTAGATTTACACCAGTCATTCATCTATGGGTTAATGACAAATAAGCCCAAATGACAAATAAGCCCAAATAATTTGGTTTGACTGCAAGAGATCAGACAGGATTCCTGATACCACCTCAGTTCTTTTCTCCAGCAAGCCCACCAACCCCTCTGGTGTCAGTATGTTGTCCTTCAAAAACAAAATCTGGTGCCCTGAAACACCTCAAGTTGCAACTGAAGAATTGCTTTTGTATTTCTTTTCCAAAAGTAGTTTCATGTAGCAAATAGTTTTGATCATATAGAAAAATGAGACAGAAATGTAGCTGAAGGTGATTGACTTGAGACTGTAACTATTCAAATGAAAGCATTCTTCATTGTTTTGATACCTCTAGGTTTAAGTTGACTATTTCACAAAATCTTGGCTGAAGAACTTTTTTTTTGATAAACAAATACAGTTCTGTAGTACTGTGCATTAGCCTTAATGATTTCTTCTACCTTCTCTTTAATTTTCAACTTTTTGTTTATTTGTTTTTTTTCCTTTGATTATCTAAGATTATTTTTATTTTGGTGTTCTTGAAATTTCCCTCATAACATCTATTTGTGCATTTATAAATTTTAGCATTAATCTCTGGTCTTAAGACACCACTGTTTTCCAGAAGGAGGGCTAGATCTACTTGTGCTTTTAGCTACTTCGTGCTGTTCAGCTGATGCAAAGCATCTATGAAGCCATCTTAATAAGTTAAACCAGATTTACAATAATGAGAACTTGGCCTCTATGTTTCTTTTCTTGTTTCCCTTCTTTTTTAGTATTCTTTTTTCTGTTTTTCTTGAGAAGATTCCCTTATTCTTCCATAAAATGTAGCCAAGTGATTAAGAGTATTCACAAGTTGGAAATAATTTCTACAGTTAATCAATAATGTATTCAATTAATATTTCTCTTCATTACTCAAAAAGCCCAGTTACTACTGTATTCTTTTCTCTAAGGTTCTCTTGTTGTATTCCACAAATTATTTTCTTACCTTCTTTCACAACAATCTTCTTACTCTTTAAAACCACTAATGTAGAAGCAAAAACTATCACAATAATCATAATCAGAGTGAGTCAATATAGATACTCTTTGACAAATGAACAACTGATTTCTTATTCTTTGCAGTATAAAAATACTTATGCCTGAAATCTTTGCTTCCTATTTAAAAGCCAGCATTAGCAAAATCTGGATCTTCAGAGACTGAAAAGCTCACACAAAATCTTGAAAGTACCTGAACTTGGTCTCAGATTTTTTGTCTTCTTCAAAAGGCTGTCAGGGTTCAGAATAATTATACAGACACTGATCACAGTAAAAGCCTAATGGATTGAATACATAACTGAGAGAAGGCAACGTGGGCTTCTAGCTCTGTTCCCCTGCGTGGTTTTGATATTAGATTTTCAGCAGAGCAAGGAAAACACATCTTTCTTCAGCCAAGAATTCCAACCTTTCATTATATCATAGCTCTTGCTCTACATTTATACTCAGCCCATGAGAAGTAGAATACCTTCAAAAGGCATGTTAAAAATAGTTCTTTTCTAAACCTGGAAAAACACAAAATCTTATAGAAGTATTCCTGTGCAAACCATAGGATTCAGCATACATCTAGTGAATCGAGCCTTAATTGTCTTAATTTTCAGTGGTATTTGATTTTAAGAACCACCAAGTTTAAAGAAGAAAGGAACCTAGCTCTAGATTATCCTGTGGGTACAGGAACATTAAGAAGGTATCACCTTCACAGATCATGAAGATTACTGGTATCCTTATCTTGGGACCAGCACAAATGAACATTAGTGGTTCCTGAATTACTACTTCAAGGATGTTTTCCTTACTGGACAAGGTTGCATTCAGTAAAAATATATTTCTCGGTGACTTTTTAAAAATGGGAATCTTTTTCCATAGTGCACTGGTAAACATTCTTCTTTGTATGGATAACAGATGCCATTATAGGGACAATGATTCCATCATACTCATTTTTCTGCAACACCATCAGCTTTGATATCTTTTTTCAGACACAGTTTATCAGCCTCTTAATTCCAAGTCAGTGATCTATATCTGGAGCTATCTGTATGTTTCTTTTTATATTGTCTCTGATTTCTCCTCTTGACTCATAAAAATCACCATTACCATTTCTTTCATTATCCACCTATGCTGTGCAGCTTGCACACAAGATTTTGATGTACAGTGCAACCTTTTCTCATTTTTTTCTCCTTTCCTTTCTGCACAGATTGCATCCATCAATATTAAAATTTCAGGTCTCTGATTTATCTCATTACAATTCTACATTACCAGCTAAGTCATAATTTCCTTCCTGTAATGTCACTTCGAGCTCATTTCCTATACACTCTGCATGTGTATATAGACAATTATGGGGTTTATTGCTTCCTTCCTACTGGCCTTGGCTTTTCTCCTTTGTCTTCATCTTGCAGAATTCGATATTTATAGAAAGAGCTCTGCACTGAATTGTAACATCCCAGCCTAAGTTCACAGCTGCCTGAAATAGCATGGCAGCACTAGTGTCCTGTATTTTCTTGTTCGCAGGTAGATGTTTTTTAAATATGAACTGAACTGCCCAGCCTTTCCACAAAGCTCAGGATGTGGCCATGTTTCCAGTCCCACTGGAGTCATATACGTGAGTGAAAACTATGGCCCACCAGTTAAGCTTGCTCATTTTGCAGAGCAAGAACAAGGGGGTTTGCACTGGTTTTGCACTAATAGCCTGTGAGAAGCAGCTCCTCATAAACAGAAGATAGGTTGTAAGAAGGACTCCTTTTTCCCAGGACAGCAAACCTTTGTCTTTCACAAACCACATGTACCACTGAGGCTTCCTGGGAGAAAACAGCCCTCAGCACCTTGTGACTAGAAGAGCAAATGCGGCCCAACACCAGCTGGAGGCAGTGCCGAAGGGAATGAACAGCTCTCTCATGCCTGGAGGCCTAACCTATGTGGACACACGCAAGGGAGACCAGGCTATACTGGAGGACTCCATTTCTCTCCTACCTGGAGGCAATTCCAACCATGCAGCTGGAGTAACACCCATGTGTCCGGGCTGCCCTGACAAGGACGGCCTTTTAAACCTTGGCTCCATACTTTGTCTCAGTGCTCATATAAAACTTCGGGCCTTCACATAGTCCCTATCCTCAGCTGAACTGCCCCCCAAAGCTTCACTGCTTTAGCTCCGCTCAATGAAAATAAAGGGTGAAAACTCTCCTGCAGACGCGCTCTTTTCAAACAAAGTGGAGGTGCTTGCATGTATTTCTTTGTCCACTTGAGGGCAACATTGGCTTAAAAAAAAAAATCAAGTGTCTTTCTAGGTTACATGGAAAGGTGAGTGAGGTGACAGATGCACACACAGAAAACACACAAGAAATGCCCAGTATGCTGCTTCACAGGCAGAAGAAATTAGTGTCTACTGCAATGATAAGGAAGTATCTCAGACTGCAAGAGAAATCAGTGACTATGGGATGGAGATGACAGGTGAAAAAAAAGTTTGTAGAGATGTTCTCTCTCTAGAAACTCTATCATTCATAGAGGCATTTAAATGTGCTTTTTTAATCTGAAGCAGGGCATTAGTTCTGTTGTCCTCAATCAGACTAGACATTCTATAGACAGTATTTTACATATATAGTATAAAAGCTTTTCTGAAGGCTAAGGACTCAGAAATGGTTCCTGCTCTGGGACAAGCCATTCAAATTAAAGGGAAACTGTAGATGGGCTTCTTCTATTCTTGGGAGGACCAAGAGGGAAAAGAGGGATGTGTGGTGGGCCCTGAAGAAGTAGACTCTTGGGATAGGAAACTTAGAAATGGAAAGGAGACACTGTAGCAAATCTAGTGGCAAGAAGAGCTCAGGAAGAGTTTCTTGCTAAGAAGAAATTTTCAGGTGTGATTAGAGCCAGCAGCGGCCAAGAGTCCACCTTGGACTGATGCAAGAACTAGCACAGAAGGGCATTTCTTCTGCTTTTGTCTGTCAATTTTTTCTTATCCCCGCTGAGGGAGACGGCTGCTCTCGTTTATTACCTCTGCTGCCACAGTAGGACTGTTTTCCCTCTCCCTCGTGACGGTGATGTAATTATGTCCCCAGAGAGCCGTGCCTGCAGGCAGCAGTGCGAGCCTGCTGAGCCTCTCCCGGTCGGGCTCTGCGCTCTGGTGGCTGCAAACTGTGCTGCTGCCCACTCAGTACCTATTTCAGATATTCCTGATGGGGCCCACAGGGGAAACAATAGGCTGCATGCCCACTTAGCAGCTGCATGCTGGTAAATGAATTGGTGTTAAAAGTACCTGAAGACTTTTGCTAACAATAACATGGCTTGTCAGAGGTTTATAAAACAGTTTTATAATTGGATTTGAAAAAAGAGGCTAGATTCGCACTGTGCTCTGTGGGGAGCATGCCTTTGTGCTAGCCTGGGTTGCTGAAGAGGAGTGGGACGTGTGTGCACACCGGTTCAGGTGGCACTGGTTAGACAAGCAGCAGTCGTGCCTCACCTGCAGCCTCATTGATCCTGCTGCAGGGCTGCAGTGGCTGTGACGAGCACTGCTCAGGTGTCCAGAGACAAGGTGAGTACGTCAAGTCTCACATATCCTGTGTGAAAAACCATACCTGGCCTCTGCCTCCCTGTGCCTCATCTCGCACCAGTTCTCTCGCCTGCTAAAACCTGCACGGCAGGCTGCAGCTGCTCAGAGCCTTCCCAGATGTGGTGGTGCTGTGCCTGCTCCGCCAGGGCTGTGCATGCAGGGGCCGCCTGGTGCTCGCCGACTGCTGCCTCCCTGCTACACGGCCCCGTGCATGGCCCATCTGCAGTGCTGCATCATCAAACACCTCAAACACCTCCCTGCACACCACCTGGCACTCAGAAATGGAAACGTTTGGGGTAGGGTGAAACTATAAACATCTCTGAGCATGATGCTGGCTTAGCTGCTAAGGTAACATTCCCATTCACTTTGTCTAAAGAGCCCCCAATATCAGAAGTGCCAAAATCTTTCAAATCTGGAAAAGCCACTCTCTCTCTCCTTAAGAATATCCAGCCATGTATCCTTTCACAAACAGCATAGAAATTCAGAGTTGGTAAGTATTTTGTACAGTCAAGGCATGCCTTGTCCCATGCAGAAAACAGAAAAACACCCCAAGATAATACAAATAGATTTATTAAAATCTGACTATATGCTCTATTGATTCTCTACTCCATCTGTACTCTCCTGCATTCTTTATTTTTCATTTTGTGGACTGGATAATGTAGAAATACATATTTAAAAGCTAAAAGCTCATGGTTTTCCCACCAATGAGGAAAGATCAATGCACAAATCTAACAACTACCCTGCTGTGGTTGTTGTTCTGGAAATGCAAAGTGAGTGTATTGCTCAATTCTACCAAGAGAGGTGTCAGGACTCAAGCCTGTGGGAACTGTAACATCTAGGAGTAGCAAATTCAGTCGGAAAATGTAGCAAAGAAACTGCTTTTGGGACAAACAGATTTGGTTCTTGAAAGGCTGAGTCCCCATTTGCTTGCCTGTTAGCAATTCACAACCTGTACAGGATTTTGAATGCTAAGTACCTGCTTGTCATCTCAGGACTGCCAGCAAGATATTCAGTCAATAAACATGTCTGAATGCAGACTGTCAGGACAGAGTTTCCCAGGGCTGCAAGTGGGAGGCTGCTGCTTGCTACAGGTGCCCACAGCCTTGTGCTCTACAGAAATGTCATCCAAAGGGGCATCCTCAGAGGCAGGTTTGGCTTCTCCCACTGCCACCTGGGACTGAAGGTGCAAATGGTGCTGCCACAGAAGTGTGACTGCTGTTGCACCTCATTAAAAACCCAGAGTTTGAGTGGCCAGTAACACTGTTTTGAAAGGAATCCTGAGAAAAATAACGCTTGCTCTGAGGCTTTTAAAAATGAGGCAGTAGTGAAGCAACCCAAGGAGCTCCCCATGTCCTGCTTGTAAGCAATGTGGGAATGGCTTAACATACGCAGCTGATTTATGCTATCTGCTGCCAAACTGTTGTGGCTAATATCAAGCACTTCCAGAGTATAATTTATGGGTGAGATAGCCTATGTAATAGCCTATCCATAATGTTTGATCATGTCATCACTGCTTAGAGAGACTAATGCATAGAGATTTTGCTTCTGGAGCCAATACATTGGGCTCTTCAGATTTGCATGCATAATAATTCCCTGGGCTAATAGCTGCCAACATACATTTATTCCAATAATACTGCCTGCCTACTGTTCTGCAATTCCATAGCAATACAAAGACTTACCTGTTCAACTAGTGTGGTGATTTCTTCAAAAATTGGAAGCCTAAAAACATAAATGTTATCATAAACAGGGCGAGGATCTTTAGTTGACAGCAGGCTACTGTGAAATACCACCTTAATTTATTGTACTTCTCAATTTCTTTTTACTCATACTCTCTTGCTTATGGCTGAAGTAAAACCGTACCATCAGGAGCCTGAAATCTGCTCTTTTGCTCCCCTTAAAGGCCAGTGCTCATCAGGTAGTGCAAGTGCTCATGAAGAGTTCCCAGAAGCTAACTGAAAATGAGATCCAGGGGTGTCAGGGCCAGGAGTCATCTGGGGAGGAGGGAGCAGCTGGTGAGAAGCTCCTTCCACATCCCCCTTCCTCCCCACCTCCATCACCACCCTTCTCTCCAGCATAACCTTTTTGTTGTCTGCCTTGGATGTGGCAAAGCTTTGTAGTTTCAGTCAACACTTTCAAGGTGGCTCAGGGGGATAGAAACCAGTGAAGCCAGAAGGGGAGCATAACCTATGGCAACCAAAGCGACAGCTGCCGCAGCCTTTAATGTCATGGTTTTACAGACTCCAGAGGGGAAACAGCTCATAAAAGATAACCATGTATGTATATGTCCAGAAGGTTTGGGAGTGTTTGTGTTCCAGGCAAGATATTCTCATCTTCTTTATTAACAGATGAAAACAGAATGAATTTACAGAAGCTGTAACAAACAGAAAGTCATCTCATGCTTTGGTCTGGTGCTAAAATGCGTGACAAGGCCAGTAAGGGACAGAGACACACACCCCTGTTCCTGAAGAAAGTCAGTTTTCATTAATACTGGTTCTTATTTCAGGTCTGCATGGATGCCTCATGAAATTATATGCAATTCCTTTGAAATGTAGAACTTATGCTGCATGTGATCGAAAAAGTAATTTAAAAATGCTACGTTTACTCTGGGAGGAATTCCTTACTTTTCATTGAAAACTTAGTTCTGCCCAGCTCAGATATGGTGGATGCAAGTCACTTACAGAACGAAACCTTTTTCATTTTTACTTTTCACAGGAAAAACTACAAGGTTTTTTAAGTGGACATTGAGCTATTTTTTTGTATTCATTTTGCACAGAACAAATCTGTTTGTCATAATGCCTACTTTTTTTTCATATCATTCATTACACAGTGGGACAACAATGATTGAAGTATCACCTCAGGCAGAGATTGACAAGGCATGTATCTGCTGAAGCTAAGCAAAGAGTGATCCTCAAAAGTCCTCACTAGTATAAACACTGGTGTTTTCCTCAATATAATCAATTACTGTACTTAAAACTAAACTCATACATTTTGTCAAATACCACACTGGAGGTCTCTTTAGCAGTTTTGTCTGTAAGCCTCTAAGTGTACCATAGTCTGGGTGGTGCCTTTAAGCTTTTTTTTTTTTTTTTAACCAGTTGTTAAGTATTCAAGGCAAGAGTTATTAAGAGGATAAACTGATTGTACCTTTCCTAACGTCCTGAGACTGTCACCAGTGGTCACAATGCTGAACCAGAGGGGCTTGAGTCAATTCTGCGCAACAGACCACTGTGTGCCTGACACCCACAGTAGGGGTACCTAAGTGGGGATATGATATGGATTGAACTATTTTTACAATTTCAAGTGCAGTGTCTTTTACAGAAAGTTCAACATTGGCATTTCATCCCCAAGATTACGTGCAGGCAGAGGGAAAGCTTCATGGGCAGCAAGGTACTGGCAAGGACACACTGTCTGCCCTCCAAGGCTTTCTCATTTGCTTGCCCTGGACTCCTTTTGTGTGATTCTTTCCTTTACAACTGAAATGAAGCAAATTCATTTCTGAGAGTCAAAAAACATAGGTGAGGAACCAAGTTTGTGAAGAAGCATATCTTTTAAGCATACATTTCTCCAATAGCAAGTGAAACATAATAGCTGACTTATTTTTTTGAAACTTCATTTTGCTGTGAAAGCCTCTATTTAAAAAGTCAGTGCTAGGCTACACTCACATAGCAGGGAGGAGAGTTTGAGCATTCTGTTCACTGCTCCCTCTAACAGCTTATTTTTCTGTGATATAGTAGTAGGGTGGTGGGTTTCTAGCTGCTCCTGCATCCCCCTCTGTCTGAGCCTAGTGCCATCCTTGGAGGCACCCCATCTGTGCCCCATCAGGGTGCCATCTCTCCCATGGCCTGTGGGGCAGGATAGCAGGGGCACCCAGAGGCAAAGCAGTGGCACTCATTGTCCCAGAGGGCATTACTGAAGGGGGATGACATTTAGGAGCCAGGTGGATATGTTCAACCTGAGCTGGACACCTCATCACCACCACAGGCATGTATTTTGCCTCTGTGGCAGCAGGAACTGCTCCCCAAAAGGGGGTTGTGTGACTGTGCTGGGGGACACTGGCAGCATGTAGAGTTTAATGTGGATTTTTTGTGCTACACTTCATTTCCAAGAGCCACACCCCAGATAAGCAGTTGTAACACAAGAATAACACAGTTTTCCATTTCTTTTGTCTCTCTGCAAGTGATATGAGTGTCTCTAGGAGGTGAAAACGCAAAAAAAAAATCGTTTACTCCGCTTACCCATAACTGGCCTGGAAAGCACTCACACCAATTTCTTCTCATTCTCATGAACAAAGATGCACAATGACATCTGTGATTCACTCAGTAAGCCAACTATCTGGTGGAGATAAAGTCAGTACAGCTAACATCAGCATGGGCCACTGGTAACTATTACAATTATCAGGATTTTGTCATGCAAGGACCTTGGCACCAATTAAACTCACATTTCTCCCACCTTACAGAAGCAGCTCAGTGTAAACAGTGTAAATTTACCCATCACTCTCAGTAGGAAAAGGTTTGAGCTTTTGAGCTTATGGTGCGTAATTAAATATAAGACAGAAGAGCTGCTGTCCAATGGTTTTGGCAAGGGAAAGCAGAGAGACACATAGTGATGGCTTTCACAGAAAATTAACAGACCTAATACATTTTGAAGCATGGTTACTGGTACCTCTGATCTTTACAACATACCTTTTAAAATGCACCAGAAGATCTAAAATCTATAGGACAAAATCAGGAGTTTCCTTGATGTTTGCTTTCCCAGGCAAACACAGGCTGTTGAACCTCCCTTTTAACAGTGGCTTTACTGGAGCAATGACTGGACCATGATGGAGTATTACAGAGGAATGGGATTGTACTGCTCCTGCAGAGAGCTCCATTTCACCTTCGCTGCCGATTTGGAACAAGTGGAACAAGATTTTCCTGGGCTGTAGCTCACTCAGCATGAAATCACCCACCAAGTTCAACAAACAGCAGCCAGCAAGACTTTCTGCACCCTCATCAAAGCTCCTTCTGGTTCTTCATTGTCCAACAGCTTCTCCATGTAGAATATAGTTAGTATTTTTCTGAAATAACTTTATGAATTTAAGCCCACTTACAAAACACATTCATATTACAGAACAAAACCCACCATACTGACCTATGCAAACTTAGGATGCCTACTTTGTACAAAGAAAAACCCAAAAGGGAGATGCTTTCCTCTTTGTTTCATTATTTATCTATGCAAATGTTTAGTTAGAATAAAAATAAACATAACAAAAATTAATTAAATATAGTTGGGGGAAATACACTGATGTTTATCACTACTAAGAGCTTTCTGGATGCTGTGTGGGGAGTTTGTATGAAATTACCTTTATCTTCCCCTCCTGAGACTAAAATTTTGAGTGACTTGTTTTACGGTGCCCAGAGGAATGAAGGACACTTAGGCAGAAGTAGTCATGAAGTCAGCTAATTCTATTCACTCCATGAGTAATACACTCGACTTTGAAATGATAGTATTTTGTATTTCAGGGGTTTGTGTTCCCCTCCCAAATGAGATCATTACTAGATTGAACAGCAACAGAAATATATTTTCTTAAATGTTCAGCTATCATTGTAGCAACTTGAAAAAAAAAAGTGGCACTTAGTCATCAGCTGAATTCAGCTAGCAATATTAATTGAAAGTGTCACTGATTTTTCTCACTTACACAGTCAAATGACTGGCGTGAAAAAAACACCTAGGAGGCATCTCAAGACTGAAGGTTAAAACAGATCAGAAATGATGGAAACACAACACTGGGATTTGAGTTTCACTTTGCAAATGTTTGATGTACACTACAATCTTGCTCAAAGCTAGACATCTAAGAGAAATAGTGGTAATAACTAAAGCAAAATCTCTTCTGCAAATGCTTGTGCCAAAGTTTTGCACTGACTCTCAGAGCTGGTCTACCAAGGGTACCTACTGGGTGAGCCAGTTTTAGTTTGATGGTTCCAGTTCACTGTGGGAGCCAACCACAGGATGCAGAGCAGAACCTGAAATGAGTTCCCTGAAGTGGGGAGGGCTCCATGATGCCAAACATGCCTTCCTGCTCTGTCAGCATGAGACAGATCCCACACCAGGCTGGCTCCCCATCATTCCCACTGGTCCCTGCTCAGGAATCGAGGCAGCACACCCTTGGCTAATGACAGCGCCAGAAGTCTCCACTGAGTGCAGAGAAGCTGGAAAAAAGGCAGGAATGAATAAATGCCTGAAGCCCACAGAACACAAACACTGCGCTCTCCTTGCTGCCTGTAATAACTGCCATGGCTGTTCCTGATGGGCACCAGGCTGCCAGTTCTGCAGAGACCCTGAGCCTGGCCAGAGCCTACATCTGCTGGGCAGCAGCTGCCTCAGGGCCATGGCCACACAGCCCAAAACACAGGCCATTTCCTAAACCCTCTGTATTTTCCCTGCTGCTGGGATGCCGTGTGAGTGAGCACAGGGGAAGCACAGGCAGCAATGCTTCTGTCTTCTCCTGCCCACAGCGGTGGGGAGGAGGCCCTGCTTGATACAGACAACCAGTGCCAGTGTTCCCCTGCCTACAGGGTTGGAGTTTTTTTAATCAGAGACAGTGAAGGCAAAGCAGGGGTCTAAATCAAAGTGCTCTCTATCTGCAGAGAAATACCATTCCAGAAATAATTTAGGGCAATAAACATGGCCACACAAGTTGCAATTTCTGAGTATCATTTTTAAAAAATATTCACAGCTCTCTTCACAATGTATTCACGCACCCACAGATCTTGAACTGCACCAAAACAGGATTTTACTTTGCCTGTCATGTTGATACAGACATGCAAGCAGATAAAAAGCAAAAGGAGACTGAGCTGTCAGTAAATTACCAACTCTGTTTATCCTTGTCCCGTACTCAGAATTATAGGGAAATATCTCACATTTAGAATGCTAACTTCTAGTTAGCAGAAAACAAAGGTAAGAGACTTTAACTGCTTTGAAAGGCAAAAAGCAAGTCTTTAAGCACTGTGCTATATTTGCTAGGAAACTGTGTTGCTTGAGATGAAATTATATACTCCTCCACTGTTTTCTTAGTTTTAGTCATAACATTACGAAACGTTTTTCCCAGATCTTATTAAATACATGTCAGTAAGTCCCTGCACATGTTTGACAAGCATATTGGAAGATTAAATTTACAGGACTTCACTCTGGCTGTACTTACATCTCTCTTACTCTTCTCCTAACACTGGGTGCACTCAATGTATTCCTCAGGCATTTATTTCCTTAGGGCTCAGGCAGTACACAGCAGGACAATACTTCCTTCAGCAAGTGCTGGGGTAAGAGTAGATGTCCCAGTTGCACTGGGCTGCAAAATCCTTGTAATAGAGGAATTGCAGTCACTTAGTTCAGCTTGAACCATTCCAGCAAGTGTATGCTGAATCCCTGCACTATGGTGGCCCTTGCTCTGACCCAGTAGCTTTGTCTCTGCTTATCTACAGAAGCAGATCCCATCCCATAGAATCAATGGTTAAAGTCCCAGTAGAGGATTTTCAGTAAGAGCCATGCCTACTCCATGCCAACTCTGTCTAGAGCCCAACTACTTCCAC
This sequence comes from Corvus moneduloides, assembly GCF_009650955.1. Classification (NCBI taxonomy): domain Eukaryota; kingdom Metazoa; phylum Chordata; class Aves; order Passeriformes; family Corvidae; genus Corvus; species Corvus moneduloides. Next base: position 42,456,063 of record NC_045480.1, on the reverse strand, counting down.
TAACTCCACCCCCCTATAGCCAGCTGAGTGAGAACAGAACCAGACCCTTTAACAGCTTTTGTTACCATCAGCAAAGCAAGTAAACAAGAAGTGTTTTGCCAAATCACTCTTCCTATTTTAACATCACCTGAGATTAATTAAATTAGAACTACCCCTCTTCTACTGACGCTCCTAAAGACAAAAAAGAAATTTTAAAAAAATTTAATTTGTTCCTGCTCTGTTGGCTGTGAAGGAAGGAAAAACTTCAAGAGAGTTAAATGCAAGGTATGGAGCAGTGACCCACTCTTATGATAGATGAGACCTGTGATGTGTTTATAAACAGGCCAAAATAACATACACAGTAAAGAAATGGAATGTACAAAATGAGTCAACTTGTATGTCTGACTGTCTTTACTCTTTGAAAATAGTGTCAGTTTTTAATTTTTGACTGTTCTTCTTCATTTACCTTCATTTGATTCTGTTTTACAAATATAGTTCTTGAAAGTTTGAAAAGTGTGGGAAACCTGTTAAAAGGCCATACTGAACCACCCAGGAGGCTGGAGGACAACAAAGAAAGGAAAGGCTTCCAAGGTATATAATCAAAATATATAGTTTTAAGCATTAGGTTAATTCCAACAAATAACAGACAACAGAAAGAGAATAAAACTTCAGTACATGTTAGGAGATCATAATGCACATGCTCAGAGATATCCAAGTGGTCTTCCAGAAAGAAACTGGAAATGACCAGCAGGAATATTTTAATGTCCAATGGGACAATCCAGGGGCAACCAATGCCCTTTTTAAGGTACTTTTTACACACTGTGAAACAACTAATACTGTGACAGGTTCAATTAATCAGAAGTCTTTGCAAATCAACTCACATTATACTTTTGCATCCATGCTATTTGTTCAATCACATCACAAAACAATTAGGACAAGTAAAACAGAAGAGGTTCGGGCTTAGACTCCTTTACTATACCTTATGCATTTTGAATTTTCCTTGGCAGGGAAAAAATAAAATTGAATTGGGGGGCTTAAAAATATGAGAAAGAAGCATATGGATATAAAGTCACCAGAAATACATTTAAACTGGGAATTAGATAATTTCTAACTACAAGAACTGTGTTCCAAGACAAGTAGAGAGGGTAAAGAGCCAAATTGTCTTAAGGTGGTGTTTAGCTGGTTTGTGAAAATCATGATGTGTCAGGCTTGCCTGTTAGGGACAGGGACAGGACTTGATAATTCAGGAGATTCCTACAGTGAGTGATTATTGTCTGTCTCCCAGCCAGCTGCTTAGTCTGCTATCACCACATGACAACTATTGCTAGAAACAGCCAGCTTCCTTTGGTGAGCAGAGGGGTGGGAAACATGGCAAGACAGAGGACTTCGGATGCTGGCCAGGTCCAGAAGAGCCCTGCTGAACTCTGCCATGAGAAACAATATAAGGCTTGTCATGGACTGAAGTGCCCAACACCATGGAAGAAATGGGAGAACACCCCCTGCTTAATTTGGCCACTCCAAGACACTCAGAAAGGTTTGGAAAGCACTTAGTGTCACAGCTCTTGTTCCAATAAATAGACTTTTCTTTCTCTAGGACTGATATTTTCAGCTTTCTTCATGCTGAATAGCTCCTTGACCTTTTTGCTGTATCTGGATATTGCTTTCCTACAGAAGCAGCTTTACCATGTCACTGAGCCTGCTTCTGCCCTGTGCAGAGACACCTGGGGAACACACACATCCTAACGTCCCACTCAAAGGCAAGTGTCAGAACGACCCTCTAGTATTTAATCTGTTTGACCAAGGACCTAAGTGCCAAAGTAAATGCAGCTGTACCAGTTTGCCTCAGAGGGAACAGAGTCGAGCAAGCCTCTGAACCAGAACCAAATTAATCTCAGAGTACTGTGCTAAGAGCAGCAGCAAGAGATAATACAGAAATATATTCCATATACTGTGAAATACTTCCGGATCAAATACTAAGCAGTCTACTAAACTAGAATACACTATGATTTTGCTTGAGACTGATTCATCTGCTAGTTACATTAGATTGCAGAAGTCTGGTTTACCTCACAACCAGTCCTGGGGAGGTATTCAGCCATGAAAGCAGTGATTAAAATAGAGTCAGATAATATAAGCATGAATTTGCCATGAATTTTTCAGGCCAGAAACAATAATATACACAACTTCCTTAATATCACTTAGGGCCTTAGTTTCCCTGATTCCCAAAGAAGTTCATGTAATTGCTTCAGTCCAAGATTATGTCCTGGGATCCTCAGTTACCAAAGATGATGCAAAGGAACCATCAATCCTGATGGTTTGGGCCTGGCTAATTTAAGAACTTGGTTTCTGTTCATGAGGCTCTGTTTATAAGATCTGGATGCTAAAATGTCATTTTTTCCTCTCCTGCCTCCTTAATTCATAGTCAACTTTGAACACTTGAGGCCTCAAGTTAGGAAAAGCTAATGACAAAGCTGAGCATGCAACTTTATTTAGAGTTTGTTATGGATCATAGTCCACATGTACACTTCTCCAAAGGCACATTTTATATGCTAGTTCTGTAACTCATTGAGTTTAGAGCTAGAAAGTTTCTTTAGTATTACCCAGTTAGGCTTTAAGTCTAATGATGCCTCAGCTATGGATACTTGCCATTACATCCCACACTTCTATTCAAGCTCTTTTTAATTAGAAACAGATTATTTCTTCCAGTGGAGCTACTGAGAGAAATCTGGTTTTATTTAGCACTTAGGCCAGAAATGCTATTGCCACTCCTGCTCTAATTGTCTGCCAGCCTTTATTAGTTTATATCGATTTGACAATCCACATTTTTGGATGCTTTCTAAATCTTTCTGTTTGAATTGAGCCTAAAGTGAAGTAAATGAAGCAGATTTTACCTCATCTATTTTTCCTCCACTGACACTCCTGAACCATATAAAAATAGCTTCAGCTCTGTTACAGTTCAGATTTCTCACTTTGACAGACTTAATATTAGTTCACTGCCACACACCTCCAGAGCCAAGCCCCTGCAGCACAGCTCAACAGAATAATAAATACCGGGGGAATGAAAAATAATCATAGTACAGCTACAACTGCTCATTACAAATTTATCTCTGGTGCTGTTTATCTACTGGTTCCAGCCTTCTGCCCCATCCCAGCCAAACCTTCTGCATTCATAGCAACAGAAATCCCCCCAAACCCTTGGCTGCCATGACTGCTGTGATGAGCTCTGAACCACGCACTCCTACATCACGCCTCAGAAGTCAGTGGCCGCCTTGCTTTATAGACTGCTTGCTTTCCTCCCCATTAGTCTTCAAGGGGATAAACAGGCAACTGGCTAACTGCAGGGAAAATAGAGGCTATGCTTGGTTATCAAACTCCCTTAGGCTTTTGACTATTGCTGCTTTGCTATCCCTTTCAGAAGTGTCAGTGGCATACATCTGCGGGCACAGCACAAGGCTGGAAATCAGGAGACATCAGCTTTCCCAGAAGTCTGCTGCATGACCTTGGGGAGCCACTTCAGCTTATTCAACTTTCGTTTCTACTTCTGTTTTTTGTTGATTCTGGTTTTGTTGAGAATATAAATCTGGGACAGAGATAGTCTCTTAATATACTGATAAATGGCATCAAGTACAACATGATGAGCTCCTTTTTGTGTTTCTAGATGTTAATGTAATATAAAAAAGGAGCAACTAAATTAATCTTCTGTCCTATCAATACCATTAGCTCCCTTAAATTAAGAAGTGGTTGGTAGCCTGATGATGTTGAGGTGTGTGATATCCAGCCTGAGGTCATTATCCTCAGAATAGCCTAAACTGCACAGAATCATCTGAACTCAGAAGTACTTTTAACTTCTGGGCGCTTGAGCCAACAGAACTTGAAACCTCTTAGTGCTTCTCAAGAGACCTTCAATGCTATGCAATGACTGGTTCTCACATGAAGGATTACTGAACAAGAAGAAAATTGCTTATGGCCTACTAGGAGAGAGGGAGAGTTGAGCTTTCTGGAGCCATTTCATAGCACAGTATCTCACAGCCATCTGGGCTTCGACAGTGACAGATCTAACATGACTGTGCTGCCTTGCACAGCATTTCCTTTCACAGTTCCTTGCAGGGACAATGGATTGCCAAGCCCACCTCTGAGGCATGCTGGCTTCTTTGGCTGACTCAGAAAACAAGAGCACTGCATAAATGCTTGGCTACATTGGTTTTTATGGAAAGCATCTCATAATTTGTCTCTCTTAACCCTCTAAGCCCCAAATGCTGAGGCCATCCATGCTGTAGGACTCAGTGGGTAACCCGTGGCAAACTGAGGGCTTTTAAATAATTTCCAGCTGAAAGACTTTTTCCAGCCAGCCAGGAAAGAAACAGTACATGCTAATTTCTACCAGCAGGCTCCTGGTATGGTTATCTGACCACCTGTGCATTTGCCCAGGGCTCACACATGCTGTGCTGTCTATATGATTTCATATGGGCTTAGTTTTGTGCACAAATAAGTTTGACATTTATGTTATGGCTTGTTTTTGGGGTTTTGGTTTGCTTTTTTTTTCCCCCTGAAAACCTACTCGTTTTCTTTCGTACTTGTTTCTGTTCAATCTAAACTGCCTTTGCTAATTCCAAATGCACAATATGCATTATATTTGGGCACATTTAGTTATAGGCTTAACTTTGTTTCTTCCATTCAGCAGCTTGTCCCAGATTCTATGTATTTATGAAGGAGGCCAAAGACCACTGGCACACCACTGTCAATGCCTGAACTGCCTAATAAATATATTTTTCTTTTTAGAAAGAAAAATCTTTCTAAGTGCTAATATTTAAGGATGTGTATTATCAAGTGTAAAAGCTCTACAGAAGGGCCACTCAGTCCACAAGCACATCAATGACAAAAATGCTTTATGAAGCTGTTCCCCAGAAAAACTGGCTCATAAACCTCCATGCCAGTCTCCTGCCATCAGCAGGTTCCCAGCCTGTGTAGGCTGATTTGCTCGTTTTATGAGAGTTCTCCCACCAGGCTCTCACATCCTGTTTCAGTGCTGGTGCATGAAGGCAAAGCAGAAGGCAGTGCTCCCTGGTTGTTTCTCCCAGCCTAATAGTAGTGAGCTGCTGGACACAGCTGTGAGACTGGACCTGAGAGTGCACTCTGTACCTGGGAGCTGGCAGATGCTCCAGCCAAGCTCTAATACAAAAGCAGCTGGGTACATATTTCACTGAAAGAAAGTTATTCTAAGAAAAAGCATCAGAGGTAATACTGAAGTGAGGTCCTTACTCAGTTTTAAGTTTTGTATTTGCCTGGGGGCCTTTTGTGTCAGAGAAGCACAATTCTTCACAAAAGAAACAGCATATCTAGAAGGTGTTTTCAGCTATTACAGCTTTACAATTGCAAAGGTGTCTTAGCAATATGCAATGAGTTCTGAGCAAAAACGTTGTGCTGAGCTCTCCCTTCTTTTGCTGCTGTATTTGCAGCTTAGTGGCTGAACTGCGATGTCCGGGCACAGAAACCAGGGTGCTTTAGTTTTTCTGCCTGTTGAAAGAGGGTAAATACTTGAGCTTTTTCTGTGCATGTTTTCTCTACATAGTGTTATGTAAAAATATTGGCATAATTTGTGTCATATATGTAATAAACTAGAAAGCTTGATAGGATACAGTGCAAGAGCACATAGTTACTTGGTGTATTTTAACTTGACAGTATCAGCAACTGACTCCAGGGGCCATTAGCCCTCATTGACCTGACACAAAAAATGTTATTAATGCACACTTCCACCCCTGAACTATGCTGGGCTCAGTAGCAAAAACATGAGCACTTCATGCTCAAATCAACCAAAGCTGAGACAGAGGTTTTGCCAAATGAACTTACAGGACACAGCAGAAAATGGAAACTGGCCATGAGCTGGGAGCAGAGAGAGACACCAAAAATGAGAGGAGAAAATTAAAAGTGGATTCCTGACAACAGAGCTGCATGTAGTGCTCTGAGAGCTCTGCAAGTGTAATTGCTTTTGTGCCATTTGGACCACCCCACCTCTGTTTAAAGAGGTCTTGTGTACACTGTAAACACATTATCCTAGAGTATGTGCTGGGTCATCTCTCAGGCCAATGGTGAAAAAAGCCATCTGCCAAATGTCTTTCTGATTGACAAAGGAGAGATTTGTTTCTGCTACAGGTGGTAATACATTACCCACAGTATTATTTCACAGCAATTAGGAATCCAGAAACAGCAGCTGAGATGGAGCCCTATTGTGCTACCTGTTTTCCAAAGCACAAACCAGAAGAGCCACCCTTTTGATGATTTTACATCAGTAAGTGCATCCCTATGTTTGCAAAAAAACCCACAAAATAAATAAACAAAACAAAAACAAACCAACAAAACCACCACCAAAACAACAACAACCAAAAAAAAAAAAAAAAAAAAAAAAAAAAAAAAAAAAAAAAAACAAACCAAAACCAAAAAAACCACCAACCACCAAAACCCCAAAACCCCTCAAAGTAAGAGAGATTCAGGCTGGATTTAAAAAAAACCACCTCAGATAGAAAACCATCTAATCAACTTGCTCAGAGGTACCCAGGCGAAGCAGTTAGAAACTGAAGACAGTCCCAGTGCAGTTCTTAACACAAGTTCATATTTCCACACTTCTTTTGATAAACACTTGACTTAATTTGTACAAAGGAAATCTTCTACTGCCTCTATGGACAAGGCTGTATATAATCACATGCTCTCTGCTGCACCTTCTGTTTGCTGTCAGAAGCAGAGCTGGCACCTTGCTCTAGATTTTTACCCTCTGTGGGTATCACAGCAATTGAAGTGCTGCCTGCGGAACAAGCACACAAACTGCAAGCTCTGTTTCAAGCTACTGCCCTTTAATTGCACTTGAATGGTGCATCTGGAACTTCAGAAAAGGCTTCCAATAAGGCAGCTAGCAAAATCCACTTTGCAAATCCTGTCCAAAGTTGCAAGGGCACTGTGGTGGCACTTGCATTGTTTTGCCTTTGGCTTCTTGTTTTGCCTCTGCACCATTGTTCTTAATTTTCTGTACTCACTATCTGAAATACACTTCCAAATCACTCTTTACTCCAGCTCACCCACAATTATGAGAATTGTATATCACAACAAACCAAAGATACATTTAGTCTGGTGTTCAATCTCCAGTGATGATCAATATCAGACATTTGTGGCTGCATGCCAGAAGATGGACAACAGAGAGTGATATTTCCCAGTCTTCAATGATTTCTGGATCAAAATTTCTCTGCCAGATAGAATGTCTTTATACATCATAGCCCACACCCATATCTGGTGCTAGGAGTTGCAAATAGAGGTAGAACTTAATTTCACAGCTTCTGCTTGTGGGGAGGAGGTATTGACATTTTTCGTGACAAACCTTATCAGAAATAATATGATTCTAAATTTTTCAGTGGGCTAATATTAAATGTTATTTACTGATTTGCCCATCACCATTGGTTGCAGGTGGTAGGATTTTGATCCATAATTTATGGTGACTCTAACAAATACCTACCACTCTCCAGGAATCAGCTGTTTCTTTTGTATTTTTTAGCTTACACAAAAACTGAACTCCATACAGTTTACTTCCAAACCCATGTTTTCATTAGTCGTCTGTTAGGAATAACAGTCTCACATAACCATTTCTACTCATATTCTTAATGTAGATGTCAAAAATTATTGGTAATTTTATGGTCATTTGATTAAAAGTTTTTGCCTTTCCAAACTTCTGAATTTTTATATGGTAAGGGTGATCTACATTTGAAAGCTGAAATACAATAACATAGGGTGCAAGTATAAAATACAGCAGCTATTCCTAAAGTAATCCATGTTTGGAAATTTTACTGCAGAATATCTTATTCTGGTATAATTAAGGAAGCAGACTGAACTAAATCAAACTGGCATGAAGAGCACAAATTATGAAATGTAAGTGTGTATATATGGTGTGAGTTATTTAGGGATTTCTGAACAGCAATTCCAAACTTCTTCCAATGCCCCTAGCTCCTGTCTAAACGAGCTCGCTCACCAGGGGCCAAATAACACAGCTAATTAACCCATCTGAGCGGCAGAGCACTGTATTAACATAGCAGTGTTGCTTTTAGAACCAAAGCAAGACCATCTATTTCTATTTTCAGACATGGAGGGAAACGTTTCATAGACTATGAACAAAGATAAACCCAAGCACCAGAGCAGTAAAAAGCCTTAGGGACGCCTCAGCTGGGAGATCACTGTTTCCATGGGTGAGGCATGGGAACTGGCTTTACTTGCACCTCTCATCTGTTACAGGGCAGAGTTAGACAGGTGAGTATCCAAAGAAAAGTTGTTTTGCTGCTGTTCGTGTGGTCTACCCTACATAAAGTTCCAGATGTCAAGCATCCTGGAACCTAACACCAGATTTTCCTCACATGGCTTTTGCAAATCATCTTCTATCACAGCCAGTGGTCAATGGTGTGAATCCATTCTATTCTGCATTGCAACAGATTAAGGCTGCAGTCAGAGTGAGATAACTTCCTGAGAGGGATCTACAGCAAGATAATGAATTGCTAAATTTCCACAAAGAACTCCCTAGTGCTTAATAATCCTGGCATATCTATGCTACAGATCCAAACATTTGGCAGAAGTTTTATATCAGAAACGAGCAACTTAAATGGCTTCCAAAGAAAGGCACTTCCAGGTGATTTTTCAAGGGGAGTTTTAAACACCTGCCAATTTCTGGTGCTAATTGTCCTGCTCAAATCCTCCTAATTGGCAGTTAGTTGCAAAATATCAGACTGGGTGATAGAATTATTTAGTGCTTAGATTCTGAACACTGACTAAGCAGTACTAGAATAAAATCTACTGATTTCTTTTGAATTATAAATCCATAAACCTTTCATGCATCCATAATTTTCTGTTTAATATTTATTTTCCTGATTTTTCCATCAGCACACCGCTTTATTTATTTTTAGAAATAAGGTACTGACAGTTGCCACTTTGGATTCCTTTCACCTCTAAAAAGACTTGCTTGTGATACAAAGGAACAAGAGGAGGAGTTCAGGAATGGGCGGGGGTGTGGTGTGTTAACCAGAACCCAGAAGAACGAAACATTTAGTGACTGGTTCTCAATGGTTACTGAACAATATCCATCTCAGATTGGATGCTGTGAACCTTGCCCTACAAAGCCCAGAAGCTGTAACCCACAAACAACAGTCGAGGAAAGTTAGGAAACAAAATATATCCCATCTAAATCTTAATATCAGTAACAGCCCATTGGATAAAAACGATGAGCTGTGAGAGTCACAACACATCATCTCCAATCAGTGCTAACTCTGCTGGTTTCTGCAACATCAACTGTTAACAGACCAATCTAATTTTGCCCCTGAGCTGACCAAAATTTGGAACATCAACTAGTGCTTTAAAGTATGAAAAAATGCTTTAATAATCAATAGTTAGTGCTAGCAGTAATTTGTTCCAGTACAAAAGCTTAAAGTTATTTGAGCTCAGTTTCTCTCCAGTTACTGAAAGGTTCAAGCACAGCTTAAATTCCTGCTAAAAAAATGTATTAACAGCTGCTCTCTAATTATATTTATTTCCTTTTGGAACTAACAGACTGTGAGCTTTGATGAATTGGTATTAATTAATCACACCTCATGAAAATCCCACGCAACATAGAATTTCCTCCTGATGTTTGGTTGGTAATAAATTAGACCAAGGTTGCCATCAGTAAATTAATTTTGTGTCATCATCCAAACTTCACAACAACAAATAAGTACTTTATGAGTTACAATTCAGGAACTTTGGAGAAAAACTCATAACTAGAAGTGCTAATTTAGAAATTAGCCTTTTATAAATTAACCTTCTTTATTAGTACAGAAAAGGCTTTTCTGGTGGAAAAAGTGCCTAGGCTGTAACACTATATATGAAAAGTAAAGGGCCTTACAGACACAACTGATTTTTTCTCAGATTCACAATTAATTCAATAGATCCTTGGTAAACAGACTGCTGGCTACTCATACATTCAAAAGGCTTTGATGAGACTCAGAAATAAAGATTAAGTTTATTAAAGAAAGCAAACCAAAATTTTTGGCTAAGCAGCTTGCCTTTCTTGTAGTATAAACCCCTCTGAAATGCAGTAGCTAATACAACTTTGAAAATTCTTTTCCTCAAATCATGACAAAAAATGAACAGCAAATTTCCAATGGTATTAGACAGACAAACTAGCAATTTAGCATCTCAAAACACACAAACATTGCATTGGGCTCACAAAGCACACTGATGATCTGTTGTCACATACAACAAACCCTGCACTGCCTCCTCCGCTGTCACAGCACTTTGCAGAGGCTCAGGAAAAACAGCCCAGGCAAGGCAGAAAAGCCCTGCTCATGCTGTAGTTACAGACTATCCACTTGTACAAAGGATAAACAACAGGTAGATGTATTTTCATACTTCCATATGCTGGCTAAAGAAAAAGGGTTTGCATTCTCACCAAACAAAACTGTTCAGCTGATTAGGAAGTAATACTATATTTAGAGCTTTTAGTGCAGGCATATATTCCCTCACTGATTTTCCTAGGCCCTTGCAATGTGGTGTTTTCCTCTTCAAGTCCCATTTTGTCTTTTTTTTGCAGAAGGGGAGGCCATTTCTATAAACCTTGTAATTGAGATGACAAAAAAAAGCAGTTGGATATTTTCTCCCTGATTGTAGATGACTGATGCACCCTACCAAGGGCTGCTTGTCCTCTGTCTTGAGAAGCTATAAATCAGCTGCTGAGATAACCCAGAAAACCTACCTGAAAGGTTTAAGTAGGACAATAAATTTTCTCAGCTGCATTATTACAGAACATTCACCGAACCCAAGTGTCTGATTTAGGACAGTGTTCTGCCTTTAAGAGCTGAATTCCACTAGACACACACATAATTGCATTGACAATTGATAATTACAGTGTAATTACTCTTTTGGCTTTTCAAATTACATTCAATTCTCATCAAGTGAGAAAACATTAGCAACCTAGTCCAATCTGGTTTGGTTTCTACTGACATAAAATTCACCTCAGCATTGTCTCTGTCGTGGTTTAACCCCAGCCCTCAACACAGCCACTCTCACTCTCACCAACAGTGGCTGGGCAGAAGAAGCAGATAAAACGTGAAATGCATGAGTTGAGATAAGAGCAATTTAATAATTGAAATAAAGTAACAAATAAGTAATATTAATAAGGGGAAAGAAAAAGGAACAAAATCGAAGAAACACCAGTGATGCCCAATACAATTGCTCACCACCCCCTGACCGAGGCCCAGCTTGTTCCTGGGTCACAATCAGCACCTCCTGGCCAATTCCCCCCAGTTTATACACCAAATATGTTGTTTCATAGTGTGGAATATCCCTCTGGCCAGTTTGGGACAGCTGTCCTGGTCACGCTCCCTCCCAGCTTCTTGGGCAGCTGCTCGCTGCCAAAGCATTGAGCATTGATAAGTCCTTGACTTAGGGTAAGCACTGCTGAGCAACAGCCAAAAAAACAGTGTGGTATCTACTTTATTCTCATAGTAAACTCAAAACACAGCACTGTGCCAGCTATAGGAAAGAAGTTAATTCTATTGCAGGTGGAACCAGGACAGTGACAGACCAAAAGAAAGGCCCATCTCATCACAAAACACAGCATCATTCAGACCTAATTTTCCCACTTAGTAAAGTCTCTTCCATAGAGACATAGAATATATATATAAAACACACAAACAGTGCTCTGACATTTTCAAAAGCACTGGGTACATAAAAGAATACAAAATACATCATATTGTTAAGTGATTCTCAAAAAAACCCACATCTGGTCTTGCGTAGCATTTTTTCAGTGGAGTTTATACACCTGTAACTTCCTAGACATTTCTACCTCCATGATTGCATGTGCTTCAGGATTTGGCAAGTTCTAGATCTTGTAAGCTCTCAGCCTTGTTAGCAAGGAAAACAGTTTTCCATATGATGAATTTAGGACTTATGCAATTTCATTTATGCCTGAAGATGCCCCACTGTTGCCTCTCCTGCTCATGTATCTCACCCAACTTCTGTTCCTTTCCAGCTTTCTCCTGTTAAAGCTTTTACCCTGTGCATTTGAAATTGGTTCTTTTGGGTCTCTGACACATTTGCCAATCTTCAAGGCAGATAAGCCCTTTCTTCACTACTCCTTGAGCTCATAGTTTCAGGTGGACAATCAGCTGTTGGCTGCTGCCGGGGTTGCATGAACTGTCAGCCAGGCAGCCACTGGCAGAAAGCGGGAGCACTTTGGATGTTGTGGCTTGTGACAGCATAGGAAAAACAAAAAGGCAAGGCCAAGCAAAAATACCTTTGCAGATATCATGCATGTAAATAGTCAAAGGAAAGCTGGCAGAAGGCAGCCAACTCTTTTTACTGCAGTCAATCATACCAGGAAATCCAGCTCTGCTTCTGTTCTAAACCTGCTGCAAATTGTTGCTGTATTCACCTTGAGCATCAAATTGAGCTGCTTTAATGTGAGAAGACAGCTTCTGACTAAGTGTAGCCAATTTATGCACATTTGTTGTTGTGACAGTATTACCTTTAATATACAGTGTTGTTCTTGCACTCCAGCAGTCATACAGGTCTCCTTTCAGCCATAGGGACAGACTTAGACATCATTTCCAATAGATGGCACTTTTTAGCCTCTTCATGTGTGCTGGTGAGTGTGTGTGTACAAACATGTTTCCATAGTAATTGGAAACTGCTTTTACAGAGCACTGCCTACCACAAAGCAGAGAAATTGTAGCTGGGTTGAAATTACATCATCTTATATTTTAAAGACACTTTTTTTTTTTTAAAGCCACAGTGAAAATAACATGATCATTTCCTTTTCTTTATTACCTTGTGGTTAGAAAGGCATCCTCATGCAGAAAGAAAAACATTTAGGGGTAAATATAAAATCCATCAAGTATAGGGGGTTTTTTGGAGAAAAAAATCAATATGACCTTTCTGATAGAATTCTATAGGAATTCTTTATCATAGATGAATATAGCCTTCATACAAGTACAAATTGAAGTTATCAGAAGTTAATTCCTGGCTTCTTGAAAGGTACTGTAAAGGGCACATAGCCACAATTCTCAGGGGACAGGCAGGGCAGTGCAGCAAGGCTGTGCAGTCCTTCCTCACAGCCTCCAAGATGAAAAGACTGAGACCTTTGCTTCTCTAATAAAGCTTCTGGAACAGAAAGGCTGTAAATTCAAGCCACTGGGTAATCAAGGTCTAAAACACTCCTCCTGCATCTGGGTTCCATAACATTTTCTTCAGTTTCTTTTTCTGTCACGAAATTGCTGTCTCATCTTTGTGGATAATTTTGGGGTGTTTTTTTCCAGTCCTTTTGTATTTATATTAAGCTTGTTCTTCTTCTAAAGAAATGGTCCGCTATGAAATTAGAGGGTTTTGGTTGCTGTTTGTTATTCAGGAGTCCTCTTTGGTTCATTGGGCCGCTATAGATTTCTCCAAGTCTTCTCCATGCACTGGGCATCAGTTTTATGGCAGTTCCAATTAGGTATGCATAAAAAGGGACAGAATGTAATTTCTCTGTTATTTTTGTTCACATTTTCTGCTCATGATCCCCAGCTACCCCTACCTCAACTTTGTCATTATCCTTGGTTTCTCCCTCTCACTCAGATCCAAGCCAATGTATCTTGTCTTCTAGTCTTTCCTGCTCGTGCTTTATTCCCTCTCTCACCCTGTAATTGTCATGATTTCCTTGTGGGAAATTAGAGAGTGCTAAGAACATAAAGCAAATATGAATTGGTATTAATTTCTAATGTCATGGCAACAGCAATGGCTATTCCTCAGGTAGTCTTTTCTCCCTGATTTCAAGGAGGAAATACTGAAAGTGGAGAGGTTCCCCTTTAATTCTGTGAGCAATATGCAGTGTGTGCTGTGCTTGGGGAATTAATAGTCATCAGAACCCCACTATTTTAGATTTCCACAGTCAGCAACTTTTGAGTTGCTTCAGCTGAAGTGATGCACTGTACCTGGAGTTGATAGAATGAACTGCACCTGCTGCCTACTGCAAAACATCTCTGCTCCTAATGAAAAAAACAAACATTGGAGAGAAGCAGTCTTACTGTTCACACAGCAGAGCTCAGTCTGACCTGGTGCAAGGGGACCAGCCCAGCCCTGTGCAAGAATGGGGATGCTACTTAGGTGCAGGGAAAGGGAGAAGCACACAGTGTTCTGCTACAGACTGCCCACAGCACAATCCTGAAAAGCTGAAATGCAGCAACACAAAAATATCATCTGTGAAAACCAACATGTCATCACTACTTCTTTATTCTCTGCTGGAAATTTTGGTTGGCAGGTTAACCAAAGGATTAACCTGCCAGAGGATAACCTCCACGTCTCTTATCTGTGTTATTTCAGCACACATGCCAAGATAACCCAGACCTTGGTGTCTCTTGGCAAAAACACATCACAACATAATGCTTGCCAATGTGTTTTAAATTGTATGCTGTACAATCAGCAAAGAAAGGAGCAGCCAGATTTGTTAAACAACTGTTAAACTGTTAATCAACAACTTATTAGGGTCTTCATGACTCAACTCTCCACCATATGGGCAACTTCTAGAATATTTTACAATCAGTGTTTTCTTAAATGTGAGATTAAAGGATCAAAAAGAAAATGGTCAGGTAATCCAAATGAGGAACAGGGTGCAAGCTTCAAGTTTTGAACCAGAAAGGAAACAGTCTTGAAAATGAGAAATATCATAGACTCATAGAATGGTTTGGGTTGGAAGGGACCTTAAAGGTCATCTAGTTTCAACCCTCTGACCATGAGCAGGGACACCATTCACTAGACCAGGCTGCTCAAAGCCCCATCCAACCTGGCTTTGAACGCTTCCAGGGATGGGGGCAGCCAGAGCTTCTCTGGGCAACTTGTTCCAGCGCCTCAGCATCCTCATAGCAAAGAATTTCTTCCTAAGATCTGATCTAAACCTACCCGCTTTCAGTTTAAAGCCATTCCCCCTTGTCCTATCACTACATGCCCTTGTAAAAAAATCCCTCTCCAGCTTTCTTGTCGGCCAGTATGACCCTAATATGACTCCATTTAAATGGGAAAGACAGCGGTTAGCAGGAAGATGTCAAAAGAGGAGATGCCAGACTGAGTGCTGTACTTTCTATTGTCAAAAGAGTTAACCTTATCTTTTCAGTGGTTCTTGCAGTTGTTAAGTATTTTTCCTTATTAAGTATCATGAATTTCACATCCTTAGGACTCTTCTAATCATTTGGAAGCTTTTATCTAACCATTGTACTAGGTCTTATCTTTACATTTTCCAACTCTTTTCAGAGAAACCCCTGAGATATTCCACCTCTTCAGATTTATTATTTTTTCTTTAAACAAGTCTAACAAAGACAGCAGTTTGGTTCAGGTTGGTATTAGCAAAGTGTCTTATGGAAGGTATTGCCAAGGGATTAAGGTGCACCACCACGCCTCCCCAAAATAATGGTTCATGGAAAATGAATTCATAAGTACAGACATTTATGTAAATATATGTAAACATTCAAAGTAAACATTACAGGCTGTTCAGAACTTATTTTCATACTTTTATAGTTTCTGTTTAGGCTTATATGTTAAAAAATCCTCAGTGGTCAGGCAGTATTTTCCTATGTGCAGGACAGCACAGTATTTTGGTCTCTCCCAGCCCAAATTACCCCATACAACTGCAACTAAGGACTCTTTTCAGACAATCTCCATTGCATTCAATTTGCTAGAATACCTCAAACCCTTTTTATTACAGACTAGAGGAATGCCTAGGCACCACACTGTCATCTCTCTTAAGGTAAATTAAGGTCCTTCATTGTCTCCTGCTTATTCAAAACTCCCTTAGAGTCAGAAATTCCATGTGGTCCTAAAGAAAACTGCCTGGAGACTCTTGACCTCTGAACAGCAGCATAGGTGCTTGCAACAGCATCCCCAAATCTCTCAACACAACTGCATTTTAAATGAACAAGAAAAAAATCAAAAACAAAGTACATTTCAAGAATGCTTGGTGAGTGAAACCAGGTGCTATCCAAACTGATGCTCTTCCTGAAGTCCTGACAGCTTCCTGGAATAAGTTGCCAAGCTCTGGCTGGCTCCCAAAAGGCAAATGCCCTTGTGCCTGGGCAGTGTGTGTGATTTAGCTATGGTTGTTGCCTTCAGAGAAGTTGTGCTCTCAGTAAAGAAGAATCTAATATTTAAACACATCATGCAGTCCTAAGATCTGCCATCTTCACACAAGACTTATACACAATATCATATTCCCAAAAGACATGATTCATGTTTAAATTCACTGATTTTGGCTTTTCCGCTTCTACAGTCTAACAAACTCTGAAAACATAACTACATTTTTTTCTTCCATCATTAAAAATCTCATGTTCTAAGCATGACCTGCCCCTATTATTGTATTTGGAAGGAAATATACCAGGTCTATACTATGTACATGCCTGCTTGAATGTAGAAATTCCATAATATTCTTCCTGAAACAGTACTTTTCTTTAATGAAAGCATAATATCTTAAATATTAAAGGAAGTTTGGGGGGTTTTTTTACTATCTAAATGTGCCATATATCCTTTCACTATTCCCAAGGAATAGTGTGAGTGAGGAAAAGAGTATGCAAGGCAAAACCATGAAGTGAACATTGCCAGCTCAGCATTCAAAGAGGAGTTGCCAAGAGCATTAATAACCATCTCTATTAAGTGCTGTCCAAAATGGGAGCTATCGAAGTGGGGAAATGAAAGGCCCTGAACAAAACCCACTGACCAACCTGAGCACCAGAAGTTCTGCATTACGGAAGTCTAAATTAAGTGCTGGCAAGATGTGGGGTAAATCATTAGCACACATGTTAAATCTGTTTGGACACAACTTTTTTTTTTTTTTTTACCATATCACAAATTTCTGTGATAGATTTCCACAAAATATAGGATCAAGCTCTGAAAAGTTACCATAGATGTCACTTCAGGAGTAAGATACTACATATCAGCTCTGTTGTAGTAGTTTGTAAGCAAAATCATAAATGCACCAACAGGTTTTTTTAAAACTTTTTTTCATTAATTTTAATGACAGCACCACTTCATTCTTTGCTATAGGGAGGTGGCTGCTAGATTGAGTGTGAAGAGGACAACACTATGATTTCCAGCATATCTCCAGCATCTGTTATGTCACAAGCTGCCTTATAGGATTTCATAGGAGTATTTATTGGCTTTATATATATCACAAAAAAAAAAAAAAGGAACAAAGGTTCCTTCACCCAGCAATCTTTCAGACTATATAAGGATGTCCTTGTCAGTGGTGCAAACACAGGAATCTTGATGGACCCCAGGTTTACGAGACCTATCTGTAAAAAAGCACAGACAGCCATATAAAAGCCAGGCATCTTTCTATGCCAATCCAGGTGTGGAGACAAAAAAATTGGAAGGGTCAAAACACTTTGTCAACAGCTTTTGAACGACAACAGAGGGATTGTTTCCCCAGTAACAGGCCTGTGGAAAGTCCACAGGCTGAACTGCCAAGTTCCAGCTATCCTGAGAGAGAGGAAGGCAACAGCAGTGCTGGAACTGAACTCTCCCAGCAGCAACTTGAGCCAGTTTCTGCCTCTGCAGGCTATGAGTTTTTTGGTTCAGTAGCAGTGTAACTATACCTGTGCACCTTTGGGTTTTCCTGCAATTCTAATGGTGGGATGCAAAGGGCAAATGGCTCCAGCTACCAATTATTTCTTTTAATTTGCCAAGCACAAGGGCACATAAAATCGTAATTAGGGGACTGAGGGGGCATAAATCCTAGGAAAGTGTGAT
The DNA here is from genome assembly GCF_009650955.1 of Corvus moneduloides. Lineage (NCBI taxonomy): Eukaryota > Metazoa > Chordata > Aves > Passeriformes > Corvidae > Corvus > Corvus moneduloides. Next base: position 42,438,321 of record NC_045480.1, on the reverse strand, counting down.
GGATGCACTCAACCCCCCTATCCAAACTAGCAATGGTGTGGAACAGGCTCCAAAGGAGATAAAGCTTGAGCTGTAGCTGGGCCAAGAATTCCTCCAGAAAACTTACACAGTGGCAGAGTAACCCAGTAAGCATCAATGCATATGAGCTTGGAACATCACTCATATGATTCATACACGAATAGCGTGTGTTTTATCCAGGACTGTTTTTCATGGATCTGAATGTGGTCAGGATGGAAATTTATGGATGAATGAACCCAATCATCCTGTAACCCTATAAACAATGGTCCTAAGTGAGGCCCTTTGAGCTCTCCTGGACTGCAGAGGGCTGTGCCAGCACCTCCCTCTGAGCGGGATGTCTCTCACCTCTCATGCTCTATATCCAAAACCTCACAAACTCTCACTTTTACAAAGTTAGAGGAACCATTGCCAAAGTCTGACAATGGAGCCTGGGCCATGAATTTTATTCATTAGACTCTAGATATTTCAAGTTTAAAAGAGTGAGTTTTGGGACAAATCCCCTTCAGTCACTCATCTCAAGTTAGATGCACTGCTTTACCCTTTGATGTAGGGTCTCATAAGGAATTGAGAGTTACAGCATCTTCTGAGAGCCCTGGTAATACAAGTGGCAAGGAGCATTGACTATCTGGTGAATGTCTCCTGATGAAATTATGGAAATATTAATACTTGTCTACAAGTTCTTCCTACATGGAAGCTTCATATTTTTTTGAAGCCTTCCTTTGGCTCAAAAGCCATCCCCAGCGAACATATTTCCTGGGCAATTGCTGCAAATTTTTGCTCAAACATAGACTGCTCATCACCACTTCTGTTTCAATGCTTTATCACTGGGTTGGACTAGAGAAGTAATTTTACATCAAAAATGATCTGCAGGAAAAGCAGATAGTGGAAGGAAAATACCACTTAGCCCTTAAAAGAAGGAATCCAACTACATACAGGACAATGGAGAATTAAAATTTTTTAGATCAGTCTGCTTGAGAAGCAACTGGAGAGATCATTAAAATCACCTCTGTAGTTCTCTGATCACTGGTCTTATTTGCATTTCAAAGGTGCAAGCTTGACAGAGTTTGTGGCAATTCTCTACTCCTAACTTGTAGCAGTCTGGCTCCCAGTTATCACACTGCCTCCTTCCTGACCCTTCCCAAAGCCACAGATTTCTCCTTTTGGTCAATAAAAATGATCCTTCAAAAGTGAAGCACATTTACAATTCAGGATTGCTTAAGAGCAAGCTGGCATGAGTTGGTTCAGTAAAAAGACACCTCAGTGTCAGGCTCCTGTTGTACCCCATACTCTACTTCAGTGCTGTCATTGTGCTCTCCTAAGTCGAGCTGACCACCACTAAATACAGAGTTCAAACCAAGATCACAATGTCCCATGTGCATCTCCCCCTCTCCCCTACACATCAGAATTTATTCCTAGGGCAGTAAGCAAGAGTTTAAACTGATCTGCTCACATTTGTACCTCTCTGGGCCTCCTGTTCTATTATTTTAAAAAAATAAAATCCAACAATCCGGTACTTTGCCTGCAATTTCAAACAGTTCTGGCATTTATTTCACTGAATTTCATCAGCAGGTGGAGGGGCAGTTTGTCGACAGCATTTGTCGACATCTTCTCACTCCTCTTGTTTCTCCTCTAGTGTCTTAATGAAGCAATGCTGATGGCACACTGTGAAAGACCTCAGCATAGAAATGGGACAGAAGGAAGATGCTCACACAAAGATTCGTGGCTGCTGTGGTTCTCGCAGTCTCTCTGCTCCAGGATGCAAAAATTTCTAGTATGGAACGGGTCAAGAGGGCTGACCTAGGCTAGAGAGAGGGGCTGAAAAACACTGATAGCTGGACTCTGACAAGGAGACAAGCTAATGGGACCTAAGAGAGTATTTTTGACCCTAGAATAACAGCTCCACCATCAGCAATACTCGAAGGAGGTGGTGACTTATGGGGAACGAGTGGGAGGGGAAGGAGTTTTGAATTACGAGTTAAACTGGGACCCAGAACAGAATATCTGAGAGCTGCTACCAACATGGTCCTTTCCCAAAACCAGGCAGAACTTGGCTCTGCTTGTAGAGGCCAAGAAGGCTGCACCTCCAGCCAGTTTGCTACAGGAGTAGCTGACGTGCCCTGCTTTGTTTTCTTTCCTTACTACATACACTGATTCCTGCCAAGGACACCCTCCCCACTCTCTCCAGAGGTACATGGCGTGCCCTAGAGGGACATTTAACTCCAGAAAAAGCCAGGCTTTGTTCTAAGATAGGTGGACTCGAGACAGCAAGACTCACTGGGTTGTAATAACAGCTAAGCTTTATCTCCCAAAAATGTTTAATCTGATTAATTGCTTTCTGAAGAGAGTAGCAAGGAGTGGGAGTGACAGCATTAGGGAGGACTTTCATACCAATATAAGAGATAGCAACTAATGTTCTTCAGAGCAATTTTTTGAAGGTATCTTTTTCATACCATGACTTCATTTATCAGATAATATATTGACAGAAATATGAGAGAGCTCAGAGAATCACAGGTGTTACATGAAAGGTTAATCTCCGATAGCTTTCCTAGTTACAAGAGCAGTTGAATCATTCATCTTATTACATATAAGACCCTAGGTTTTTTTGTGCTGCTGTAGGTGAGTGGGAGAGGGAGCAAAAAGCTGTAGCAAGCTGGTTAAGCCTAAATTCAAGTAAAAGGGTGGATTTAAAGTGTATGAGCACTGTGTAGCTCAATTTTTTTATTAATAAAACTTCATATTTTCTTTAAATCTGCTACTCAATGCCCTTAACTTTCAGCACTGTATTTCTGTGGGCGTTCCTCCCATATAGCTTGACATTTAAAAGGACCTCACTAGTAAAGTGTCTTTTGTTCCTAATTTCTAACTGAGTGTTCACATCAAGCTGTCAATGCCCTTCTGTACAATTAAATCTCACCCCAGGGGGTGCTTTAGATTCATTCCCAGTGATTCTGCAGAGCATTGAGGTGCCCAGATCAAGTTCTCCAATCCGACCACAGCAGAATTTTCAAGACACACAGGTATTTCAGCCTACTTCATAGCAGCATTTTAAGACTTGTAACACTTTTTACTAGAAGGATGTGAATGGAGAAGTGTCAGAAGGTTGAGAGATTTGCCCAAGGTCAGAGGACAACCTGGGCACAGAGTTGATCTGCAGACTGCCCACCCAAGTTAATCCCCAGCAAGGCTGTATTCACATGTAAAGGAGTGCTTCCTAAAGTGGCACTGCTCACATATATGAGGCCCCTCCTGCACTCAGACCAGAGGGGCAGGAATGCTGGTAGCAGGATATTAAACTATTTAGGTCCTGGCCTGCCACAATGCTAAGCTGTGATTACCCCAAGCAGCATAAGCAGACCCAGGCCTCTTTCCTGAGGCAAAACCCACAGAGAAAAGGAGCAGCCCTCCTAGTGTCAGCCTGGCCAAGAAGACAAATGCCCCTGTGCCTGGGAAGGAGCTTGCCAGGCTGTTGCAAGGGACCCCTTTTTAGAGGAAACCCTGGCAGCCTGAGAAGGTATTTCCTCTTCACCTCATAGAATAGACCAAACCAGCTTCTTTTAAAACACCAACTCCCCCTCTATAATAAATTCCCATCCAGAAGCCAAGTTCTTTTTCCTGAGTGCCTCATTCATAGTGAACAACAGCACAGCAGCAGACAGAGGCCATTAGAGAGCTATTATATTTTACTGCTAGGAAATCACTGATTGCATACAGGAAAAACTAGTATCAAAAAAGTTCCTACCAACAGCTGTTGGAAGGAAATGTCACAGTCATGGTGTCTAGACATTGTCAGGCTGCCCTAAATCAGATTGCAAATGCAGGTCAGCACTATACTAATGAAGTCTTATCAAAGTGACTAAAATGTTGGCTTGCCATTAAAGGGGCTTCAGCAATAGCCAGTCTGCCATCACTCTAAGCCCAGCAGTGTTCAGGTCACATGGTTTTGGGGACTGCCACCACAAAGGCAGATTGAAAAACTCAAGAGCAGAACAGGAGTTCCACAGCTTCGGTGGTAGGCGTCTTACTCCGGCCTTGGCATGGGCACAAAGAGGATAATCTGAAAGGCTGAGGGTTTGCCTCATTCTGGTCCCTGTGAAACAAGGGCCTCCTCTGCAAGGAATCCTTGTGAAGGGGAACTACTGCCATCACTGCACCTCCAAGCAGGTTTCCACCCTTCCTCCCCACGGGCCCTAAAGCCAACTCTGTTCAAAGGAGGGGACAGCCCTGGCAACAGGTGCTGCTAATGGTGGGTAAGATCCACCAAGCAGTTTCCATGCCTAGGTACTGCAGGAGTCATTGTGACTCACAGCTCCCCTTCATTAAATCTGAGTAAGGGTACTGGAAGGAGGCAAGGTGGCACTAGGACAACACAAGTGAGAACAAGCTGCTGTAGCAGGCATGGACAGACAGAAGTTTCAAAGGTTTCCTGAGCTGATAAAGGAGCATATTCCCTTTCTCTCCTGCTGTGCCACCAGTGGGGCTCTAGCCAAAGAGTGGTTCCCCAGGGGCTGGGAGCAAAGCACAGTGCGGTGTGAGGATGGCTGCTGGCAGCACATGGCTCAGCAGAGACCAGCCATCTGCACACAGCAAGGCAGCAACTGGAAGTTTGTAACTGATATCTGCAGGGAGGGATTTTCCTCCAGGGAATTTGTCTTGCAGTCTGCTTTACAAGATTTACCTGCAGTAGCAAGCAAACATACTGAAAGACTCCAGACAGCTGTGGGGAATTAACAGGTGTCGGAGTTTGCCAAGTCTTTGTTTATTACAGTGTCAGCAGTGAGCTCCTCCCTCTCCCAATTGAAAACACAGAGATGCTGAGCACTAGTGGTGCTCAGAAAGCACACCCACATGTCAGCCCAGAGCCATACACAGCCCCTGCACAGGGCTGGGCGGTTCAACAGGACCTATGGACTCACTTGCTGCTTAACTCATTTTTCAACCACCATAACCATGTAAAACTGCACCTCAGTTTTACATCCTGTGCACAGTACGTCCTTTTCTAAAATACAGCACTTGAGCTCCATCCTGTTGTGCTCGGTGGACTACATAAACACAGACTAGAAGAAGCCAAAGGAGAACAGTGGCCCCTGCCAGAGCAGCTTTATGATGTATATGCTCCTTTTCACATGTTGCACAAATGTTATAAAGAAAAGGACGACACTTCTAATATCAGTGATCTTTAACCTAAGCCAAGAACCTACTTGCAGGCCTCTAATACTTGGTCTCATAGTGCTTTGTACAAGAACTGCAGATGAATGCAATCACTGTATGACACTTCATATTAACAAATCTAAAGCAATTCTTGGTGTGCAGCTATATAGTTGTTCCTATTCTACCACCCCAATCTTAACACTTTTTCAATTTTCCATCTGTATTTTAAATAAATAAATAACCCTCCTAAATTGCATTGGGTCAATTCAAAATAGGCTAGATCCGAACATAACTAACAAGCTACTTTGGCAGCCTGAAGATCAATTGTACCAACAATACCTAAAAGACTGTTCCTGCCAGCTAAAACTCCTACAATAGCTATAAAAACCATCAGCTGCTGCATCTGCATTTCCAGAAGACTGGACTCCACAACTTCATCCTAAATGAAATGTCACCAAATATTGAAAATCATCATAACCAACTCTGCTGGGGCTGTTGCTTATTTGTCGTGCTTTAATTGCACACAACACATAATAAGCTGGTTTTCTCTGCTACAGATACACATAATTTCTGTCTATAAGTCAAAGTTCCAGCATTAGCATGGAACCCTGTTTTCTATGCCTGTGGAATCAGCCATTAAGAATTTCATTTGTTTAGTCTCCTGGCATATCAACATGACTTCTTTCAATAACTTCTCTATGAAAGTACCACCCACAGCAATGATTAAAACTTATTGAACATAGAAGTTTTGGAAAACCTGGGTTGTGGGAAGAAGATACCAAGTTGTGCTTTATTACTATTTGGAGAGGGGAAGGAAGAAATTTTTTTGACAGGAATAACTAGAAATGCAAGAGGACGTTACAGGCCACGACAACTGAAAAACAGTTTGCTTCCTGTCCCCATCAAGTCACCTGAATATCTGGCTTCTTTTTGCAAAACAAACTTCTGCTAGTGGAATGTTGCTGTTCTGGGAAGTCAACCTCATGCATAGCTATGCCAGAAAGGCTGACAATAGTTGTTTGTGACAGACAGAGCTGATGATCACTTGAAAAGAAAGTAGTGGTTTGGGGTTTTTTCCTATCTCTGAAAAGCAGAAAAATGGAACAGTTCAAGGACCTTTCTGATGTTTTTTTATCTTCTTCTGGTGAGGAAATTACCTAATTTCCTGGAATGACATTTTAACAAGAAGAAATGCAGTCAAGTATCAGAGGGAGTAGTGAACTGTGATCTCGCTAAAGACATGCTGACATCTGAAACTATTTCGAAATACCTTGAAAATAGAGCTACTTTCGTTTGACCATTAGATTGCCAGGTCAGGTGAGGAAGTTTAAGCCTTTACTAATAAAATAGAATAAAAAGTATTTAATGCTTTTTGATTAAGTAAAATTCACTAATCCAGATGCTACTTGGTTATTTTTGAATAATCAGTCATACGTAATCGTAATTAAAGACTATACACAAGTGGGGTTGATTAAGGTCAAGGATCATTAGCATTTCCTAACTTCTGAGTATGTGATTTTGTACACTTAGTCATTTTTTATTTTGGGATATTAACATTTATTTATTTATTTATACACACATTATATCATTATTTCCTCTCAGCTTTCTCATAGTTTAGCTATGTGACCAACAACAAAAACACGTTTAGAAAGCCAGAGTCAGCACTAGGTAAGTAATAGTGTCTCCCTCCTTTTCTAAGCATCTCATTCCATCCTCTATGCTCTCCCATACTCTTTCCATATATTCATGGTTCTTTTGTGTTCATATTTTTATCCTCTTCTTCCCTCTTGCTTTCAATAATGGCTTCTCATTTCTCTTTCTACATATCCTATTTTTCTTTCCTCATTCAGTCAGGACTTCACACCCCCCTTCTCAAACATGCAGACCTCTTCACCTTTTCCAGGCCAGGTACCCACGGTTACGCAAAAATTTAGGATTGTTCAAAACATGGTTTCTGTCCAATGGTACCATTGGACATCAGATTGTATTGTGTGCCTCCTATATGCACAGTGAACTCTATAAATTCAGACTCCATTTAATCTGTGGCATACATTGCTAAGGTCACTTGTACAGCCATGACATTGGCAGTATCAAGTTATTAGGAATGAGATATTTACACAAACAGAATCCCAGTAAAGAAAAAAAATATATGTGTGTTTCTGCAGTAACACATAATTATAACTGATGCAAAACACATACCCCATTAATTAGAGCATTAGTTAGGCTGCACAATGGAAGACATGTTATTTCTTTTCTAGTTATACCTCCTCCTGAAGTGACTGCAAGGTCCTCTACAAAGATCATTTCAGAAATGGGAATTACACTTGAACACGAAGGCTCCAAAGCAGCAAAATTTGATCATTCACATACAGAGACTGTTAAACTAGCCATGGAATTTTGAAAAATTTCTACTCCATCTTATTCATTAAATTAATGCCAAAGAGGCTGGGCAAGAGGTGACTACATAGTGGAAGACACAATGTACAACACTCATTAAATACCAATAGGTTGAAACAACAATACAGAAAGAAATACATGATGTCTTGACTCAGTTTAACCATAAAGTCACTTCTTACACCAGAGGAAAATGACAAGCAATAATGATTACAAAAGCAGTTAGAGACTGGCATTATGCTATTTGAATTTTTTAAAAAAAAAACACTTTTACTTCCAAAACCCAGTCCATTATAAGATTCAGAAAGAGTTTGTGAAATAGAGAGCCAACTTGAGACTTGCATTTAGAAAAATCATTAATCATTTGACACGTTTGAGTTCAGACTTTAAAAATAGTTGTTGAGCAAAAAGACTTGGGGGATAGCAACTGCAAAGAACTTGTCTCAATTTGCTTTTTTTTCCCACTAGTTACACAGACTTGAAATGAGAATAAAGTTGAGGAACTAAGCAAGCATTCTCACTTAAGAAAGTTGCTTCTGAAAATAGATGGTGCATTTTTATTTACTTCTTTTTAAAAGGATTGCTCAGTGTCTTGGTATTCATAGCTGCATTTTCAGTGGATCATCCCTGTATAACAAGACATCTGAGCACAGTCCTGGGAACAAAGTCCTGATCAATAATCTCAGTTCTATGCTGATTTCCCCTGCAGGAAGACATTTCTTTTGCAATGATTTTCTTATCCAGAGAAGGCAGACGCAACACATAGATCCATGGGTAGGCAAAGCCTTTTCCAGTGGTTCTTTAATTAGTGTTTGTGAAGTGCTCCGAAGGCAAGCTCTCAGAGAGAAAACCGTTATCAGCAGCAGCAGCATCTTTCATTTGACATCCTCATTTAGCTCACTAGAAATTACATAACAGCACCCTTGCAGCTTACCCCAAAGGCAGGGTTGAAAGTGGATGCTCCTCAGCCCATCTATCTTTCTCTCAGTATAATTAATTGCCACTTGGTCTGATCTCAGTCAAGAGCCAGGAATGAACTACTTGCACTAACCACAGTTAATAGAATCATACCTGCATGATTAGAAAGTTAAAATGAGTACAAAGAAAAACAAGATTTAACTCGTAAAGAGGCTTTATCGCGCATTTTAAGTGCCAAGCAGCCTGATCAGAGACAATGCAATGCCCACAATGAGTCAATAGCGTACATGTCAGCCAGGCACAGGACTGGCCAGTGATCACTCTCAGCAGCTCTGTGTAGTCTGTACATCTGTTTGATTACAGTGCAGAGAGGCAGCAGCAGCAGTTAGCAGCTTGGCAGGAGCAATGCTTCACACCTTTCACATTTGTATCTTGGGATGCTGAGGAGGCACTAAGAGCTAAACACCACAAGGGTCTGGGATACCCCAACCCCCCGTGGAACACTGTGAATAAAACCTGAAAGTACAGCGTGATGTAATGACTGGTATCTTCTGCCAAGAAGCCTAGAATCTTGCTTATCAGTTAGTACTAATGAGCCAAACATGTAACACAAATTTGTACATGTACAACTCTCCTCCCCCATCCCTCCTTGCTTTTGCATTGAAACAGAGACCTTATGGAGGTTGTTCCTTCCCAACTTTTCTTTGTCCATGCTCAGACAACAGGTACTTTGTTAAAACACTTCCTGAAGTTTGTTCTCATTAAGTTACCAGCAGAAGCACCGACCAAAATGTAGCACTACCAGTTAACACTCTAAGAACACTCCACAGGTTATGAAAGAAGTGAAACAAGTACGTAGAGAAGTTTAAAAAACACTTTAACACTTTCCCCCCACATTTTGGCAGCATCCCTTCCATGATCAAATATCCTTTGAGGCTGAAGAAGTCTATGATGCAGCTCTGAGACCTCCCATACATGATTTCCTGTGATCATAATTTCATCTAGATATACAAAGGCAACTTGGCATTGGTAAATTACATGTAAGAATTCCTGCTAATTACTATATAACTCTTGGGTAAATAAAAAGAACAAAACCAAAAATAAAACAGACAAATCTTGTGAACTTTATCATCATATAAGCTCATAGCTACAGTAATAATTTGTACACCTGAAGAGTAAACCAATTAATAGTTGTTGGTACCATCTTTGTAATTAAAGTTAGCCAGAAAAAGAAAAAAAAAAGTATTAAACCCTGCTGTTTTCTAGTCATACAGTGAGAAGTTAAGGCAGGAGGATACATGGTGTTTGCATGGGACACAAAACTCCACAGCAACAGTCTGTTTTAACATGTAGAAGACAGTATAGTTGGGCACCAAATCTCTGCAATTAAGATTCCATAGCATAATGCGTAAGTCATCAGTCCACTGGGACACCACTGCAGCACTGATATTATTCAAGGGACCAGCAAAATTCAGCTGCAGGTCGTTTAACTTGTGCATTTCTAGACCTGATGGCAACCACATTCTGAGCTACAAAGACCTTTCAGCAAAGAACTTTCTTAAACTCTCTAACTACCACCAATAGTTGATTAGTATCAAACTGAAGTGGTTTAGCCAGAAAAAGTAAACTTTAAAAAAAAAAGAAGCTTTTTAGTAGAGCATAATACCGGAACGGTTAAATTTCCTGTGCCTTTACAGTTTTCCCCCCATTTTGTTTTCCCTTTGGATTACATTTACTTGTAATGTAAATACAAAAACCTAGGACAAAGTTTACTACAAGTTCTCATTGTTTTTAACAAGCTTCTTTCCTAATTGATAAGAGCATTTTAAATGCAGTTAGTTATGCAGAGGGTAAAGTTAGTTTTACTTGTACATGTAAAACATAACCAGTATTTTCCAACGATGTATGTGGTACAATTTAAATAGAGATGAATTACACAGGATGTGCAGACAGTCTGTTCTAAATGTCAGAAGTGTGTTAACTTCAAAGAAATGTTTCTGATCTCTCCATTCTGAAGCTATGCTTTCACTATTGAAAAACATGCTTTTTTTTCAAAGCTGCTTTAAAAACTCTTCTTAGCCAGAACATCAAGAAGAACAGGCTACCCCAACTTCAGTTATTTGTACCCTCTAAATGCTTTATAAGGTATGCCCCTGCAAAGGCCCCACTTAACACTGATAGGAAGAAAATTGTTCAGAGCTGCCGTGGTCCTTCACAGAAGGTCAGAAAAATCATGAAAATAAAAAGATCATTATTCACTCAGGACCTTTAGTGCCAGATAGGAACATGACTCTTCTCTCCATATGCTTCTTGTACAGAGCATTTAAAGCATTTTCTTTGCACAATATTCCTGCTTCTTCAAGCTTTTTAGTGCTGATTTACCACCCCACTGGCACACCGAGGCAGGTTACTCGAACCATACATTGCACCAAGCAATGCCTGCTCCCTTGCCCCTCTCAGGGCCATCCTACCTGACCCCAGCAGCAGTCCCTCCAGGGGCATCCAGTAGCCTCCACCCACACAGCCCAGATTGCTATTAACCCTGGTCTCCATCCCAGCATATTATACTCAAGTCCACAGTAAGCGAAATATAAAGACAGGAAGAATGCTTTCTGGTTTTGTTAAAATAAAGCTCCTGCTTTTACTAGCTCAGAGCTGCCAATGCTCAGGTCAGATTCCCTGCTCCTTGCAAAATTTTCATTACTCTGAATGCTATTCCTTTTCTTTTAAGATTGCATTAAGGAATTACACTTTGTCATAAAGAGAGAAAAGGGAACTTCAACTGAATTGGCTTCATTTATTAATCTCATTATCAAACTACTAGCAAATGAATTTGCAGTGTTTCAATTAATATAGTCTAAAATAGCGCAGCTGTAAAACCTATCACACAATCACAGAATGGGTCAGGTTGGAAGGGACCAAACTCCCTGCTCAAGCAGGGTCATCCTATAGCACAAGGCATGCAATTGTGTCCAGATGGTTCTTGAGTACCTCCAGCGAGAGGAGATCCCTAGGTATGCCCGGGTTATCCTCTCTGGTTTGGTTACTCACATTTGGGTGGCATTTCCTGTTTATCAGTATCTGCCTGTTGCCCCTGGTCCTATGCTTGGCACCACCGAGAAGAGCCCTTGAAGGAAGCTCCACAACCTCTCTGGGTGATCTGTTCCAGTGCTTGGTCACTCGCATAGTCAGTAAGAAACTTGTATAAAAAAATCAAACCCAGGAGATTAAGTTTGAAACTGATTATCTTAAAAGTGTTCTCCTTCTCATGTTCTTTGTCTCCTCATCTCCTCTCTTCTCCAGCACACTCCTATCCAGATGTGTCTAGATTTTCTGTGCTTCTGTTTCACATGATATAAGAGGGCCTTGGTTAAAGAGAAACTTCCAGCAAAACAGTAGTTCGTATTCTGTACTATGCCTCTCTTCCCTTCTCCATGCTGCCACTGGATCAAAGCAAGTCATCTAGTTTTGGGTCACTTTCAAAAGCAAGACAGGTCTTTCTCCTTCTTTATTGATATCCTTCTCAAGTGTGGTTTGTTTGTCCCCCAGATTTAACTGTCACTTCCACATCATCCCCTCCATCCTCTCACACCCCCAGTGTGCCATTATTATAAAGGGTCACCATGGAAACAGCTTACAGGGAAATCCCTGTGATAATTGTTGAAGATATCCTGACTTTTATTAATCTCACACAATCATTTGGCAAATCAAAATTTATCAACAACACACAACCCTACAGCAAGAACTCCAGTGCTCTGTCCCATGCCAGTTTGTACTCCCACAGCTCCAACATCCTCAGGACACGTGCTGATTTGGTTTTGAAGGACCAGGGGACACTTTGGCAGTCGAGGAGTCACCACCAGTAGCAGAAATGCTGGGACGAATGAGCTGACAGGAGCTCTGTATGGCTGCCTGTCTCTCAGACAGCAAATCAACTCTGGGTTGGGACAAACCCGGTCTCAACACTGAGGAACTGGTACTTTGTGTTTGAGCTACTTCTTCAGCAGAGGAGCCTAACCCCCTTGTTATACCTTACTCTTGATACAGCAATTTGATATATACTAAATTTTTAGTCATATATTTCTCCTTAACAAAGAGAAAAAAATAGACATTTACATGATGTTAGATACAGAGAAAAAAATGAGAGCGAAGTTCAGTATATTTCTTCCTGTAATTCCGGTTTCCCTTTCCACATTCACTCATTTGTGACAAATACACAACAATGATATGGTGACTGCTTTATATTTATTGTAGACTGTCACAGTGATGGACAGCCACATCAGGTACATGGGGAAAAAAAATGACAGCCATGGGATGCTCTAGTACTGCACTGAAAACAGTGTGTAGAAGTTATCCTATGCCTACTATTTATTCTGAATTTGCTTCCACGTTCAATCAGTGGTTCCCAAGAATTTTTAATTTCACAAAAGAGCAACTGTGGAAGGTATCTTTTCAGCTTTATACCGGCTAGGCTAGTACTTCAATGCCTTAGAAAGCCTCGAGCAGCCTAGAGAGGTAGCACGGGCGATCTGGCACTTTAGTAGCTCTAGAATTGGTACCTATATCAGCTGCAAAGCAAATACCATCAGCAGAAGCAAAGAGGGAGAAATATAGCTCCCTGCTCGCTCAATTCCCTGCAGTTAGAAGCTTTCAAATGAGACAGACAACAAGAGACGTTCACAGGAAGATAGCTAAGCCAAGAGAGGGCGGGGCCTCTCTCTACGATCTCTTTTATTAGGAGAAGGGGAAAGGGGAGGACTGGGGGCGGACCCGGGGTGAGCGGCCAATCAGACACTGCTAAAGAGTCTGAGTTACATTTGGCTTTGCCCGCACTTAGAACAAAGGAGCTTGGAGCACATGGCAGGAGCAAGTGTCTTTGGGAAGGGGAGGGGAAGCTCAGAACAGGCAGCAACAAGCAACTTACCAATTAACAATATCATCTTTAAATGACAGCTCTGTGCTTCCAGATGCTCTGGCTACATAACAAGAAAAGCTCTGGGTGACCGAAGGCCACGTTCTGATTGCAGACCAACATACCACATGTGAACGTATTCCAATCATTCAAATCTTTGCCAATTTGTTTTTCCTCAAACATAATGGAAATCCCAACTGATCACTTATCATTGCAAAATTATTCTATGTATTATTTATGATTTAGGTTTTGAACAAGTGTGAATTAAATGTCATAAGATCAGTTATTACTCATCATATAGAAATCAGTAAAAATTCATTTTGTCCTTTTCTGAAATTAAAAATAACTTCCCTCCCACTAATCACCATTCTGCAGTTTCCAAAGTCTGTTACTCTTCTTATTGTTTTTGACTTGTTATTATGTACTGATGGGGGCACTAAGAGATGTTGCAGGCAGAAAGTCCATTGCCATTTATCTTGTGCACTGCTTGGAGACAGCTACATTTCTTACTAAACTAGTGAATATAAATGGCACTATAAATAGACAGCAAATCCTTTAAATATTTTACTGCTTTGGGGCAGTCTAATAGACAGAAAGCCAAAGGCTTTTGTTCTTTTTGTCACTTCATGGTTGATTTAGGAAGCTTTTCCATCAGATCATGCAGTAACTGTCACAGAGGGAAAATACTGCCTTCAAAGTTTTTAATCTCAACTATATTAAAAGAATGGAGATAATGACCTGCAATCCCTACATAAATCTTTATCCAAAGAAATGCGAATATTACATATTCATTTTCTGTAAAGAGGAAGTCAAATCTATGCATACTTTGTCCCATTTTTCTCACAAATATGAGCACAGCAATATGTCTGACTACTTGGTGAAGCAGTTTGCACCTGATTTATGGTCACAGGAAGGTAAAGATGGATTTATTCAACTTCTGTAACTGCTTGTTGTCAGAGCTAGCTTTCCATCTGGGAGGATAGACCTGTTCAGCATCTATAGCCTTCTTCCAGATCCACTCCCAGTGGCATGAAATGGGGCAGTTAGTTTTAACATGTTTTGACTGTGAAGGAAATGAGTGCCTAGGTTCATGCACGAATCTGTCCTTCCAGCATCCACCCTAGGAAGCAGGAAATTTTGTTCCTAGTATCAGATCTGTTCCCCACCAGCTGCTCTCACCTTGGTGCACAGCCCACGTGAAACACGGCTCTGGGTGGAGCTGTAGCCTCCAGGGTCAATCGCATTTGCCTCTTGCCCAGTGCTTCTGTAACATCTCATTGCACCCTGTTCCTGTCCCTCGGGCCACCATCTCCTCGTTCCACCGCCCAGAAGCTGGGGAGCACTTTGTAACTCTCATTTGACAGGAGGGAGAAACTTCTCCTGATAAAGACAGGCAGACAAGAGGTTGTCTCTGGGAAATAACAAGGTGCAACACACTAATTGAGTGTATGGAATTGCAAATAGAAGGGATGGCAGAGGAGACCATCCAGGTGAAGATTACCAGGGAGCAAAGACAGGCTTTCCCTGGCTAATAAGTACTTAATTTATTTGCATATACACTGACATTACTATTATTACACTACTATTACTGATGTCTTCTTCATGGAAAAATACTAGAATTCTACAAGAATTAGGAATTTATCAATTGAGAGATTCCAAGAGTTAGTTTTGAGAGCTCTTCTATTAATATTGTAATAATTCTAACAATGTAACTTACAAATTATATAGGTTCTAACAATGCTGTTTGTTATCCTTATTTGATAAAATATATGAACTGAAATAATAAAATTGAAGCATGGAGTTTAGATTCTGTTTAAAGTAAAGGCTCCAGGTGACTGCAAATGAAGCGAGAAACAGAAGTGTTCCACAACAGGTTACAGCCAAACAAGGAAAAACTCCAGACCCTTGAAATAATCTCCCTCCCCTCTTGTGCTGTTTATTTAGACGGGTAAATTCTCACTCATGCTCTCTGCTCTAAGTTGGCCACAAACATTCACCAAGTTTAGTGGGAATAGAATCCTTTTCCGCTTCCCAGTCAAACAGGTGACCCTTTTTACTGTGTCCTGTGCTTGGGACCTGCAGGTACTGTTAGAAAACACACTGAAAAAATGGGTGAATATATTGTCATCCATAATGGGGGGCCAAGACATAAAAGAAGCTTAAGCAGCTACCAAAGAACACAATACATCTTTAATTGGGACACCAGTAGGCAACAAGGACAGCTTTTCAAAACTCCTGTAAGTCAGTGGTCCATTTTCCTTCATAGTTACATAAATAATAGTGATTTAATCCAATGCAATAAAGTAAAAATCTTTTTATATTATAATTTTTCTCCCTATGGAAATGGTTAAAATTAAGCTGGTTTGGTGGATGTCAAAGAGTAACTAGAAAGTACACAATCTTATTTTTTCATCATCAAAATGTGATGATGGCTATGATTAGTAAATGGCAATATTTCATGTTTGTTATGAGATAAAAAAACTGTTTTATCACCACTATATTCCCATTTATATTCTGCAACTTTATAGAAGAACACTAACATTCCCCAGAAATTTAAGCTCTCATTCTTGTACTTGGGGGAGCAATTGTTATAGGTTTCACTGGTTTTGTCAGTAGTTCTGAGGTTGAAGATGTTAAACAAAATTCTATTTTTACATTTCTATGTTTTTCTCCTCATGCAATTTTACTTTATGTGAAAAACCAAGTTTCCTCTCAAGGAGGAGTTGTAAAGCTACTTCTTCTATTCCTTGCAAGTATGGTAAAAGCCTTTTTTTCTTTAGGAATGTACATCTTGCTCTCACTAACATACTTGTTGAATAAGTAATTTTCAGCTCAAGGAGAACAAGTGAAAGCAATTTAAACTAAGACAGCCACACTGTGGTAAAGTCCACTCATGTGGCTAGATTATGATGAGGACTGAAAAGATTACAGCTGTTTCTGAATAGTTAGGACACTTGGATACCAGTTTGGACTTGTCTGTCTGAGATGTTTAGGGTACATTTGGGGTTGTTTTTTTAATTGAATGGATAGTGTGGGGTCAAGCTGCAGAGGAGCCTCATCTCTTACTACTTGCAAATTAAACTTCTCCAGAAAAAACTGCAGGGCAAGACTGGACCTCAGAGAATTTGTACCAAAAAATAAATGGGAAAATCCTGAGCTGAATGTCACCTTACTTGTTTTCAGAACAGTTCAAACAGTTGCGTAGTTGGGGTCTGCTTTCACACACACACAAAATACCCCACAAGAATTTCTGTGTTTGTCCTCCTCTTGTGTTTGCAATGGACAGTTTAATATAACCCCGACATACAAGCATGTGGGAGTGGGGAAAACTAGCTTACGGCACCCTAATCATTATATATCAGAAATCTAATAGAGTACATACTTTTAAAGGACATTTACTTTAGACATTAAAGGAAAAAAATATAGTGGGGAATGTATAACATTGATTTTAAAAGTTGACTGGTACTGCTAACCAAATTTCAATTAAATAAGCATTCAAAATACACCACTCCACATATAAATAAAAAATACTGGAGTTATAAGTATTATCTCGTCCACTGTTTTGTAAGCAGTACTTCTCAAAGCTGTTTTACCATATGTAGTGAGGAATGAAACAGGATTTGACAAGTATATTTATATTCTGAGACAACATTATTGATAATAGATAAGATTGGCACATTACATATCTTCACAAGAAAAGGACAAGGAAAAATAGTGAAAAGTTTAAGCAAGGGAAATTCTGCCAGCATAAATGGAAAAACAAAATTCACTCTGATGATGGCCAGGCTACGAATTACAGCCCAGAGAAACTGCATTCAAAACTCAACTAGACAAAGCCCTGGGCACTTCCCTTGTAATTTAAAGTTTGCCCTGGATTGCACAGGGGGTTTGACTAGATGCTTCAAACAATTCTAATCTATCAAAGTATGTCTTAGTGCTAAATATTAATTTTTACATTCTGAAAAATAACTGAGTGTTTCATACATGTACACTCACACACACAATTTCTCAGTCCAATCCCAGAGACTGAGGAGTTAAATTAAATTATAAATGCAAAGAATACCTTTTATATTTGGAAACATATCCATACTGATTTAAAAGCAGAGCAATGATAAGTGTGGCAAAAGCTACATAGGATAAATTAGTTCTGTCTTTACATAACTATTTGGATTAAATCCAGTATTTTTCTTCCCAAATTAACAAAAATACAGACCTGAGGAAACATGAAACAGCACATTATATTTCAATATTTTTCTCTCTGCCTTTTCTAATTCACGATTATTATTACAAAAGTCACAGAGGAAGATATAACAACTACAGGCAAGAAAAATAATTTCTACCAGCTCTGAATATTTTAAAGTAAAGCAAAACAAACCAGGAGGGAACACAAATAAGGCATTTGCAAATAAGTCAGTTACAGTGTCTTTTAGATCTTTCCACAGAAAGCTTGCAGCATGGGCTCTCTCTCTAAGATGACGTCAGCTGTGCAGAAGCCCTCCATTCTAGACAGCCTTACACTGAAGTTAATTCTTTCCTAAACCATCTAAAACAGTGAAACTAAACTCCTCCCTTCATTGGACATTGATAAATCCTGCTATCTAGGTGTAAGTAAGTTTTCATGGGAATAACAGATACTCTTGACTAAGGATGTGACCATGCTTTAGTCCCTCATGTAAACCACAGTAAAGATTTATTGCTTTTGTAGCTACAGGTGTTTAAAAATCAGCCCAAGCAGCAAAATCTAGCTTAGAAACTACATGACATGTTAAAAAAAATCCTCCCAGGGTAAAGAATAGTAGAAGGATTATATTATACAAGGCAGAATAGACCAACACAGGGGAAAGAGGAAAGAAAGAAGTAGCTGCAAATTAAAGCTATGTCACACAGAAAATTATTGTTCCTTTTTCTTGTAAGCAGCTTTCATGTTTACAGCTACAGATGCAAAATGAAAGAAGAGAATACTAAAGCAAACCATTTCTAGCAAATTAAATAGCCAACATGAAAACAGTCCACAAGTATTTATGAATGTTTGCATAAACAATACATGAAAATGGCAAAGCAAGCAATAAGAATGATTAATAGCACAACCAACTAATTTTAAAAAATCACCTGGAGTTTTGGTCCTCTGAGTTACTTTCATCATTAAAACAATATTGCTTTCAAAAAATAATGCAACAATATGGTCTGGTTATCTCTGAATGAGGTATGTTTTTTATTATTTTCAAAATTAAATCATGTACGTGGTAAATAAATCACTTGAGTTATTACTAAACAATGGGAAGGTATTATACTTTTTCAACAAAAAATTGTTCTCACATTCTAGACCTTTCTATATTGCCTAGAATGCATAATCTTGCTAATATATCTTGCTACTATTCATCTCTGCATTCAAGTTCCACAATTAAAAAAAAAAAAAAAAAACCCTTTGGTATTATCTAAATAAGTATTGTGCACATGACTGAGTTATTGCAAGACCAGGACCATGCTACAAACTTGAGCAAACTCAAATGAGGTAGAAGACTTCCTTCTGTCAGAGGAATACAAACAGTACTATGTATTTGAGTTCAGTCCGTTAAGCCCCACCTGACTGTAGCTATTTCCAAAGATGCTCATCGAAATTCTTTGGAATCAGACTGGAGCAACAAGGTCCTCTTCAGGATGGTTCAGCTTCATTGAAGCACAGCAGCCTGGAACTTTATTTTAACAAATCAGAGGTAAGTCCTCTGATTTGGCTGCACAGGGAGCTTAGACAACCAACTTAGATGTGGAAATCCACCTTTCAGATATCTGAAATCAAATGAGATTGTCTTTGCTGGCCACCGCTACATAAATGAGCAGAGTATCTGTTTATATCTTATTCTGTAATAGGAATTATGTTTTTTACCCATGCATATATAAGATTGCACATGAGTGAGGTACTTCCCCTCTTGTGTGCTACATAACCTGCATTAAGCAAGCATTCCTGAGGGACACTTCTGCTACCAGCTAGCCCTGTGAGTGTTTTATTTTTGTTTGAAAATTGGCTATTGTTATTAATACCTGGCAGCACATGACTTATGCCTAATGGGTAACAAAGTAAGGAAAGCATTAATATAAAGTTTAGCACCTGAATCACTGACAGCACTCAAGATGTTACTGTTAAAGAACCAGTTACGTGCAGTTTAAGGCTCTGATCATATCAGTTTACTCCCACCACAGACAGTCTTATCAGTCATTCCGTACTGTGCCCCATTTTCCAACCAGACATAAAGGAAAATCACGAAGAAACCACCAGAAGAAACAAAACCAGCCAGTATCAAATGTCTCAAATTTTTGCTTTCCTGTTAAACTCCCTTATCCCCCTCCCTAGGTTATATATTTGCTGTTGCATGGGTGAATTGCACTGCAGAGCTGATGAGGACAAAAAGTCTTAATATGGCATTCTGTACAGTTTGTCTCCTACAGTTTGCAAGCAGCTGGAAAGGACTGACCAGAATGTTTATGCATGGCTGGTATTTCACGTCAATGTGTGTTAAAATGTTTGCATAAACATTTTACCTCTCAAAAGTATAAGAAGGTGAGCCTCTCTCCAGCATGCGCACAGTTGTATTTGCACACGTATTTTCAGTCATGTATTTCACAAGGTCATTAGCAGGCACTGCACAGAAACACTTAATGAACTTACTAAGAAATTCAGCTTTAGTAACTAAATTAATGGCTAGAAATTTATTTCTGTTTAGGAACTAGACATATATTATTTCTGTGTGAATTGGATAAAGGCAAGATTGGAACTGGACAATCTTTGAGGTCCCTTCTGACCCAAACCATTCTGTGATTCTATGAAATGTTTCAACAGCAGAAATATTTCACCATATTTTCATTTGTTCCTTTTAGGAAATAAAAATGCTACAAACATTTGAAATTAATTCCCCTCATTGGATGTAGAACACAGGACATCATCCTGTAAGTTGTTAAAATAAGCATTACTTTTCAGAGTAGATTATAGCACAATTGTGCTCATTTCATGCTTTACACAACAATGGTTCATATAATAGTTTATGCAACTAGAGATGACTTCTTTTTAGTATCCAGTTGATCTAGAGATATTGCAGATTGATTAAGTTAGTTTAAATTTATACCAAAATATTAAAGTAGCTTACATGAATTCAGTGTTATAAAAGCTCCAGTTTTATCTTCTGGTGTTAATTAGACACAATCAGTTAAATACATCTTTGTAATTACATCTAAAATTAGCTCAGACCCTGCAGGGAGTCTTGTAAACTTGTCACTGTGTCAAGTTGAAAACATTTACAGCATTCAAAATTTCACTCAAATCTTCTGTGACTATTCTAGGAATGTAAGATTTGAGCACAAGAGCAGAATGGAATCAACCAGAACACCCTCCAAACTTCAGTTCTCAAGATCTTCATCGATATAAAAAATTGTTTTAAAAATACTTCAGAATACCAAGCAGACAGGATATTTGCTCCTTCCAGTAACTCTACAATGGACTCAATTTTAAGCTAAGGGTTACCTACTGGAGACCAATATACTGAAATAGTATTACAATTCCGTTTATCTGAAATGTTTGGAAGGTACACAGGCATTGTTAGAAATCACTGCAGACTACTTCTGTCAGCTGGCAAGAGAAGAGAGCACAATTTTGATTAGACCACGTTAAACTTTGTTCAATTCACCCTTAAACTTTGTTTTCCAGACTTGAAGTGCAGATGCTAGAGACGGCCAGCACAGTAAGAAAAAGCATTTAAAAGGAGTTCTCTTACTTTTAGCAATAACTGCACAGTCACTCATACATGAATATACACAGAAAATAGAATATAAAAATAAATGTATAAAAATAGAATGTATTTGCAACAGCAGGTTCAACCTTAAGAAACAAATAAAAGGTGTGTGCGGAAAGGAGAACTGCTAAGTTATTTTATTATTATTTATTCATATTACAGTATGTTTTGCTTCATGCCTAATACCAAGGTTAACTCTACTATTGAAATGTGTGCAGCATTTTAATGACTGTTTACATCTGTAGGTCCAAGATAGCCAGAGCATTCTCCTGGAACAAAATACAAACCTGACTAGTTAGACAACTTTCTCTCCCTGAGTACCCTTTCATTTTCTAATGGAGACAAATAATGATGAATAACTGAAATCTTCTTAACAACACTGTAGCATATTAAAGGAGGAAAAAAAATTGAAGTAATTTAATCTCCATTTTAATATTGATTTCCTGAGGAAATTACAAAATTTGTATCTATATTATAAATTAAAAAAAGAGGGAAAAGAAGGACCAGTTACATCTGGTTTCATGAAGTGCTCTGTACGTGCAAAGCACAAATGGCCTCTGGCATTAGTGGAAATCAAATGCAGAGATCTCCGTTTCTCTTCCGTTTTTCACTGTACCATCTACTTTTGTAGCAACCCAACCCTGCAGAAGGGTTCATACTGCAGGCACGATTGCACAGAACTGTCAGAAATGGACTGTGACATACATTCTACAGGAGGTCATAGAAAAAGGAGAGGGGTAAGATAAGATATTTAGAGATCATACGCATGGCCAAAATTTGTGCGACAAATGTTCACCTGAGTTATCTGATTCCCTCCACCATGTTTGTTCAAGGAATTTATCTTTACTTGATATAAACATATGTAAGGCAGCTTGAAATTAAACAGTCTCCTGTTCCTTTGCATAGAAATGAAAACAGGAGGAAAAACTTCCTAATTCAAAGTCAGCAAGTGCTCTCAGCATTGCAATGTAGTCAAGTTTAGAAGAAATGTAATGCCTAGAGTATCAACAGTACTGCTAAGATGTAGGTGGTAAGCAATTTTTCTAAGAGGAAGAAAAGTAGCAAACAATACAGCAGAAATCAAAATCAGATTTCTCCAATAATTAGTTGGAAAGCTGGTAGGTGTCTGTATGTGGTTTATTACTTTGTTACTTAGGACATTGCATGTCTAATAAATATACTGAGTTAAAAGTTCATCAAAATATTTACCTATCTAAAAACAGAAGATGCCAACCCTTGGAGACTTTAGACAGAAATTTTACTGGCAGCTTTCTAGAATCTTGACACATGTGAATGAAGTCAAACCAGAGGAAAAAAGCAACAGCTGAGTTTTCTGCTTAAGCAGCAGCAAGCTTACTGACCTTGCAAAATGTCAGTAAGCACAGAAATTACTTCATGCACTAGTACTCCCATAATTTTGTTTTCACTCCCTCCCTGCTAAAGTATCTCCTCTCTTAATGCTCTCCCAAAATCCTACATGCATGATCTAAGGGGCTTCAGTCACAGACATGCCAGAACAGAACTGCAACAACATCCATGTCAAAGATCATGGAAACTACAGTGAATATTCTAATTACATTTGTTACAGTTTAGAGATCTGAGTTCACCACATAAGAAACCTGTATCAGGGGAAGGGCTTAGCCTGCCCAGTGACAGCCTCACCAAACATCTAACTGCTCTGACAGCAGGTAACAGCAAATTACTAAGAAAGATAGTAAGACAACAAAGGTATTTATCCCTCCCCATATAGTCATCTTGTCACAAGTGATCTGTGGTGCAAGAAATTCATACAGTCATAGAAAGACTTGGGTTGGAAAGGGACCTGAAAGATCATCTAATGAAGTTCATTTATAAATTCTGGGGTTTGAGGTAATACCTGTGATTTATCAGCTCTTGATAACAGATCAACAGCTCTTTTTCATCTACGAAGCCTTCTAGTGGCTTTTCTGCATCCATGTAAACACTGGTCTTCACAAAGCATTGCAGCAGAGATCCCCAGTTTCACTATATAAGGCACAAAGAAATTTGTCTGCTTTTTTAAATCTATCTCTTTGTAGTTTCATTTTATAACCCTGATTTCTTAGAAGCAAAACTAATACTTGAATGACAAACCCTAAAGTAATCATTCCCTCTTCATCTTTTCTATGCATTCTTATCACTGATTTACCAAAAGATGAATATTGATCTAATATCGATATCCAACTGAGACGGACAAAAACTCTCGAACAGTTCAGAGTTAGAAGGTGTATGTTTTATGTGGCGCCAGGCTCTGCGTGGGATAGCTCCCTAAGACGCAGGCCCCGATCCAAGCAAACACAAAGCTTTTTATTTACAAAAATTATGAATATCCAAAATACAAATGCATATTCATAACCTTAACACTTCCCATTCTCCACTTCGTATGGAAATGGGCTTAAATGTCATTAAGCATGTGTAGTGCGTGTCCTGAATTGAGTCGGTGGTCTTGAATTGGGTCAGTAGTCCTAAAAAAGATGAAGTAATTAATCTTCCTCATTTTGACCTTTTTGCCCTTCTGAGTTTTAACAATCCTAATTACTTTAGTGACCTCTAAGTTTCCTCTTGCGTGACTTTTGGACGGGTTCCCACCAAGGGAGGAAACTGGTGATTGTCCTTGTTCCCTACACCAACTTATCAATGTTTCTGTTCCTCATTCTAAGCACAGCTATGCAAACATGCAAATGACAGATCATCAGTTATTTGGTAATCAGTTACTAACATCTTAAAACCCATTTCAGGTCCAGCTCTCCTAACTCTAGCTGGGCCCTAATTCCTTCCTATTCTAATTTCAACACAGCTAGCCTAACCTAAAATCTTTATGTTTCTTCTAAATCTGTGTTTTATCACCTTTCCCTTCTGATTTTCCTTTTCAGAAAATTCCAATTCTTTCAAAAAAGACAGAAAATTCCTAGCCTTTTGCTCTTCCTTTCATTCCCATGGTACTTAAATGGACTTTGTATCCCAGACACATGGAGTGAGGAGGTCCTATCCGTATTGCAGCACAGGATCCGTAGTTAAGAGGGTGAGTTCAGAGGAAATCAGGCACAATTTCACTAGGACCCTATGTCCTTCTGTTGGAAGTATCTCTAGGGTGTAACCCTTCATGGTTTGCTCAAACAAAAGTTTTCTGACTAAGCAAACACTGGGCCTGCAGAACCTTCAGGGCTGGACAGTGTCTTTACCTGCCATGCAGGGTAAATTGTAACTTTTCAGCACAGACAGAACAAACATTTTTGAACGGCAAGTGACCATCCAACAACAATGCTGCTTGTTAACTTTCTATGATTGTTCATTTCATGGAGTTATCATCCTGAGACCAGTGATGAAAGAAAATGTTTGGGATTGTGTTTGCTCCTAAGCACAAAGGAACTAAGCAGTCTTCTTTTTCCATCTTGTATATTCAGCTTTTCCCTGTACTCCATCCTTCTGTAAATCAGTGCACAAGCTTCCCTGCAGGAGCATAGCACAGTTCAGTCCACACTGAGGAATCCATTCCTCTCTACTTAGCAGGACCTACCTCCTGGGGCACTCACAGGGGGCACTCAAAAGCAGTTACCTCGGCAAGGGAGAGAGAAAAGAGTCTGACAATGAATAGAAAGAATCATTTCCTCTAACAGTTTAGCTTTTGACAGCCTAAGTGTGTTTTCTTATCACTAGCAGTTTTCTATGAAATATACAACTCACTGTGCATATTCTCTACTGACTACTACTACTGACTAGATGGAAAAGCTACAGATAGAATGTACCCATCACATTCAGGTGGATCTCTTGGTTGTCTGATCAGAGGGGACTGTCCTTGAAAAGTCAGTTGGGTCTTTAGGGATTTTTATTCCAATCTCCCCATGGATCTTTAATGGACACTTGAGATCTCTTTAGGTATTCAGACTCAATTGGAGAAACACTTCTCCCCCTTTCCACTACACCCAATCTTTGTTTGAAACACCTGACTGTAGAGACATATTTTTGCAGTGTTTCAAAGGATTGGAATGTCACAATCTCTGTTCCAGTACACAGCAATAAGGAGGTGGGAGTGTGGAATGCCAGATCAGAACATTGATCCCTCTAAACCTCTGCTCTTTCTCTGATTAACATCAGATTTTTGTTTGTCTCTGTGAAAACTTCCCTACCTAGATAGAAATGGGGTTTTTATACACTAACTGGAAAGTGATGCATACCCTAATCAAATGCTACCTACAATAAATAAATGATAGTTTCACCCTCAACTCTTTTAAAACTCTCACTACTGGACTGATTTTTAAATACATATTCTTTTATGTTTAACACTAGTATTCATTAATTTTCTGTACACATGCTTCATTCTAGATTTCACTTAAATTTAATTGCAGAGTATTGTAAAAAAGGAGAATACTATTTTTTCCTGATGATTCTGGAAGTAATCCTACCACTAAGCTATTAAAAATTAGTGAATCTCCTATTCAAATAAAAGTTAACCTCATAATAGAAAACAGTAAAATTTATCTCCTAAACCAAAAGTATGCTGAGGCAATCACTATTTCAGCAACATATTTCTTTTCAGAAATTCAGTCTGGTTATCCATGAAAATACAGCAGATCCCAGCCCTTTATAAGACCTTTTCATTCTTTCTATTTAAGAAAGGAACAGAAGCTTTGCAAACACACAACAGTTTAGGCAAAGAAATTTGAGAAAACACACACAAAAGGACATGAAATTCTAACATAGAACTTACAGTCTATCCATTTGTGCCACTTGAGTGTGCCATTTCTATCAGTTGAGTCACCACAAACTGTTCAGTTCCTCTCACTTTAGCTCAGTTAATTTTTTTTAAATTAAGATCATATCATATTAAGAAACAAGGAAGGCAGGTTGCTGGTAAGATCACATACAATAATATTTCACATCATTTCAGGGAAGGACCACCAGAGTTAACCTGAAGCTTACCAGCTTTATCTTTTGTTTTGAAAGTCCTGGGAACATAATGCCACAAGCTTTTCTCACTGTAGCAATACAGATGGAATTGATGAAAAATAAGCTTATGAACTGCAACAAAGTAAGTACTGCATGTGCAATTCTTCTGCAAGAGATTAAAGGACACTTGTGCTGTACCACAGGACAAAAAAGAAATTCATTTTCCTAGGAAATTGTCTATACCAGATGCTTTTAAATTCATCCAGAAAGCAAAATGTTTTTTGCATGACAAGGATTCATAGGCATTCATCACAGCTATGCTATTTTTTTCCAAAATAAAGCATACTATTCCTCGAGCAATATTAAGGACCTATCAACCATGAGATTTTTTTCTAAGTTTTGTAATTCCTAGAGCTAGTTCCAGTACATCACTTCATGTCAATTTTTAAGAGATCAGGAACACAGGAAAATGGAAACTTGCAAGGAAGGCATGCATGACACATTAGAATAATATCTTTTTGCCCAATTATTACCAAAAAATGCATATTAAAGCAAGGCTATTTTTTATTATTTACAGTCTCATTCTTCCCAGAAAACGTCTTCCTTTTAAATGAGACCATTTAGTGAAAAACTGGTGTCTCATTGTTTTATGGACTACATGGACTCAGTAACCACATCTATGAGCCCTATGAGGTAAAGAGGAAGATTTGCAAGGGTGAGGATCACTTACTAGGTTTAGATAAAGTACAGCTTTAGGTTTAAAAAGATTTAGTGAGAAAATGGAACCGACCATAAAACATCAGACAAAAGGTCTGTCTAGGTCAGTATGCTGTACTCAGTAACACCAGTAGATGATTCCTAGAGAAAAGCAGAAAGAAAATGAGAAATAAATTTCCCAAGAATTGACACCTAGCTTTTAGTTCTTCATTCTAAAATTTCCTGACCACAGTTGATGTCTTTCTTTTAATAGCCTAGATTATTTCTTCTTCTATTAATGTATCCACTCAGTTCTGAACACCAGAAAACTTTTAGTATCTGCAATACCCTGTGGCAAGGAATTACATAGCTTAGCTCTGTATATGGGGCTTTTTTGTTTATTTTTAACCTGCCATAAACAATTTCAATACATGCACATCCATATTAGAGTAGCTATGGAAAACAGTCCTTACAACTAACTTTTTTTTTTTTTTTTCCCCCAAAACTCTTAAAATTCACCCCTATTTTATGGACTCTTCAATTTACCAGCACAGAATGGAGTGGCACAGGATGGTTCCCAGCATCTTTGAAATGCCTGTTTTGTTACTTCTCTGATAATAAATTGTTCTGAGTTGTCACAACAGTGCCATACAAAGAAGAGTTCCCTACCTTAGATGCTGTTGGATGGCAAGTCAGCTTTGAGTGGGTTATCTTTGCAGCATCACTATGAGCCATCATTGTTTTCTACCACATTTCTGCCACCTGAGATCTCCTTTGTTAAAACCACTTTTCATGTGAGTCTCTTCCCACTCACGTATGTGAGTTTTTGTAAGGCACTGCTGAGATCCTCCTCAGCTATATAAATTACCTCTTCTTTTGTTTGTTTTTGCCAATGTTCACCTTTTTATTTTCTTATATTACAAATTTGTATTTTCCTAAAATTAACATTTTATTATCTGCTTCAACTACCGTGAGCATCTCTTTCATCATTTCAGTACTACCTTCAGATTTCATTAAACTGTTATCAATACCCTCTCTGAATGCTTACGTAACGAGACATTTAATAAAACTGTTCCTAATACTAATTTCCAGACAGACTGATGTTACTCATTGCCTGTTCTGGCTAGCTTATTACTGTAGCCCTATTCAAGCTAGTTCATACTCAGTTTCAGCTAAGATTTTATAAGAAATTCAATAAAATTCCAAGCAGTAATTTTTTTTTTTGTCCCTACCTTCTCTCCATCTTTTATATTTTTATCAAGAAGCAATAGAATTTCTATTGGCAAGGTACAATCCTATTTATAAAAAGATGCAAAACAATGGTTATTTCTAGTTTACAGAGGAACTATTAGATATATCCTCTGATATTTTTCACATGCTGAAACACAGTGAAAATCAGTACCACAGAAAACTTTTTGGAGGGTGAGGTATCACTCCTGTCTAGATCTTGAAATGTCTTGCCTGACCCTAAATGTTAGACCAACTTAACCTGAATCAGCCTTAAAGCTGATTTATTTGAATCAATATATGCTACTGGCTAAAAGCCTTAAGCATCAATTGGAAATGAATTGCAATTTCACATTTATCTCCTAATAAGTGAACTGAAACAGAACAGAATTGAACCATAGTAGGCTGCATAGGAATTGTGCAGCAAGATTGATTCAGTTAATTATTTTACAAACTCTTTTATAGACTTTTTTCTTCATAGTCTAATTGGTCAAAGGATCAGCCACCCCTTGGGGTGATTGGCTAAAATCCTAAAACATCCATTGTCAAAATATTTTTCTACTGTACCATAAACAAAGGTTTGCAAGGTCGCAGGTGTTCATAGTTTATATAACTCTACTAGTATCTTCTGTGAGAGAGAAAAATATCTCACGGGACTGGAAAGAAGCAAGAAAAATTCTTGCTAGCAGCATATTTGTATCCACAGAGGGGAACCCACTGACACTCATAAATCAACTCATTTTCTTGCCAGTTTTGATCCCATATGCCAGATTCCTCTGTCTTCCAATACCTGGTTTCTTCATTTGTATGTGATCATATGAAACCTCTTGCTACCTTCAGAGTAGGTACACAGGAGAATTATCTACAGTGAACTTTGTGTAAAAAGGTTCCACTCTGTTGATAGCTTGGAAGTCTTCAGGTCTCTTCAGAGCATCAAATTGATGATTCTGTGTATGAGAAAAAAAATCATGGAGATCTGAGTCATCATGGCAATAGGGTGAGATGGTGATTGCAGACCACTTCAGTTAGGCTTCAACCCTTATCTCTAACCCTGCACTCTACACTAGTCCCTCAATCCACTTCTTTTCACTAATCCCTGAAGCAAGCCCCCTACACCTTGAAACTCCTAAACCATATTCCCATGCACTAACCTAGCTCTGACCCAGTTCTGTAGCTCTGACTCTAGCTTGCTTGGCTACCAGGAGGCAGAAGTGCAGCGATTTTGAGATCACGGGGAAATCCCTGATGCCCAATTAATTTTTTTGCAAAATGGCCTTATTCTCTTTGGATGTATGAACAACTGTGATGTAGGGTTCAGGTTACTTTGCTTATATTGCAGAAAAAATGGGATTCCAGCACTTAATTTCTCAAAATGAAGTGACTGTTTCCAGATCCCTTAGCTTTCAGTCTGTCATGTGGGACTGTATTATCTCTACTTATTCAGTGCTGATGGAAAAGAAGGCATGACTGAGTTCAGTGTTACAAAAAAAGCAATATGTTTGGGCAATAGCTGCTAATCCCACTGTAATACACTCAGTTTGCAGTCAGTGATTAACACATATGTGGATGAAGTGATCTCTACAATAATGTTATACATTAAAATCATACAGCGCTTTGTTTAAATCTTTTCTACACCTATATATGGTCTGATTTGTGATGTGAAATTCTTATAAAGCACTAGTTCTTTCCAAACCCCTGCATCTACTTCAATGCCAAAAAATATCCTTTTCCCCTTCTAAGGGGTTTGAACTCCAAAGCATAATTTCAAAATATAACTAAAATAATGGACAGTGATCTGAACATAGTGAGCTACCTAAGTCAAGAAATAGCCCAGTCATGGGAGATCTGCCAAGAGAGCAGGTCAAGAGTCCTCATAGAAAATTGATATTCTTGTTAATTAAAGTAATAAGCAAACTTTTCTTCACTTTTTTTTTTTTTTAATCCACTGGATCATTAATCCAAGCAGGATTTCTAATGCTGCTCTTATAACTTTAAGTATATGTTCTTTCAGTGGCTACAACTTTAAAAGACAAGAAAAATCTGAAGTGGCATATAGGAGATATGCAGATATGGTGGTTAGGGACATGGTTTAGTGGTGAACCTGGAAAGTCTGGTTAAAGGGTTGGATTCAATGATCTTAGAGGTCCTTTCCAACCTAAAAAATTCTATGTTCTCACTAGCAAAGTTAGATTATTTTCATAGTAACTTTCAAATTGATTTTGAGAGTTGCTGGGCTCACAGGGGAAATTTTCAAATGTTCTGCAGAAGATGGCTTCGGAAAATACATTTTGCCTAAGCTGTTTACTAAAAATCTCTAGCATGTCATGATGCAGAACAATGCCTTGAAATTTGGTGGCACACCATAGCTCCTCAGGATCACAGGTCCCACATGCTCCTTAAACACTTGACTGAATTTGACAACAAATGTATCCAAATATTGTCCCAGGACTTTTCAGGTGTTACTCCAGGCTGCATCAAATTACTGAGACTGATGATACAAGATCTGAGAAGAAAGCTCTCATTTCTCATACAGAAAACAACATAATGCAAATACAAATGAGCCATACAAGCAGAAGAGGCAACTGGACAGATGGAAATCAGGCTACAAGTCAGAGAAAAATCAAGGATTTCAGCCTAAACTGGTTTGAAAGGACTAAAGTCACTAAAATGTTTGAAAAACTGTGCATAGGCTTTGGGAATGGTAATAAAAGAGGGAAGAGTTTGATCAGGCAGGGAACAAAAGCAAGGACAAAAGGAGGGACATTAAGAGGGATGTGGTGGATTTAACAATCTCACAGAGGACTCTTGGTAGAGGATACTACAAATTGCAATCCTCACTGGAACACAGGAACAGACTTTTTTAGAGGGTATACCTAGGTAATGGGCCACCAATAGAAGTGGTCAAGGGAACAAATATTTGTAGTAGGTTATCAGAGGATGTAGATGGGCATGGATTTATTGAAGTGAAATTCAGTATTTTTCAAAAACATGTGGCCCTGTCTGCTTGGAGGGAGCTCATCTCCTTTCTTGAATGAATTCCTGGGTAGAACTCAGTGGTTTGATATTTTCTGAAAAAGACTATACCAATAAATCACAACTCTTCCATCTGGCCTACTGGTTATTAGGAAGAAAAAAAAAAAAAGGGAATGTATCAGTGAGAATTTAGACATTTTTTTCAAAGCATTACAAGGAACAACAAAAGGCTGAAGCATACTTAGAAAGCAAAGAAATCTTGTAAATGGCTCATTAGGAAACAGCAGTTAACACCACCCTTTGAACATGCTTTTGGCTGTATTTATAAAAGTACCACCAGTTAGATTTCAACAGCAATATGGAATGTTACCAAAATATTAACATCTAATAAATACTGATCACAGCAGGAATTTTCTATTGCTATAATTACTCAAGTAAAGACTATTAGCACTGCTTCCTCCCAGCTAAAACATCAAAGCATGTTTTACTTAATTTCATTTGCTTCAGACACTAGTAAGTATCAGCATTTTAATTAATTTTAAATTATCCTGTTCTTTGTCCAATTTTAAATTGTTGTTTCTTTCCACAAATTAATGCCATATCATCCTAACTACATTTGTTGTTGTTAGATCTCAGAACAGCAATGCATGCAGCTATAGAGTGCTAAAGACAGCAAGTGTGGGAGAATACTCAAAGAAAGTACAAACATCAACATTTCATTCTTTCACAGTCTGTCTAGGCCACCTGTCAAATACTCTGTCATTTTCCCCCCTTATATCAGGTCAGTTTTAGATCCAAAGATTGTTTCGGTTCTTGAATTCTTAAAGGCACAAATATGTAGTTAGTATTAGTGTCATGGACTGATGATTGAATTGAAACTGTAGTTTATTTGAACTCCAGGTGAGGCCATAGAATTTTTCTGTAAAAAACCTTTTTTTCACTCTGTTGAAGGTGGTGGTGCTACTTTACTTCAGGAACAACCATGTAAACACATTTTGAACTCTACAGCAACTGACGCCTTTGGAGGAATTATTCTGTGTATGAAATGTCTCAGTCTTGACACTTGCAGAGGTTGTATGCTTACTTAAAAGGAAGAAAAATCCCTAGTGCTGCAACAGACCAGGCCAAAAGCGGGGGGGGGAAAAAAAAAAAAAAAAGGATTGCTGAGTAATGGCACTCATTTTTTCCTTCCTATTCTAACACAAACTCATTTCTTTTAAAAAAATTTGTTTGTTTGTTTAAAATCTGTTATCAAACCTAAATACCTGGAAATGCATGACATGTCAGAAATTGCTGCTAGTCTTTCAGGAGGTGTCAAGGGTGGTAAAGACTTACTCCTCTCAGTGGTCACGTACAAAGAATTACTGCCTGCGATTGAGATTACACAGAATAAAACAAGACATAAGCTAACTTTCTTGAGTTGAAAGAAAGTTCTAACAACAAACTAGTTCTCATATGTAGGCAGCACGGCAAATACAAGGTGAGTGGTGTCATTTATGAATAGGTATTTATGAATTCTTTAAAATCCTTTGTCCTTAAGGTAGTGATCATGCACAGTGATAAGTTGAGAACACACATAAGGCACAAGAACAAGAAGGTGTCAGAAAAAACAAGGTGCATCTTTCATGAACTTTGCATAGCTTTCTATGCATCCACATCACTTCCTAGGACACCAGTCCTCAGTTTGCACAGAAATATGTAACTAGGTGTTTTATGAAATCTTATTACATGTTTTCCTTCCTGCTCAATCACGTTGCAGTCCTAGGGAACAAACACTTTAAAAGGTGTATTCTCCAACTGCCAAAATACATATTTGATATGTCCAGGGCTGACCATTCTCTTTCATGACCCCAGCACATACTAAGGCACTAGCCTGTTGCATTGCAACCTCTTCCATCCCAAGCAACACTTGCTTCTGTGATATGTATTAAACTGAGCACTGAATGAAATACAGAGATGAACACTGAGGTGTCTGACACAGATCGTTCAAACAAGTGCTCTTATCTCTGGGCCACAAGCCCACCCTGTTCCAGCTTTACTTTTTCTTCAGTTCTTTAGTGGACACTGGCCCACTTTCAACAGAAGACTGAAAGTCCAGAGCAGCATCATGAGCCAGACTTTCTGGAAGCTGGAGACAGGCTCAATTCACTACAGCTCCCAGCAAGATACAGGGTTTCACAGCAATTACACACTGTGTAGATTAGGACTCTTAGCCAGCTGGATAGTCTATGATCAGCATTAACAGCAATAAGACTGACTGAAAAGCATAAATTCTGCCACAGAATTAGAAATTAGAAACATTGCTTAGCATACACTAGCCCTCAGGATAACATTTTGGGTTGTAGACCCAAGTAGAAAAGATTATTTCTCTGATTTTATAAAGTAGTTGTATAATTCCTACAGAGACACAATTCCACACATTCCCTACTTACAGCTCTTAGAATTACTTTTATGCACTCCCTGCTCTTATTAACAACTTTCTAGACCTATTTGTATTTTTAACCACAAAACACATTTGCATTTGATTCAAACGATATTTGTATCATGTAGCTGCTTTTGTTGACCCTTGCAATAATGTCATGGAAATGCACAAGAAGTCTTCAAAATCCCACTGGCAGTAATCTTGGATTAGTTACAGTAGGAGTCTCCTAGTCTTCCCAACTGGAGAAGTAGATGAAATAACCACCTTATCTTTACTACTATAAAGAGCAATACAAATGCAGTACTTCTGTTACTGAAAACGCTTTTAATCTGGTCAATTCAATATCAAAGCATTGTAGAAATTACCAGACACACTCACTTTAAAAAGTTCACCATCTGTTGCCTTTGACCGTCCAAAACTGAGTAAATAAAACTGAGATGCAGATGAAGACATAAATTAAGAGACTAATTAAACTTTTACAGGACCCAAAAGGTGAGAAAGGATAAACTGAATTCAGATACCCTCTGAATAGAAAATAAAAATGTTCCCATTCAGGGAGTATCTACATTCAGTATTTTTTAAGAATAAAAACCATAACTAATCATCATAAATAGAATAACAAGATATTATAAAGTAAACTGAACAGAAAGGTCTCAGCACCAGAAAGGAGACACTTCTGGTGCAATATTTGCAGAAAAATCTGTAGAATAAGAAAGGATTCAGTTAATAAATTATATTTAAATTTCACTTAGTTTTCCCTTTAAGAGACAAAAATGCAAGCACTGTGTAGCTATCAGAAAAACCAGCTAGTGCACATGAGCACTTAGCTCATGCAGAGAATGACTTTTGTCTGCAGCAGGCATGGCAGTACTGTGCACATCACACTCTATTCTAAGAACTGTTACAATAGAGCCTTCATGCTCTCCTTTGAAAGGAAATCAAGACACATAAAGAGATGGTGCTGATGTAACCCTTTTAACAGAATACATCAGGAATAGCGGTTTTTTTGGTGGTTTTTTTTTTTTTTTTTGGTAGCCCAGCTTTGATACTAAGCATAGACAAAGAAAAGCATCAAAGAGAAGTAACTGCAAATGGCGAAGTTTTCAGCAGTACATTGAGCTCCCAGCTCTGCCTAGTCAACAAATTTGGGGCCCCTCTACTCTTGCACACTTGCTTAATGTGGATTGTTTATACTCTTGTCCTCCTTCTTGAACACCAAGTTGCTCAGCTGATGCCCATTTCCTGGCAGCTCTTAACATTGCTCACCCTTTTCCATTGGAGTCTCTACCACTTCTTATCTCCAGAGCAGAGCTAAGGACCTATCAAGGCTTCAGCTGGAAAAAGCAGCAAAACTCATCCTGATCTTTGCCAAAGTAAGAGCTGGATGCAAATTAACAGACAGCTATGCTGCTGTAGCTCATTCCAAAGGAACTACATGAAAAATGGTACTGAACAGAAAAGAAACTAGGTCTTATAATAACACTGTACTCTCAAGAGCTTAGTAGGGTACTCAGGAATCAGAAGACCACTGATTGCACCTATTTTTCTTTTCACTTATCCCTCACAACCATCTTCTATCCATCCTTATAGCTGTTCACAAGGCTGTGGTGTAGAGTGTGGATCGGTGCCAAGGGTTAAGCAGGACACATAAGGTAGCACCTCTGAGTTATTTCCAGGCTCTGATTCTTTAACTCCTTCGCAGCACTGACAGCTGTCTTGTGCTGTGCTTCAAGTCCCCCTGTTCCTTTTTCAAGTTCTTATTTACTGGGAACTTTTCAGCCAATCAGCTCAAGGAATGAAAGCTGTGAAAAGCCTGTCACTTCAGCTGTAACAGCAAACCGGCCAACAATGACAGGGATGGAAATTAATTTAAATTCGGTTTCTTTCTTAAACCATAAAACGGTATTTTATTGTTGGTTCCACTTTCATACCAAGTTTCCAAATCCTGCCTCAGGATTTGTTGTTAGTTGTGTTTCTCTAAAAAAGTCTTCTACACAAATTTCTGCAAGTAGTTGTGTAAGTTGTGTTTGCACAGATCCCCACCCAATGAACTAAGCACATAATCATGTTTGGTGCTGAAATAAGGGCCAATTCTAACAATGTATTTGATAACTTATAACCACAGCATGGCAGAAACAAGGTGAACAGCTACCATCATTTCACCCCCTTGAAGAAAAAGAGCTTCATAAATCATTTTTCAACTCTATCTTCAAACCAGGAAATTTATTAATAATTTATACAGCTACATATGGTTGCCATAGTTGCCAGTTCAGCATGACTTCATTTGCATTAGTTACCAAATACTAAATATTATTTTTTCTGTCCAATTATATGACTTGTTGCTCTTCTGCACTGCCATCTATTCCTCCCTAATTATGTATCTGTGGAGACAGAAACACAGCTCCCATTCGATCCTGTGTTATCCTGTATTCGGTCTGTAATGTGTGGCTTCAAATGCGAGACACAAGCTCTTTTCTTTAAATACAAATGTATCTTCCGAAATTCTTTATCTTGAACATGAAAAGGAGGAAAGCCACTGCCCAAGCAATCAACAATTGCTAAAAGTCTAAGGTCCTGCTGTCTTGACTAGACACATAGATGGATAGGTGATATTCCAGAAAAGATACTTCTTTTTAGAAACATTGAAAGATTCTGTATTCTAAAAAATTGTAAGAATTCTTTAAATGTACAGTAAATATTTTTAGTCTATAAGAAATTGTTATAACTTTGAAAATTTTACACTTAAAATAAAGAGGTTTTACTTACATTTCCTGCCATTTTCAGTGGATTAAATTTAGAAAATGTAAAGCCCAATACATTCAATGTCAAACTTTTTATGGTCCAGAAATCAAGGGGGTTTAGTGTTCTTCAATGATCTTTGTTTAGAGCAAACGGAAGTAAAACTAGGCTTTAGAAACAATAGAGATAGAAGTTGATTCAGATACTGTATGGATCTCATCATTGGAATTTTATGCCTTTCATGCCATGTACGGAGATGTGGAGAGAGCCCTGAGGATAGATAAATTAACTGTACAATAAAAGTTAAAATAAATTCTCTAACACCATTGCCACAATCTTAGATCTGTGTTTTCCAAGCTGATGTTTCTGTCTAGTCTACTCATTGTATTCTAACATGGGGCTGTTCCAGGCAACAATGGTATAGGAAAGGTGAGCAAGGGGAAGTCAACTCTTTCAAACTGTCAAAAAAAAAAAAAAAAAAAAAAAAAAAGCCTGTGCTGCTGGTTGAGCTGAATACTAAGAAAACAGAAAAATGGTGTCAAGACATATTTATAAAATGAATTTATAATTATATTTGGGCTCAGGCCTCTGACTCACAGACTTCAACACTCTACACGACAAAACATGTCAGATAAGTAACTTCAGACAAGCAAGGCAGATGTTCCCGTGTGCACACGAAGATTCTTCACTCAGCCCACAGCTCTCTGTGCCACATGCCCAAATCTCCTGTTCAGTCCCACAAGTTTCACAGAAAGGCTCTGGGTGCTCATTGATATTGTTGCACTTGAGTAAAACAGGCAGCTAAGTATTCTTAATACTTAATACTTAATTATTAATTATTAATTATAATAATTAATTATTCTTATACTTAATCTTAATACTTTTGTAACACCATGAGGGCAAAAGACACACCATGCTCTTGAAGCACGAGTCTAGGTCACAACCATTTTGCCTGGTTTTGACATAGAGCTTAATTAACACTACTAAACTTTCCCATACATGAATGCTAAAAATGCTGGAACTGAGAGACATCTGATTGCCAGCATGTCTATAAAGGAAAAATAATGTCTGCTAAGAAAATAGAAGGAAATTACATAGCAGGGTGATAGATAGCAAACCTCAATAAAAAGTTGCTGCACATAATAGACTGGTGAAGTCAGAGAGGCACTCTGCTAGCTTTGGTAGAACAAGGACAGAAGACTTCAGTGCAGACAGAAAGCAACACCTTAAAAAGCCTTCTTTGAATCAGTATTTTCTTATCAAATACTAAATGTGGGGTGATAAAAATTCTGAAACAAAGTGACTAAAATGAAATGGATTGGGATGAAATGAGGGACAGTGAAATGGACTGAACGAGCCTTGCCAAACTGATCTTCATTGAAATCGCAAGATTTCATTTCCTTTCATGAAATGAAGAATTTCTTGAAATCAGAGAAGAAAGTCTAACTAACACTCTGGAAAGGAGATATGATAAAACAAAATGCAGTTAAAAAAAAAAAAAAAATTTTGAAATGGAGTGACTGCAGCCAAATGGATTGCGATGAAATGAGGTGCAGTGAAAAGGACCCACATTTGCCAAAATGATACTCACTGAAATCTTGAAATCAGGGAACAAAGTCAAATGAAAAGACAGGAGAAGAAATTGACAAAAGGAAATTGTAAAAAAACCCAAAAACCTATGCAAGTAATATCCAACTGGGCTTACACTATCAGTAGCTACTCCAGGCAGTGTAAGTAATATGGATGATTTAAGAACGTAGTATTATTCTCTTTGCTAATGTCAGTTTTCTTAAATATTTCTTCAATGATCCATTTTCTCTCACTCACTTCCAGCATGTATTAAAATTTTCTTAAGTCATGATGCTTAAGACGATTCTGTGTCATAGTCTTTTCTGTACTATTATAACAGCTGGCAGAAAAGACAAGAAACAAAGCTCTGTTAGAGTAAGTTTCCATAGTAGTAAGTATTTCTCACAATGGGAACAGCTGTGAAAAACGGAGATAGGTAAGCAATTGTAACCAAAAGTCCCAAATTGCAAGGATTTCTATTCAGTCTCTGTCAAGAAGCGATGGCTGTCAAAACTATTATTTCAGTACTCTGAAACAACAATGTGAACTGGCTGATGAATTTACCTTTGAGCAGGCATTGTCACTCCCAAGCTATTCCTCTGTACTAGAAAGTCTGGGCTTTCAGCTATTTTTCCAAGACAAGAATATTATTTGTACCATTTGAACAATCAACACTTACAGGAACTGCTATTACGCATAAAAAAAAATTCACAGGATTTCTATTAGAGTCTCCATATAGAACGAAAATGTTAGGAAGAAGAATTGGTTTTCCTCCCTAAATAACATGAAAAAGTCAACTCAGACCTCCTCATTAGCCTAGAGAAATGCATCCCATGAAACCCATTGTGAGATGGATTGGCTCCATGCCTGAGACAAGTCATTGCTGTTGTTAATGCAATGATTCACACGTAGTAACAACAGTGAGCATTTGCACACTGTTCATATTCATATTTTCCAAAAAGCTTTATAAACATCAGTCATTTACTTTACAAAATAAGCATCCAAAGGAAGTGATTATTAGATAAATGCCTGAAGAACACAACCTAGAGGTATTTTCTTTAACCTTTTCTCATGCTTTGACTTTCACATACTTCTAACATAAATCTCTGCCAGAAAATTATTCAGATAATTACTGTGAATTACTGTTTAGAAGTTTATTTTTTCTACTTCAGCTGCAGAAGTGAACCATTTAAAAGACAGACTGTCTTACCCTTTTTCAAAAAATCTTCCTATTAACTAAGGTCTTTGCAATTAAACAGCATCAAAGGACAGGCAATGGGTGACTTTGTGAAAGGTGGCTGTTCTTTGTTCAGAATGCTGTTGCTGTCCTAGATGGCCTGTACCTCTCCAAGCGCAGCCAATTAGACACCATGGTAAACTTTATTAAGAACAAAACAAGATGTTTCTGCTCTATGTTTCTCACTGCTCTCAGGCAGCTATTTTCAAAATATTCATATTTAGAGAAAAAAAATATTGCCAGCTTTTATAAAAGGGAATAAGTAGCTTGACTAACATTTATTAAAAGTTTGACTATTATTAATAAGAGCTTGGTGGTGGAAGGTCCTTCTTTGAAATTAATTCTGCTACTTTTCCAGAGGCTTTCTTTAGTGGACAGCAGCTACACAGTGAGCTCTGTCCTTTGTGCTTCTATACATCCATCAGCTGCTTCTTCCTCAAGACAAACACCTTTACATTTTCTTACCTCTCCTTCTCTCTAATTAGCACCAATCTTACAGGTATCTGGAAGGAGCTGGAAGTTCCACCTTCAGCAAGGAAGTGGCACACACAGGTCACTATAAGAGCAATGGAGAACCCTCCCAGACTGCACAATTTATTCACGGATGTCCATACCAGAGGCTTTGAAAGGAAGGACTACAGGGTATTTTCCCAAGGTGTAAAAGCAGACTAACATTTCATCACCAAAAATACAGTACTCTCTTCCAAGAAGATCCTGTACCTCAATTTAGATGCTTTGGAAATTATCTGAATAAGTGCTAATGATTTTTGTTAACACCAGGCTCATTTACAAACAAGAGCTCCTGAGCAGTTCCTTACACAGTTTTGTTAGCTTCCACTGGAGTAGCTGGGCTGATGAAGGGCTCACAATTCTACTTCAGCTGCTCTAAATCAAAATTCAGCCCCAAGTGCCTGAAATGAATGCCATTACTGAACTGCAAATACTGTCACTCTCATGAAAATATCACTAACTCTTATTAATGTTTGAAAATAAATAATTTCCCCTCTTCAGTGTTTTCCATTAGTCAATGGAACATCTCTTACAAAATGCCAGCATTCTTCT
Source organism: Corvus moneduloides (assembly GCF_009650955.1). NCBI lineage: Eukaryota > Metazoa > Chordata > Aves > Passeriformes > Corvidae > Corvus > Corvus moneduloides. Next base: position 42,398,320 of record NC_045480.1, on the reverse strand, counting down.
TCAATGACAGTGTATATTTTTTACAGTGTTTGATGTCTTATTGCTGTATTACTTAATTTATTGTTTTCTTAAAAAGAAACTGTATTGACCTTTAAGAAGTAGATGTGACAGACATAAATGTAAACAGCCTCCCGCCCTTCTGAAGCAAATGCTAGTTTTTCCCCTTATCATTTAGGCTGTTTTCAGTTTTCTCTTGTCAGTGTAATTCTTAGATTCTTATCCCAAGAGAATAGCAGTTATGCAGTCAAGGTATTTCTGGCACAGACTGTTTTTCAGATACAAGGCAGATTAGAAGATAAAATTAATCAACCAGCCTAATTATCATAGAATCATAAGATTGGAAAATACTTCTAATATCATCAAGTCCAACTGCTAACCCAGCACCACTAAGTCACCACTAAGCCATCTCCCCAAGTACCACATCTACCCATCTTGCAAATACCTCCAGGGTTAGTGGTTAATGATTCCACCACTTCCCTGCGCAACCTGTTCCAATGCTTGAAGATATTTTTCTTATTATCAAACCTAAACCTCCCCTGGTTCAAGTTGAGGCCATGTCCTCTTGTCAAATTGCTTGTTATGTGGGAGAAGAGAATGACCCCCACCTATCCACAACCTCTTTCAGGCAGTTGTAGCCTAATACGGTTCCCTCTGCCTGAGCCTCTTTTTCTCCAGGCTAAATACCCCCAGCTCTCTCAGCCACTCCTCACAGGACTTGTGCTCCAGACCCTTCTGCAGTTCCATTGCCCTTCTCTGGACATGCTTCAGCACTGCAATGTACTTCTTGTAATGAGGGGCTCAGAACCAGACATAGAATTTGAAATGTGGCCTCCTGGTCCTTCTGGCCACAGACACAGGCCAGGAAGCCACTGGCCTTCTTGGCCACCTGGGCACACACTGGCTCATGTTCAGCCACTGCTGACCAGCACCTCAGGTCCTTTTCCACTGGGCAGCTTCCCAGCCACTCTGTCCCCAGCCTGTGGCACTGCCTGGGGTTGCTGTGACCCAAGGACAGGACTTGGCCCTCGGCCTTGTTGAATCTCATACAACTGGTCTTGGCACATTGATCCAGCCTGTCCAGACTCCTCTGCAGACCCTTTCTACTTGCCAGCAGATCAACATTCCTACCCAACTTAGTGTTGTCTGCAAATTGCACTCAATCCCCTCATCCAGTTTGTCAATAAAGATATTAAACAAGACTGGCCCCAATACTGAGCCCTGGTGGGAAACACCACTTGTGACCTCAAAAGTAATAATTAATGAGGGACTAACTGTATATTTTGCCTCTTTTTTTTCTATGTTATTTTGCTAAATAAAGGGTATATTTATCCACTTCTAATCCACAGTCCTACCAGTTTTGAGACTTACTACTTAAAGCTGTTGCTTGCTTTTCATCTAATGCATATTCCTTATAGAGGAATTATGCATTTTACCCATGATGGTAATTTTCCAGAAAATTTAAACTGCCAACAAAAGGCTGGGAGAGTTTGGGTTGTTCAGCCCAAAGAAGGCTCCAGGGGTACCTGACAGCAGCCATCAAGTACTTAAAAGAGGCTTACAGGAAAGATGGAGAGAGACTTTTAACAAGAGCATGTAGTGACAGGTTAAGAGGGAATGGTTTCAAACTAAGAGGGTAGGTTTTGATTAGATATTAGGCAGAAACCTTCTAATGTGAGGGTGATGAAGAACTGGAATAGGTTGCCCAGAAAAACTGCAGATACCCCATCCCTGGCAGTGTTCAAGGCCTGGCTGGATGGGGCTTTGAGCAACCTGGTCAAGCAGTAGGTGTCCCTGCCCATGATGGAAGGTTGAAACTAGATGACCTTTAAGTTCCCTTCCAACCCAAACCATTCTATGATTATTCAGTAGTTTCCTTCTACATTTTCTGCTTTCTATACTTCTGAAAGGCACTGCTAAAATCTCTAGCTAAAGCCTACTATGAATCTAATTTTAAAATTCATCCCAACTAGAAAAATCTTACAAGATTTAGAAGAAATGTTATTTTTATACATTGTAAAAAAACAGTAGCATGTAATAGGGAGTGATATTTTTATACAGGTTTTTGACAATCTATTGATGTTCCCTTTTTTTTAAGTCCTACAGGAATGCCTATATTTTCTCTTAATAGTCCAAGAAATACAAGAAGGTAAAATCATGTTACTGCCTCAGTTATAAATTATCAACTCATCATACAACAAAAACCTGCCCTTTCCTACCTCATTAGCTGATACATAGATAATTCTAAAAGAAATTAATTGACAGGTGCCCCAGCTTTCTTCTACCAGGGCAATTCTCATGTCTCACTTATCCTAATCTATGTCTTCTCCTAAGGGATAGCTGCTTCAAAGATTTCTACAGCCAGACTCCTATCCTCTCTCTCTTTCTCTGGGCATTCATCCATTGCAATTCCCTAACACAAGGACAATCATATCAAGAATCCAGAAGTTAGGATTCTGATCTTGGAAGGCAAAAGCGGTCCAGTGAAAATCCTTCTCATTTGCCTTCTGGTTTCTCAGGGTATGTTTTCAGTTCTTCAAATTACCTTCTGCAAGACTTTTTAAAATATTATTTTAATGAAAGAAATTTAAAATCCTATAAATAACAACATGGCATGTATAGAAAGAGCCTTTACTACCAAGAGTCAGTAACAAATTTCACAGAATAAAGAGCTTTTCCCTGTGGCTATGGGCCCACCATGTTAGGCTTTAAATGGCTGCTTGACTCTTAGAAAGCATTGGCTTATAGCAACTAAAATTCACATATTAACTATTCATGCTAATTCACATATTAACTCTTCATATTAACTGCCAGAAAGGGTATAAAGAACAAAACACAATTATACTGCTCTATTAATATATAATGCAACTATAACCATTCAGGAAAAAAGATACAGGTAACTACAAGATTTGCAGAGGAAGGCAACAACATTTAACAGAAATGAGACTTATGATGTATTTTACACTTGGGAACATTTAAAAATACTATAAATCCTCTCCTTGCAAGAGAAAGACATCTGATACATCTTAACAGATTTGGAGAAAATAGAGAATGGCTATTTTTTGAGTTTTATAAACCACAATATTAGGGAGAGTCCAAAGAAATTATCAGGCCACAAATTTAAGAGACAAGATGGAATACCTTTTTGGGGAAGGATATTATTTACTTTTGGATCTACCAAAAGTGTAAATAAAACCACTTTTTCTAGGTCTCATCATGACTATTAAGAATGGTACCCTAAATCTGATCTCCTCAGTAAGTTCCCAGGACACCATAGAACAAAAAGTTGAATAGCACACTGGGGGAAAGACCGTAATACACGTCTTCATTTCTTTATATGTCTGACATAGAAAGTTACAGCTGATCATAGTCACATAGAGGGTTCAGCTTTACCCATCTTTGTACTGGAAAAGACCTAGTGGCCAGCTCTTCACCCAGAAGCCCACCTTTCAAGAGCCATCCCGTACTTACCTGGAACTATTGAGGCATCTTTTATTGGATTAAAACAAACAGAGGCAGCATCACTTTATTCGAAATCCTCAGTGGCTGTTGAATAAAATTTTCATTGCAGCAGAAATTCAGGAAAGTAATTTACTTCACTTTATTTTAAAATAAAGCTTCCTTTATTTTAAAAATTGAAGGTTTTTATCTCTAAATCTAGCCTCACGCATTCTGTGCCAACCAGGAAATACTATGTATAGAGCTTAGAACTAGAACTTTTGGATACATGTGCTTTTCAAGACTTAACATCATAGGATTGAAGAAGAGATTTCCACTGGACCAACTGCTCAGTGAAATCAATGGTAAAGATAGAAAAACTTATAAATACATACATACATACCTATATATATATATATATGCATACATATACAGTAACCCCTTTGCATGGGATTCCCAGCTAGGGCTGGTAACAATTTACAATGATAAAATGCATCGTAGATGTATCCAAGAGTCTATGATTGCACCATGGACAAAAGATGCAGAGTATATACAGCAGAGAAGATGATGTCAGTTCTCTGTGCTGGGAGATGATTTCCTGGATTAGATGATTAATTGCATTAGCAAAGCATCTTGCAGAAAATAAAGCCTGTGGGACAAAGAGCCATTCTGACAGGAAAGAGCTTGGCACAAAGGTGACAACATACATTGATTAACATATCAATGTGAATTTGTCAGTCATATAAACCTGGAATGCCAGGTTGCACTTTGCTTTACAAAAAGAACAGTTTGCTCTTTTCAAACAAGAGGTGACAGCAGTGAAAAACACATTTGATTGCTGCAGACTGATGGCAGTTGTGGTGAGGAAGTTGCAACTGGGTAAAGAAAATCCTTAAGTGAAACATACCATTTTATGTCCATATTATCAAAATGCAATTTCTTGACATTATGACTTAGGGATGCCGGTAAGAGATGCCATAATCTGGATAGTATGCAAAAACTCAGCCTCCAGTGTATAGCCATGAGAAATTCCAATATGTACTTTGGTCCTGAATCAAGACAAAAATATCAACATAGAGCTGGAGATTTTTCTCCCAAGTGGAAATTCTCAAAAGTTTAGATTTAAAAAAAAATAAAACCCAAACATTAAAAATCCCACCCCCAAGCAAAATGCTTTGCTGTATTTCACAACAGAAACAATTTCCACAGTCTGCAAGTCAAATGCTTTCAATTGAAGTCTGGAGACATGAGAAGCATCTGGACTCTGTGGTAATGGAGGATGAATAAAATTCTGCTGCTGAAAGACAGGGGTCTAAAAAAGGCTGCTCTGTGATGACAGATAAAACTGCATCCATCACTATGGATGCCTGTCAAAATTCATCATTATACAAGCCTTAATACAACCACAGACAAAAGCAGTGTTTCAGTCCTTCCTTCTCTCCCTCATCCCCCAAACAATTTGGTTCAGTTTCCAACTATCTTCAATGCTTTCTTTCCAATCACCCATTTCTCTGCTATTCAGTGATTTTTCTTTTACCCTTTAATTCTTTCTTTGGATTCCTTCTCTTCAGTTTTCTCTCTTTTTGTAGTGAATGTAAATTGGTTTTAGTAGCTGTCATTGTCTACTTCCACAGATTCAGACTCCAGTTGCCCCGCGCTTTTCCTTCTTGGGCATCCCCCACACTAACTCAGTAAGGAACAAGAACACGAAGGAAAAACACTGCTTTGCAGCAGGGAACATTAGTTCATCTTTCTAAGATAGCAGTGTTTCATTAGGGCAATGCTGGAATTTGTATGCCAACCCAAGATTTCCCTATCTTTATCATCCATAAAAGAAAATGTGTGTTCTACAGCAGGAGAGATGGAGGGCCCTTTCTCCACCAGATAAATCCGGAAATAAATACATTAGATAACACTCTGAATACATGAAGTCAGACACAAGAAATTCGTTTCTTCAGCCTACAAATGCTACCTCTACACATAATTCCTACCACTACAAATTCTACTTGATAAAATGAGATTATCTGAACAATTTAGAGAGACAACAAACATTTATCAACACCCACCATCTGGTTTTAAAAGAGCTAAAGATTTATAAAATAGCTTCAATCCCCAGTGCTTGCTATATGAGAACAAATTATTTTCAGACAATAGCTGGAAGGGAATGTAAGAGATTTAATAGAAAGATTTTTTTTTTCCTGTTTGCCTCAGGAAGGGTAAGGAAGACTCACATTTTAATTTTTACAATTCTGGTTCCCTTACCTCCTTTGATAGACTGTTTATCAGCTACTCTCTTATAAGAACCATTGCATCAGGCAAGGGTAGTTGCATCTGTTTTTCTACAGCGAGGTTTAGTTTTTAAGTTCATAATTCCATAGAACTCATTTTCATTTGTCACTTGTTGAAGTCAAACATCTTATTCAACCATAAGACAAAAAAATTATCTTCAAAACAACCTTGTCTGTATTTGTTTAAGTCTTTGAACAGGGGTGTGCACATGTGTGAAAAATTCAAGCTGTGAGCCTCTTCCTTCGCTGTTTACCTAGACATGAAAGGCTGTTCATCTTTATTTTAAAAGAAATCCAGCAAAGCTAGAAGGCATTTTTAGCAAGATATAGCTACCTGGTGCCAATCCTAAATAAATGGTACTCTTTAAAGAGAACAATGTCTTTGCCAGATTAATGTGGTTAGAGAAATCGCCAGAGGATCAATTACCGTCACTGTTAACACAATGACACGTTACAGGTGTAGACACACTGTCAATCCACCTGCCTTGACTCTGGGATCAGGAAAGCCGTAACAAGGCTATCTACTGATTTTTTTATCATTTCCACATGAAAGTTGCTTTCTTGTTCCAAAACCAGCAATGAGGATCAGAAGTGGCTTGTTACTTGAGAATTAATTTAAAAAACTGTAAAAGAACCTTATGATAAAAATCTAAGTACCTTCTACATTGTTCAAAAGTTATTAGTCACCAAATCTAAATGCTAATGCTTGGAGCCAAATTAATAAGATGCATTCTTTGCAAATTATATTTAGTTACTACATTTTGCTTTCATGCCTCTCCCTCCCTCTTTGCTACTGCTTGTTCAAAACTCATCTAGTGATATATGTCATATCCACAAAAAATAAATTAGCCTAAGTCATTTCACCTCAGAAAATTAATTGCCTTCCTTGCTGTTGCCTTACAATACCTCCGGAACTTGCTGAATTATTGAGAAAGGTTAGGTCACGCGAACTCTTGTTCTCACTTAAATAATCTCTTTCAACACGAATATAGAAAATCAAATTAATAGGAACTCCTTTGTAAATATATGTCATAGCAGAAATAAGATAGTGCAATGGTTTGCAGAAAAGGTGCAAGAGATTGACTGACTTCTTGAAGCCACAAATTGAATTTCACTGATATGGCAGTAGTTTTTTTCCTTTCATTCCAATTCCAAAGGCAGAAGAAAGATCACACAACAGAGAAACAGACCCTTAATATTAGGGAGAAGAAAAGAAATACATTTTGGAACAGATAAACTTTCAGCAAAAAATACTAGTTCTTAAAACATGATAATTTCAGTAATAGGCTCCATAAAAGTCTACAGAGGTGATTCATATGGGATTTTGGACAAATAAATGAATTATTTTGCTGAACACCAACTAACCAGCAGAAGTTTTGGCTTAAGAAACTCTATAGTTTAGAAATAGAAGGTGTGTGATAACATGTCATGAGAATACCATAATCTGTGTGCATCAGTTTTGACAGTAATTTTTTTTTGCACTGACAGTCACCTGGGCAAATGCACAAGATATGACAAGACATTGTCACCATTTAGCCCACAACAGTAGTTTAGGATGTGGAAAAGACAAGTTCAGATATCCTTTCCACTTGTATCTCAGATGAAAAAACTGGATTCTGAAAAAGGCAGGGCACAAATCAGATTAGAAAATGTAGACCAGGAAACACAAGTGTTGTTGCACATTTGAGAGAATAGCTGAGAATATCTTCATTTTATCCTTTACTTCCCATGCAAAATAGATATATTTCAAGACAAAAGTTTGCTGTGTTGCCAAAGGCTCCCCCCTATATTTATTACACATTGGCAGATACAGCTTTTCTAAATTATCACATGCCTACCACACAAACAATTACAAAATTCACTTACTCCGATCCTGCTCTAGCACTTAGAATGTAAAATAATTTTTGGTCAAAAGTCATATGGACATAGTAACATCATATGTAAATTTATACCTTTTTTCTTTTTTTTTCCCTTGTACAACAAAGGGCAACCAACTATTTCTATGCTGACAGAATACAGTTTCATACAAATATTCCAATTAGTCTTCTAAAGTGGATGAGATTCTATTGTTTTTTTTTTTTAAATACTCTCTAGACAGTATTTTAAATCTGTGAATTGCCTGTAGTGCTTTATATGAAGACCAAGCCATAAAAATTTTATTTTAGTTAAGGAAAAAAAAAATAGAATATTCTCTTGATACCACAGTGATAAAGTAATATCTCCTGTTATTAAAAAAACAAGGCAAAAAGTCTGTCTGTTTTACTTTTCTGGTAACAGTGAAACACAGACGTGTCACTAATGCTATATAAATAACATTGTAAAGCTATCGGAAAATCTTATTTTCTGATTTTACTCAGCACTGAACTCCTGTGACTCCATTCATGCCTTTTCAACTTGCTTGAGACCTTAAAATACGCATTTTATTATGTAAGAATATGGATGTAAATTTATTATACGCGATATATATAACTGAATAAGTAGCTTCAAGAGTCAGAAAAGTGACCAATAAAATCCCCCTTAATTTGGATGTTTGCAAGGAAATATTGCTGGAAAGAGCCCCATAGGTGACAGAGGAAATGGCTTTGCCAGTAGGTGTATTTTCAATTGACATCAGTGGACTTGCAAACAGGCCCACAGGAATTTAAGGTGGCTACAGCAGCTACCCATTAATTTCAAGACTGTAGGTTCTGAACCTACAAGATCCAATTGAACACATTCTGACTTACGTATAATTCTGTTGTTAAATGTAACTTTTTAAAAAGTTATTTAAGCAATTTAAAAGAAGATAAGAATATGGGGAAACACGTCTTCAGTGCACACATAGAAGTTAGTTGCTAATTCATCTCACCTATGTCATTAGATGGCCACTTAAGAAGTTGGAGAAAGATAAAAAGGAAGAGGTTCCTGGATTTACAATTGCAAACAAATTGTCTCCCACTAGAGAAAATAAAGCATGTACAGCAGTTAGGGGAAAAAAAAGATCATGAAGGTTCCCCACTAATTTGTGTCAAGGACTGTCCCACAGAATGTAAAGGGGAAAACAATAATAGCAGGAAAGAACACTAATCACAATAACCCAAGAAAATATTTATTTTATACCATGGTCCATTTCACTTTGCCTTTACCTCCTCTCCAGATATACTGCTGTCAGGTAGAAGAACCACTTGAATAAATCCACTAAATTTCTTCCAAAAAATTGGTAGTATCACACTTTGTATAATGTATTTTCCTCTCAAAGCCCTAGCTGACCAGGAAAGCAAATGAATAAGAATTACTTTTCACAGAATGACTGTGCCCTACAAATTACATTTTGGCACGGGCACCTCACTGTACCAGCTATTTAGCACCTTCACTCATGTCCTGTGTGTAGCAGCTAAAGAACAGAGGGTTAAGCTATGCTGATGAAAATGTAAAACACATATATTTATCCTTTCAGGAGGATAAGAAGATTCTTAATGGCTGAAGAAATCTTTCATCAAAGAAGAAAAAAGTTTTCTCATAGAAAATAATTTGTGAATATTATCTGAAATTCAAAATAGTCTTCATTTCTATTTACTGTTTGTTTCTCATACCTGATCTCTAGACACATTGAGTTTTACTTTATTCTAAAAATAGTTCCAGCAAAGTTGAATCTCAGCATCATCTTCCAGAAGAAAACTTCTTTCTGATCAGTTCTTTGGCTCTGATTTTCCCCACCCTTTGACCCACTCTAGCCATGATGAAGAGCCACATACCATATTTCTGGTTTTGGTCTACCTCTTTGCTGCAACATCTGAGACACTGGGGAAATGAGGGGATTTTCCCATGGAAAATGGCCACCATTCACATCCAGGCGCATATGGCTGACAGTGGGGTGCTGCCTCCTAAAATGGTGAATGGCGCAGGATTTCTCCCAGACCAAAGCTGCCCACATCTAGGACTTGTTATGCTTGGAGCCCCAGACACCACCTCTGACCTGACCCCAAGACACCTGGGGACTGAGGTTTTTGCCCCATTGAAAATGGCCATCTTTCTCCTCCAGTCACATATGGCTGACAATGGGGCGGGGTCAGGTGAGAGGCGGCATTTGGGGCTCCAAGGGCGGCCACCATCCTAGTTACTGGCAGCTTTAGTCTGGGAGAAATCCTGCAATGTTCACCATTTTAGGAGGCAGCACCCCACTGTCGGCCACATGCACCTGGACACTAATGGTGGCCATTTTCCATGGGAAAAAAAAACCTCATTTCCCCAGTGTCTCAGGGTCAGGTCAGAGGTGTCGTTTGGGGCTAAATATCCTACTGAGTCATTTGCAGTTGGTGACAGGAATAAAACTTTTGCATTCATAAACAATTATCAGAAACCAAGTTCAAACAGAGTTTTCCAACTGTGTTTTAAGCTACACAAAAGTAACCCGTTCAAAATCTAGGTAGTTTGGCACTGTCATGACAGCAGCACAATGCAAATACGCAGGCATGATAAATAGGACAGTGCTGAACATCCTTAAATTGCATAAATTCTGCTGCCCTAGCTGAACCTTTTCATGACCGACTGATGAACGGGAGCTATCAAAGCTGAAGAATAAAAAAAGTTCCTGCTGAAGGATCATTTCTTGCAGCTGGGCACTGCAGGAAGTAGGCAGGGAATGAGGTTAATAGGCTAAGCCTAATCAAGCAAGCAAATCCAAAAGCAAACTTCACAATGCCCTCTGTTCTATATACAGAAGAAAGGACGGAGGACAGGCCTTGTAAAATATTTTAATGATGCAGTTATCGCTTATGCTAATTAGATATACTATGCAGGCTGCTATTTTACCACCAATCCCTACTTGTGCAATAATGATGATATTCTCTGTCTATCATTCCCATAGCACACAGAAAAATTTACTGGAAGAACGATTTCCAACAAAAACTTCAAGAACACCAGAAGAGCTGTAGAAAATTAAATCATAATCTCATAAATAGCTAAGAAAAGCATAACTATTAAATCTGCCTTCTAGTCAAGATGCTAAGTCAAGAGCTTAGCTTCCACTCTGGCTATGTAGGAGCCAGCTAAGCTGGAACTGTGAAGAAATAAATAGCTTCAAACTATATAACACAAAGAAAGAAGTAGAGACAATCACAGCTACTTTTCTGTTCACACTTCAGATATTTCTTTTACATTTCCTAGTGTTTCTGTGAAGCTGGGAATGGGGAGCTGCTAATAGTGGCAAGCTTAACCACAGTTTAAAAATACAACATGCTTTTACACAAGCACAAAGTAGCAAATCAGTGGAAAAGCAAAGGAGCAAATGACCATCAGCAAATAGCAGATAGCAGACGACCAGAAAAAAGTCACTCTAAAATTGAGTAGTCTTACAGAGCGGAAAATCAAACATTCCCACTGCAAGTATGCATAAGCTGGAATGGCCAAAAGTTAGCGTAAGAAATCACATACCTGTAAGAGTTGTGGAAGAAAATGCCAGCACAGTTACCCTCTATTGTCTAGGAGATACTGAGAAAAAACACAGATCCTTCTCTTTTGTACTACTCCTTTGCATAAGGTGCATCCCAGTTAGGCATATTATGCTACTCAGAAGTTATTAATACAAACATTTTCACCAAAGTCACTGTGGAACTTTTTTGAGAAACTCAATACAGATAGCTTTCAGCTGACTAAACTCCAATCAGTACATGTGTAACCAATACAAATTTTGATGGAGAAGCACAGCTGACATCTCTCTATATATGTGAATTTCCCCTATAGATAAGATCTAATTAATGACTGGCTGCCTAGCATCTTTTCTTATCTAGTTAAGTAAAATTTTAGCAAGGCAGGTCACCCTATTTTTTTGCTGTAGCCTTTTGGGTGTAGGACAATCTAGTTTTTCTCCAATTGATTGTACCAAACTGCTTCTCTGTGGTTTCAGTAAGAATGAATGACAGAACACAGAGAATTTATTCTAACAAATTTTTACATCTCCAAAAGGAGCCATAAATATTCCCCACAGGAGAGTGATCTAGCTGCCCAACATTTGTCCTGTGCTGTTCAGTTTCTCACTTTTCAAAACAAAGCAACTCCGGGTATTAGCCACCTCTTCTGCCAGTTTCAGATGCATACTGCAGGCCAATAACATTCACCTTACTGAGCAAATGACTAATAAAAAAATCTAGATTGTCCTTTTATGCTAATGGTACCCCACAGTTTTTCTTCTCATCTATGGGGGAGAGGGGATGGGGAACAGCATAGCATATAAAAATTTCCCTACAGGAAAGGCTTATTTCCTCAGGGTACCTCTGAAGAAGAAAACAGAATGAATGATACTTTGATTTCTACACTGCAAAGCTGACACTCCTGTGTTGGTGGCCTGGCTGACATTTCATAAACACAGACTACAAAGCGCTCCCTGATTTGTGTTTAAAGGAAGCCTCAAGGACTCAGTTTACCTATAGCTCTGCTAGAATAAGGAAACGTTACCTTGTACTGACTTCTCACGTTGTGACTAAGAATGCATTAAAAACAAATTCCTTTGGGGGCACTGTAGATGATTAGGAAAACACACATGGGAATGGTCTCTCCTGAAACCCTGACATGCAATGGCAAGCAGTTTTTCAAGACAAAGCTAGAATAAGCCTCATTCCAGAACAGGAAATTAGACTTCTGCTTTCAAACTCAAAATCCAGCCCCTAGTTTGCAGCACTACTGCATATTGCACATTTTTCAGGAAAACATGAGACAGAATTTGCAAGTGTGACCAGAATGTGACTCCATGAACTATAGCAAGTAGTTCAAACAGATCCTTTATGTTCCTATACAGGGAAAGTTACCACAGTGCTCTACAGGACTCTGCTCCTGTATGTTTGCACTCTGCTGCACACTTGTCAGTACAGCGTGCACGAAATAAGGTACCTGTGTCTCTGCTGAAATCAAGGGAAAGGAATAATAGAGCTGAGGTTGGGAGAGCTGGATGGAAGCAACAGAAGCATGTGGGACACTTGTGCTGCTGGTGTGGGAATGTGAAAAACACATCAGCTTAGTAAAAGGATAAAGTCCTAGTCCTAGTTTGTTCCTAGTTTGGCATAAAGGTAGAAAGGTATAGGCTACAGGGCTGGGTTTGTACTCTCTGGCTTATAGCCATATGAAAATCTTGAACGAAACTGCTGGAGTCAAGAGCTGAGTGTCCAAGTCTCTGCTATAACTAGTCAGTCCATTGTTCCTCACTCTTTGGAACCACCATTTGAATTTTTTCATCTCTCAAACTCAGAGATTTTCTACCATGCCTTTCTTCAGGCTCACCTCCAGGGAGAGGAAGAAAGAAGAGGTAGGTGGAAGATTTAGAATTCAAAATGGAACTGTGGGATTAACTCCAGTGACTTTCCTGTTACAAGCATCTGCAGTGTATGGGTGGGTTCTAGACATGCTATAGCACCAGGTGATTTACAGCAGAGCCTCTGGTTTTCAGCAAAGCTTCTAAGCCTGACGTGGGCTGCTGCTTGGGCTGGGGTCAGCTGGTAAAAGCTCATATAGAAACAGCCACAATTACAGTCATTCAAATTAAAACTGCAGTGAAGACCTGACAATTAAAGTGCAGGCACTGCTTCCACTGGGTAAATACATCAGGGAGGACATGGTACACGGGAGTATTTGATTTTTGTTTGAAGCTTTTGTTTAAAAAGTACTGAATGTGTCATTGCTGATAGGGACATTGAATAGCTCCCACTGCTGTGATACAATTGAAATCTCTGCTGATGAAAGTAGTAGCTCTAAATTGTTGAAACATGAAAGATTGTCACCAAAACAGATTTTCTCCCTTAAGAGTGCAGCTTATTGAATAACAAAGGTTTGTTAGTTGAAGTCCCTTACAATCAATCCTTGCATAAAGCATGCATTCTAATGCCAGCTGCTGTTAACATATTAAGAAGAAAACCGATTTGGGATGTGAAACCACAGGTCTTAAATTTCCTCATTTACCCTCTCCTACCATTATAGAAATCATACAAAAAAGGCACATAAAAATATTGTTTGCTCAAAATAATAATAGTACTAAAAGCAAAATAAATGCAAATCAGTAAAAAGAACTAAAATAATGTTTTTCAAAGACAAAGAAAACAATATTTTGCCCATAACTAGGGACACATATGTTAAGGGCTGCATACTGTTTCAGTAAAAATCAGTGTCTGCTGAATATGCAAATGGCTTTATAAATGTTTCTTGATATCAGTTACGTATTACAGAATGAAAAGTGAAATTAGAGAGCAGCAGGATGTATTTATTTGTCTGAAAGAGTCACTATTCTAAATCTGTAGGTAACAGAATGGTTTAAAGGAAAGCGTGTACTAAATTAAAACACAGCAGCAAAAAAGCAGATCTGAATTGATCTGGAATAAATTCATCTGGAAAGAGCTTTAATAAAAAAGGCAGCCTCAGTCCTGGGATTTTCAACTAAGCCAGCTGATTAGCCCTGCAAATACAAAGCAAAAAGACTATTTAAAAAAGGAACCACAATAATGAAACTTAAAGAAAGACAATATAAAACAAATCTCTCAACATAAATGAGATGAGAATTCATTTTCCCTGTGATGGTCTCCACAGCTTCTGAAAGTGCCTGCTGCTGGAAACGAATGAAATAAAAGGGGAGGGAGAGCAGAGGGAAAGAGGTGTTAGCTTACCAGCCGATGGAGTTTATCGCTCCACTCCCTTCATGACGCTGGGAACTCACAAGCCTATAAAACGTGCCTTGGCTCCCAGTCCCCTTCTCCTTGAGCAAAATCAAAAGCACGAGGCTGTACAGAGGAGAAGTAGGATGCTGTTCTACTCTGAGGTAGCTCTCCTGACGCGTCTGTTACAGCATTTCTAACAGTTTGAGCAGCACAGCCGAAGATTTTTTCTCACAGAGCTCTCCTTCCCAGTACCTGCTCAGCTGCCTTACTTCCCCTTTTCTTCCTTCCCTCTTCTTACCTGGTGCTGGGGATTTTGGAGGGTTGGGAGAGGGAGGTGGGAGAGGTACATCATTTCTGGAAGAGAGGAGAGGAACACCCAAGATGACTTTGGTCCCCACAGCCAACTGGAACATGAGCATGAGCAGCAGGTGGAATGTGAGCCTTGCTGAAGCAGGCAATCCCTGGGGACAGGCACCAGAAGCACCAGCTGCAAATACTTCTGCCCCTGTAGCCTCCTCGGAGGGCAACTTCTCCAATCAGTTCGTACAACCTTCTTGGCGCATTGCCCTGTGGTCTCTGGCTTACGGTGGTGTGGTGGCAGTAGCTGTTTTTGGAAATCTTATTGTCATCTGGATTATCCTGGCTCACAAGCGCATGAGGACAGTAACAAATTACTTCCTGGTGAACCTGGCCTTCTCTGATGCCTCCATGGCTGCTTTCAATACTCTCATCAACTTCATCTATGCACTGCACAGTGAGTGGTACTTTGGAGAGGCTTACTGCCGCTTCCACAACTTTTTCCCAATCACGGCTGTCTTCGCCAGCATCTACTCCATGACAGCGATCGCTGTGGACAGGTGAGAAAAGTTTAGGGGTGAGAGATTGCGATCAGATTCTCTGCCAAAATAAAAATACAGAGATAACAATCATAGTGGTGAGAGGCAAAGACCTCAATAGTTCATTCCTTGTGCTCCTCTGCACTTCTTTAGGATCTCTCCCTAACACACTTTTTCTCCTGGTCTCTGGTCATTCTCCTTCAGTCTTTCATTGTTTTTATTCTTCTGCTTTCTTTTACAATAAACATTTCCTCTCTCTGTTTGACTTCAGCTGCTTTCTGTGCTCTTTTAACACTTTGTAACAGCAGCCATTGCTCAGGGTTTTGCTTCCCATTGTGAAAATAGTCTGTTTCTCAGCCAGTCATCTAATACATACTGACAAGGAGCTCTAGAGATTGTGTGTAAAGGGGGAAGATTTCAAATTTCCTTCTTCTCTGTATTTCTGCAGCTGGCAAAGACATTTGCCTCCTCTTCAGAAATCACTTCAGACCCTGTTTTTAACAGCTTTTCTCACAGACAGCTCTGAGATGCTTTGTTCCTCCTGATTTTAACTAATGAGACTATTTATGTTGCCATCTGTGCATATCTGGAGGTCTGGTAAGAACATAGTTTCAAAGTGCTCTCTTTTTTTCCTGATTTCTTGAAACAAAATAAAGCTTTGTGACTGTCAAAGAAAAAAGGTCAGGGAAAAACTTTACGTTTGTACTCCTGACGATAATGGAATAGGAGAGCTGTAGTACCCATACAGCAAAGGGGAGATGTAGTTCCCAGGTTTCCTACACAGATGCATTGATGGACTGTTTCTCAGAGAGTGCTGCAAGTCTCCCCTGGAAAATGTTTCTTTATTATTGTTTACACATTTGCTGTGCTGGAGAGATAACTTACTGTATTTTCTTTTAGAAAAACACATCGATTTGTGTTTCAGATCTTTTATTCCTTTTAGCAATGCACTGAAATTACTCACTAAACTCCATTCTACATTTTCAAATCACATTATACATCTTTGCTGAATTGACTTGTCACAACTGCAGTATTTCCAAGTGAGGGTAGTTAAGATTTTATAAGGTTCAATCCACCTTCTGAAAAGTTATTTCTTATTTCCAGGTACAAAAATTGGGGTACGTTGTTGTGCCTTTTGTTTGTGCTTATGGACAAGTTCATAATAATGCTTTTCTGTTTACCCTACTAATTGCAAATTTTTGGTGGCATTCTCAGCTAGATGCATTTCTATTCTGTAAAGCTAGAAATGAAAGAGCAAATGAGATTCTTGGCAACTCTTGTACTTCTCTGCTCTGGGAATGGGTGAAGACATGAGGAAATCAGTATGCTTTCCTCCTGCCAGTGATGTATCTTCTCAACTGTTAGTCCCCATTAAAAATTGAGAAGATAGTGTAACACCAGTGATTGTACCTTTAACCAAGCAAAGATTTCTTTCATTGTCTTTTTGAGTTTAGCTTAAGAGCCTCATCTAGCTTGAGGTTTTCAGAACCATAAAAGAGCTTTAGTTGAAGTATTTAACAGTTAGAGCTGTGTATTTATTAGTTACTGCTGCAGCTCATCAAGGCATTAGTTGAGCAGTTACTTGGATGCTCTGAGTAAGGCTTTATTTCATTTTTCCTGAAAAAATTATCCACAGACATGTAGTACTTACTACTTTGGCAGTTCCTAAATTTATGCTAGGAAACTGGGAACAAAAGTGAATACAGTTCCTTAGGAATCCAAACTGCATTTCCAGAGTGAGAGAAAATAGCTCTGCTCCACACTGACAATGTGCAATGGACAAATATATTGGAAATGTTTTCCTTGGTTTACCAATGAAATGCTGGTGCTCAGAAGTGAGTAAATAACTACTGTTATTCACTCTGATCTACTTCTTGTCTGAAAATCCCCTGAAGAAATCACAATTTGCACCCCATCACATCCTCCAAGTTCACCTGCCTCCAAAGGCAAATCGAAATCTTCCCAGTGAACAATGCCATAGCTGTGTTTAGGTGATCTCTCTGTAGTACCATGCAGCATCACATAAAACAAACAGAAGAGCAGTCTATGCCTCCTTCCCTATTCTCACTGCTATTCCTTTTATACCAAATCACACCTGATGCATTCAGTGCTTTTAAACATTCCCTGGCTACCTCTGAAAAACAATTCTGCCGAGTTGAGGAAACCCAAGGGTCAAAATAGATCCCAAGAAATGTCCTTGGATGTACAGACTGCCCTATTCAAGGCAAAGATCTGCTGGGTGGATGATTTTTAGAAGTTGGGTTCCCATGTGCCTTTCGTAAAAGTTCAGCCAATACTTTAGACAGAACACTCTGCTTTAGTCTTAACCCAGTAAACTCATCTTTAAACATTAATTTAAAAATTTAAAACAAAACTGCAAATTAGGATAAAGCTGCTGAGGAAACTGAAATGATGGGATCAGATGACTTTCCATTAGAAATTGTTACCATCCCAAAATACTGAAAGGTCATGGGTTGTAACTCACTAAAAAGTATGTTGTGATATTCTCCACTGGTTGCTTTAGAGCATCCAGATGTTCATAGAGTATAAATGTGTCACTGTAAACCTGGACATCACTGAACATAGGTCATGGGTAGTACATGTTTCCTTTCACATCTGATTCTGTAGGGCATTCTAAACTGTGTGAACTGTGAGATTACTGAACTGACACAGAATTTGTGCACTAGGCAGTTCCTGCAGTGGGGTGAGCTGCATCTGGAAGCTGAGGATGAAAGTATCCAAGACTGGTGTAAGAGTACCTGATCATTGAACACAGACTCAAATTTATGTGGGTTTATTCACACTTCTGACCACCCCTTCCTGGTGGTTTTTTTCCCCCCTGCTTTCTCCTTTTCCAACAGGCTATCTGCAGTCTACTATAGAGATGCCATAGGTAGCTTTAACGGAGTTGTCTCAGGTGCCAGAAGCAGCACAGATTTTACACTGTGCTGCTTCATGGGCATTCATTCCTGCATTCTTCTGTAGCTTGTGCTGCACAGTTCCACAGTTACATTGCTTCCAGTGCAACAGTTCCTTTAGCTACCTTATGGGGATAAACTGGTAAATAGTCCAAGACAGACAGAATAGGAGATAATTCTGGAGCCAATATGCCCTTGTCACTGACCAGTGCATGATCCTAAAGGGCCCATCCATGATCCTAAACTCTGTGATCATTGCAATACAGTGTGTGACTGCAGTACTGTTCTTGGACATACTAATGACAGTAAATTAGGCAGAATTTAAGCCACCTGGTCATTGAAGACCCACTGTCCTTTCCTGTGAGATCTTTGCATGCAAAGAAAGTGGCTCAGGTATGCCAGCAATTGATTTTGAGTCCCAAGACTGCCTCATCATATAACCAGTTCTGTGTGTGGGCCTAAAAATTCTCTGCAGATACCTGATGGTTACAGTGCAAGTTTGGGGGTGTAGTAATATAGCATAAAATAACATGCCTTCAGTAGAGCACTTAGTATTATGCATTTTTTCCTGGTTTTAGCACATGTAGAGTATTACTTCCTCAGTTACTTTTCCCTCTGCAATTCCATAATGATTTTCTCATGTCAATGAATTTAACTCTTTTTAAAAACAGCTCGTCTGGACTTAAAGTATTTTAATAGCGATGGTGAGCAGTTGCTAATCCTATTCATATCTTAGCATTTCTTTTTTTTTTCTAGTATGCAAGCAAGTTTTTGGTCTTTGAAGCAAAAAACATTTATGTGACTTTAAAATATATTTAATATACAGTTTTATTTCTCCTCTTGTACAGTCTTTTCTCATTTTTATGAACCTTAGTATTACCTAGTTTCTAGCACACATATATATGTCCTTATTCAATACTTGTCATTCTAGTTTCCCACCTTATTTTCTCACTTTCAATAGATCTACAGAAGTACACATATACTAGGTCAGTTTTCTTTTTTTCTGTGACATTTTTCAGTTACTGATGGCTGTTAATAATCTCTCTATACACTCATTAGACTCCAGCATAAGTAATATGATACAAGCTTGTAACAGAAGACAGATATGAGGCATAAACACATGATTCACCTTATAAAATAAAACCCAAACTCATCATATATACACACTCACAGCCTCAAAATATCACTTAGGCTCTTCAATCTCTCCAGGTGTATTCCGTAAGAGCAGTTATTATTGTCACAAAATAGTAGCACAAGCCCTATAAATTAATGTTACTGCAATTCTGAAGTAGGCAGTTGGCACACTGAAAAATGTCTTATCTTTCCAGTAGAATACATTTTGGTATCAGTCTCTGCATGATTTCCTATTCCTGGGACAAATTACTCACGGCCTTCATGCACCATAAACATTTTAAACTGATATTCCTTCCAAACTATCTATTATCTAACTGTTATTAAGTATCTGTTACCCACCTTGTGTGCCCAGAAATACTGAAGTACAGGGAAAATGTATGTGTAAAAATGATCTCAAACATTTCTAGCAGGTTAAGATATGGAGTGCACAGGGCATGACCCTGTTTTGTGGTCACATGGTAGCAGCATGAGCAGAAGATGCACACTGAGAAGGTCTATTGGTACTTGCATCCTTGAACATGAGCTTGGCACCAAGTGTTTTGTTCTTGGCTCACTGGTCAATGGAGGAGGCTGAAGCAGTCCCAGACAGGAAAGCTGCACTGCCCAGACAGTTGCCAGCCCTGGCAGAGCTTAGCTCAAACAGAACTGCAGCCTTTGGCCTCTCTCTCGTTCCCTTTCCCTCAAATTTAGATGTCTCAAAATAAATTATTTTCATGTAAAAGAAGTGGGAATTTGCACTGAAGACTTGTGAGAGGAAGAACATCAGAACAAGAAAAACAAAAAAGAAGATGGAGTTTTTTTCAGGTTTCTTGTGCTTCACAGGCTAGAGATCTCCCCCTCATACCTGAGAATATTTTCACCAGAAGAAATGGATAGCATTTCTGTCTTTTTTTCCATAAGATGCCACTATACTGTTACCTAGCTTTTCCTAAAGCCTCTGGTGCCACATAACTACAGAAAACACTACCTACCATACCCCCTACTGCCACACTGAAGTGCAATACTACGTTTTTTTCAAACTAATGGATGAGTTCATAATCATGACTTCAGGAATCAGCCTTGGTCACTGCATATCATGAAGGGAAAAAATGCAAGATATGCTTTAGAAATTATCACTATTATTTCTATTCTTACTTTGCCCATCAAACTATAGAATTCAAAGAGGAAATCTCTTCCTCATTTCTCTGTCTTCCTTAAAGAGTATTTGAAGATGAAGCACATCTTATTTGTGCATTCCAGTACCTGGGCTGCCCTCAGAAAAATACTAGTCCTCAGAACTGGAGGGAAAAAGTTGAATAGGAGGGCATTAAGGGTTCAAATATCAAGAGCTGAAACATGAAAGACTCTCTATAACCTGGGGGCCTAAAAATATTTTCTTGGATTTGACAATTCTCTTTCTTTCTCTCCTAGAAAAGAGAAATCATTTCTGCAGAACATTTTGATGCAATGGCTGCAGAATTCAGCATGCAGAACCCTAGGAAAAATAATCCTTTTCTTGCAATGGGACAATTTCATAGTGATCAGGCAAAAAGACAGGATTTTTTTTTTTTTTTTTTTTTTTTTTCAGTTTTGGTCAAAATTCATGTCAGAGTTACATTATTAATAACATACTGGGGCAGTCTGGGAAGAAATACAGGCATAACAGCTATATTTTCCTTTTTGTTTTGTACTGAGTAAGTATTTTAAAAGCTGCTTTCAATAGGCACTGTAAAAAATGGAGGTTGATACACCAATATCTTTAGAAATATAAGCCACATTTACAACAGCAACGGCAACTAGCCCCCAGACTCCTTTGTCCAGACAGGAAATATCCGATAAGTTTCAACCTTATGTTCAAACAAGAGGTTCCTTTAAGACAGTCTTAGCCTTAAGTACATCCTCTGATTTATAATTTAATGAAAACTATCAAAATATGTATCTGTGGTTTACTATGCAATGTAGCCTGTGGTACTTCTAAAAGTTAGTCAAGGGTTGAGGTGTGGAGTGTTTTGGGGAGAGAGGTTTGCTTGATTATTTTCTTATATATTATTGCCTAAATGCATGCTTTTCTGACTGATTTACCAACCAGGAGAGAAAGTTGTATCATTCACATATTTGTGTTTACCTAAAATAAAATTATTTCAAAATAAATGCAAAAAGAAGAAGTAAGCCATCTAGATGACAGTGGCAGAAACACAGACACTAAAAGTGGGTTTATGCAGATGGAGCTGTTTCCACAGACTTTGCACTGATACTGGTCCTTGATAGCCCATAGATCACATTAAAAGAAAAGGAGAAACAGAAACCCTTTTGTCAGGGGAAGTCAGTTAGTCTATCATTTTACGAGACAGACCAAAGAAAAGTCTTATCCCTTTTCTATCAATATTCATAGGTATGGAATATATTGTGTAAAATCAATTACATACTCATAAAAATCTAGCCCATTGTCAGTTACCAGATGCTCCTCAAGTAGAAAGCACTGTTTATGAGAGCTCAGCCTTCCTGAAGACTTTCAGTATTCCTGGTTTTCATTAAGAGGTACTTGTAAATAAGGCATTGGAAGCCAGTCCTGATTTCAGAAAAACTTCAGTGTTTCTCCCTTCTCAAAGCACAAACAGCCATTCACCCAGTGTAACACTCATTCCTCTGGGTAAATCAAGGCCAGGTTACACCCCTGGGATATTGCCCACTGATCTCTCAAATGTACCATGTGTTTATCTGACACTTTGTCACACACTCTTTCTTTTTGGCGTTAGCTTTAAGGTGATCACTGCACAACAGACCCTTCAGGCCACCAAAACCAGTCCTTCTCAACAGCCGGTTACAGCCCTACAGAAAAGCCCACAGCCACTCTTCCTGCAGAGAAAGTGAGTCTGAATAAATGAATACAAACCAGTCCTGCAAGAGAAGAAGAAGCCTTGCTCTAGTAGGAGGCAGATAGAGATTAAAGGATACAAAAGTTAAAGACTTGGTTTCCAACATACAAAAAATGCCTTTAAAAGCTCAGTTCATTCCATTACCTTTAGTCTATTCTATATAGCTTACTTTTTGTAGGATTTTCCACAGCAATGTTTTAAACAAGGACAGGGAATCACAGCAATTTCCCTACCTAAGTTTCTTAAATACCAGTTGATTCTAAATACAAAGCCTCAAAATCAGCTTCTGTCTTGAGGGAATAACAGCTTCTGTGTATTCAAGAAGGAAGCATGCTCTCCTGTCTCCTGTTGACAAGCCACTTACATGCAAGCATTATGATTTTTCTCTCAGTCTCTTCCTCTGTCAAGTTCCAATTTCCTGTTGCAATCTGGGACGATTACATTTTGCCCCATGTGAGTTTATAAACACATTGTAAACAGGTGAAACAAATCAGTTAGGATGATTAAAGGCTTCCAACTGTGTCTCCAGATGGGCATTTGTAGGATCCAATTCTGAACACCATTTTGTTTTAATAACATATTGTGTATTTTTGCCACAATTTTCTAAACGATGTATTAAAGATGAAAGGTTTTCCTGGCTGTATTAGCCAGTGTATGCTATTTTACAAAAAGACAAATTAGGTTTATTTTTTTATCTTTTCTACTGTTGGGACCATAATACACAATCTTCTTAAGCTTTTATAGTATGTACCAGCTATTTGTCTCATGTTCATTGCAAACTGTAAGAGATACATGATTATGCTGCCAGTAAAACTACTGACTTAAAGAGTGTATAAGTATTAATCAAAAGACGACTGTCTCTACTATTGTTTCAGAGAAAACAGATTTTCTTGATTTGGTGAACCCGAGAAACAAGAACAGAACACTAAACTGTAGATTCTAGACAAATAGAGCAGTTCAGAAGGGAACTAGATCTATTCTGACCCCAGCAGCTAAGAAAAGAGTGCAGCAGCAAGTACACCATGATGCACCAACCATTATATCATGCAGCCTGAATGATTTCTCATTAAGCTCAGTGGAAAGACTCTTGTTGACTTCAGAAGTAATCAGTTAGGGACAAAGATTAACACAAGATAAAACTGTAAGAGAAGTGATGACAGTGAGATATCACATAGTCACAACAAACAAAATCACATGCTAATCATGTGCGTATTAAACTGGAATGCTACCTAAAAATACTTTAGAGTCATACGTAGAAGAAGATGGTGCAGTTGTTGAGCAATCCACATTCTTAGAAGTGCTGGCTTGAGTCTACCTGCACATATTTCCATCCCTGCATTTCTAAATGTGCATATTCAATCTTATAATTATTTTCCAAGTATAAATGTTTATGTTGGGTGGGGTAATAATGATTTCTGCTTGTTGTGATAAATGAATATAATGAGATCATTCCTTTCAGCAATGTATATTTTACATTCTTCATCCCTGCTTTGATGTGTGGAATAAGCTATCTGTGGCATTATCAGCAGCTCCCACTGGAGTGAGAAAGCATTAGAAGTCCAATCTTTAAATCAAACCACCTCAGTGGAAGTTCAGAGTCCTTATTTCAGCAAGGAGTCTCACTGCTCAAGGCTGGTGACAGACTGAACAGTAAATGTCCAAAGACTGCAAAGCAAATTGGCACAGCACCCCTCTGAAAAAATGTCTGTGTAGCTACAGAATACTTTTCAGTGGTATAACAAGCCTTCCGTTGCTTGTAGCCATTAGAAATCCTTCTTCAGCTCAAATGACTACCACCTTTTACTGTCCTTGGAGACAAGGTGTAGAGAGGTCTGTGTATAAATATCACAGAACATGGTGAACCTCTGAGGGCTTCTGCACTTGTCACTGGCTTCAGAACAACCAAATTTTAGGCACTGCAACATAAAAAAGGCATTAATCTATCAGAGAGCACCCAGAGGAGGGCCACAAGGCTGGTGAAGGGTCTGGAGGGGAAGTCTTATGAGGAGTGACCGAGATCACTTGGTTTTTTTCAGCCTGGAGAGGAGGAAACTGAGGGAAGACCTCATTGCAGTCTTTAACATCCTCACAACGGAAAGCAGAAGGACAGGCACTGATTTCTCCACTCTTGCAACCAGTGACAGGACCTGGGAGAACAGCATGAAGCTGTGTCAGGGGAAGTCTAGGCCAGGTATCAGGAAAAGACTTTTCCCCCAGGGGGTGGTT
Source organism: Corvus moneduloides (assembly GCF_009650955.1). NCBI lineage: Eukaryota > Metazoa > Chordata > Aves > Passeriformes > Corvidae > Corvus > Corvus moneduloides. The sequence goes on along the minus strand of NC_045480.1, from coordinate 42,374,013 downwards.
GGGCACTGGAACAGGCTCCCCAGGGAAGTGGTCACAGCACCAGCCTGTCTGAGTTCATGAAGTGTTTGGACAATGCTCTCAGGCACACGGTGTGATTCTTGGAGATGGTTCTGTGCAGGGCCAGGAGTTGGACTCAATGACCCTCGTGGGTTGCTTCCAACTCAGCATATTCTGTGATTCCATGTTGAAGTTCAGATCATTTGAAAAAACAGTGGAGTAGCAGAACAGTCTGTAATACAGACAGATGACACCAGAGCATCCAGGAAGTCCTGCTGTTGCCCTTGCATACAGTTTATGGTTGACTGATTACAGAGAGAATAATTCTTTGGGAGTTCTCTCCCATACACCTGCAGAGACAGAAGGGCTTGCCACCACACAGCCCCACTGCCAAAATGCTCTGGTTTTATACCAGTTCTACTTACCTTGGAATCTCTGGTATGATAGGGCTGATTTTTGTCATGTCTTTTGCTCTTACATGACCCCAGTTTCCTTTCTTATTCTCTCCTCTCTCAACACAATTTCTATATGCTGTTGTTCTACAGTTCTCCTTTCTTTGCTTCTATTGGTTTCTCATTTTCCTCTTTTCACTTCTGTTTTTTCATTCAGCAAGCTGTTCCCCAGTCTCAGTGCTTTTGATAGAGCCTCTATCTCATCATTCTCCCTTTCACTCTCGGCCTACTCAAACATTCCTATTTTTCCTACACCACGTTCAGCACCATTCAGTGCACAATTCAGATGGCATGTCTACTCTTCCTCCTTGTAACTGGCATTTTGCCATCCTTAATATATGTAAGGATATCACACAGAGTAAAAAAAATGAGCCGTAATGACACAGCTACACCATGAGACACAACACACAGTTGTCAGCCATGAGTAATTGTAATATATAGGGGCAATATTATACATACACATTATCCCATCCTTACCCTCCTTTCCTCATTGATTTTCTGAGCAACATGTAAGCATGGAACCTCTAGCCTGTGCTAGCAGGAACTTTCATTCCTGCTGGAAAGACCCTTGCTAAATGGACAGAGATCAAAGAGCCAACTGAAAAATTCGCTACTGCTACTTCAGATTGAGCCTAAAGAGATAAACTACCCTTAGATACCTGTAATGGCAAGATAACATTTACAGCAAACAAAATTATTGGCAGAAGTGTGTGTGTCTCCTTTGCAAATGACAGCTAACAGTGCAGGAAGAACTCAGTTCTTTTCAAGAACTCAGCTTCTTTTAGCTACAGAGATTAACATCCAGATTCTGTTCAAAGGTGGAGGTAGTTTTTGACCTGCAACTGAGAGTCGTTCCATGTTTTCTACTATACTTGTGGCAATGATGGCTTCTCTAAGAAAATGGTACCAAACTTGTTATGACAAATCTGAGTGAATGTAACAATTGCAGTTATAAAGTAATATCTCACTATGCTAATTAGGCAATTTTGTTTCTAAGAAAACTCACTTAGAGAACAAGTTAGATACCTCACTGTAATTGTCAGTGTATTGGCAAAGTAGAATAAATTAGATTTGTTATCCATGGCTCTGTAACAAAGAGCTGTCAATACTCTCCTCAGCTAAATCTATCCTGCACAAAGGTATTATTGAGGGAATAGTCAAGGTTCCTCCACTTCCTTCCAATCTTGTTTGTTAGAATGATCACCTCCTACATTTTTGTAATTGATCTTGTGCAATATCTAGGCTGTTGGCTTATCACTCAAATTTGAACTCAAAAGATAAATAGCCTGCTTTTCATCTAATCCTTGTCCTTTGACTTACTTTACTCAGACACCCAATTGTTAAAATTTCCATCAGTACAGCTGTATGAGTCATTTCACCCAAACAATCTATGTCTTTAAAGGGCAGACAGGGAGATAAAACAACCAAATTTTATCTTAGGCACCAAGAACTTCTGTTGGTATCTACTGCGAGTAAGAATAATATAACTGGGAATAAGAATAATATGAATGTAATGGAAATCTGACAATAGCACATAAAATAATAGCAACGTGCAATCTGAAGAAAAGTAACAATTTGAAGGAATAATTCCAGGCTAGAAGGAGATGCCTTAAGAGTCTCACAAGCATGTGAAAATGATTGTTTATGGCTTATCACTTACAACAAATAAAGATCATCAAGCTTTTGGACAGTACTTGGCAGTCAACACAAATTTGAAAGACGGGGCTCATGCCTGACTGGCAAACCTGACTGCTTTACCAAGTTGTACTTAGTCTTTGGAGGAAAAAGCACCTACATGGTAGAGGGCAACAATCCAACTGATGTATATTTTCTTGGAAACTGCTATTCTCAAGAAACAAGAGACACCCAGCACTCAAAACTATTTCACAGTATGTAATACCAAAAGTACCAGTTTAGCTGAAATAAAAAACTAAAAGGCATGTGAAAGAGAGGGGAACTAATTGTTACCCTGTGGAGAAAAATGTTGAAGTGCAGTAAAAACACTAAATAAATGAACAAGCTTAAAATTCTAGATATGGAAATTGACGATTCAGAACTGAAGCTGGTTTAGATCACTCCCTGTTTCTGACAGCATTTAGAGGTTTTAAGACATTAGCGCAGTTACCATGTCTACTAGAGGATGCATAGCACTTTTTGTTGGATTATCACATATTTTATCATTAACTATAAACAGAGTTACCTTTGCTAAAACAAACATCTGTTCTGTAATTACTCATCTGTCAAGTATAAAATTTTCAAAAAAATAAGACTATCTTGAGTGAAATTTATGTACCATAGCAGGTAAATACAGATGCAGAAGATTCTTGCACAAATTCTCATCAGGAACATTATCCTGCAACTATTATTGTGTCGTGGCTAATGTCTGTACCTAAAAATCTTGGGAAAGTCTACCAAGAACCTAGGTGTGTACTGTAACAATTAAGATATATCACACCTTCCTTCATTTGAGATGAGCACTTGTTTTTTAATTGCAGCAAACACAATATATTCATAAAAATGTGATTGATAAAAATTTTCTTTCTCCCTTGCTCCTTGTATCTCTAACAGAGATCAAGAGGCAGGAAACAAGACTTGTTTTTCTATTACTGTGTGTCTCGATGCTTTCTCTCTTGTTGCTTTTTTTCCCCTAAGCTTTTGCATTGTAATTGCTTAGAGTAAACTTTTTGATGATTTTTTGCATGTTCTTCTTAGGTTACCAGCATACATTAATTGCCAATACAATTATGGGGCAGCAAGAAGAACACTATCCTACCCGGATATAATGCTATCCTACAGGAACTGAGAAGGCAAATGAGGTGTTTTCTTGCTTCATGCATCTATTTCCCTTGGTGCTCTTACCAGTTCTAAACTGGCTCTTTTCTCAGCCTCTGTATGAACCAGTTGCTCTGGGGTTCTTTGGCAAACATTCTAAAGTCAAGTCTATCTCTACTGAAATAAATGCATGTGGACTTACCAGGTTCCTGTAGCTTTGGGACAGATGACTAACAGTCCTGACAGCTTGGCTGTTAATTTTCTTATTAGAAATAAATGCTGTATGACCTAGCAGAGAAACAGAGGATCCAGCTGCATTGTTGATTTTCAATCAGGCTGTACAGTAACAGAGTGGTCTAGGTCTTAGCAAAATCGTTGCCCTACTGATATACATATGATTAACTGGGTGTCCCATGCCTGCAAAACAATATCCAATGAACCTTCTTGTTTCCGCACTGCCTTCATTGGAGCTGAACCACACAATGAGCACAATGACATCAAAACTCCAGGAACACGACTATCTCTGCATTTATCCTTCTCTTTCATTCTAAGCTTTGGCTGATTCTAGATATATATGAATCTCTGACACAAAGGTCTTTGCTTTCTTTTACAGATACATGGCCATTATTGATCCCTTGAAACCTAGGCTCTCTGCAACTGCTACAAAGGTGGTCATTGGGAGCATATGGATTTTGGCTTTCCTGTTGGCCTTTCCCCAGTGCCTATACTCCATAACCAAGGTGATGCCTGGAAGAACTCTTTGCTATGTAGCATGGCCAGGTGGTCCAAAACAGCATTTTACGTAAGCTTTTGTTCTTTTAAACTTGTGTATGGTGGTGTCTAGACTTGCAATAGGCTTGGCAAAATCTCTAGAGTGTCATGAAGATACTCTACATGCAGAATAACTAGCAGCTTTGATCACTGAGAAATGTAGAGCCAATTTTCCAAGTAAGGATGATAGAGCATTATACGTGATAAATGGTACGAATTTATTCTCTTCCACATCTCTGAGTGTGCTCCCTCCCATGCTGCACGTTTACCATCATTGCTCCATCTAAGATGGCTACTTCTATACGGACAGAGACAGGTCAGAATCAGGAACATAACATGCATTTCAAAGCAAGCTTCCTTTTTATCCTAACCAGGAAAACAAGGATTTCTAGTCTCTCCTTAAAATAATATAGGCTGGAAAAGACCTCCAGGGTCATCAAGTCACACTACCAAGTCCACCACTAGTCCATGCCCCTAAGTGCCACATCTACACATCTTTTAAATACATCCAGGGATGGTGAGTCAATTGCTCCTCTGGGCAGCCTGTTCCAATGTTTGACAACCCTTCTCATGAAAAAAATTTTCCTAATATCCAGTTTAAACCTCTCCTGGCACAACTTGAGGCTATTTCTTCTCTTGTAACTAGGGAGAAGAAAGAAACACCCCCACCTCTCTACCATCTCCTTTCAGGTACCATTACCTTTCAGGCAATTGTAGAGAATGAGATGGCTCTAACCAGATCTTTTTCTCTAGATCTCTTCATGAGAGGGCTGGATGGATTTTGGCATTTCATTCTGTTACACTGTCACAATTACTTATGTCAGCTATTAGTCCAAAAGAGAAAACTGGATAAACCTATAACTGGTTCCACTTTCTAAAAGTGAGAATACCAGTCATTAAATATATCCTGTTTGTCCTCTGGTAGAATTAGGAATAAGTGGCTGCTTAGGCATCTGTCCTTTCAAGTCTTCACTGGCATTTAAGAAAAACATTGTGTTCAAGGCTGAAAGCCTGTGTAACCATCTAGAATCAAATTTGACCTTTTGCTCTTTTTGAGGCAGGTGAAAGAAGTCCTGGTCATATGTAATTTTTATCACTATAAGAGCCATACACAGACATTTCTCTTTAGGGCAGGAAGGTCACGCTCAGTGACAGCTGAGGATTCTTCACTGATCATTCACGGGGATTTTATCCGAAGTTGGCATTTAACCAGGAACTAACAGGGCAAAAGAAATGATCTTTGTTTTCCCAGTGCTTACATCAGCAGTAGTGACTATATTGCACATAGGCTACAGATCTGTGCTGTCTGTGTGCAACAGATCTGCTATATGAAGAACACTGAGTGACAGGACTCTTATCAGGGTCTTTGCATCAATGTATCACTAAAATACTTATTTTCCTCTTTCATTTGTGGTCCAGACTAGAGCTCCAAATGCCTAGCTTGCCCTCATGATACTTGGCTGTGCAATTAAATGAACTCAGCTAGTTATGGACAAACATACCTTATTCTGTAGTCACTAATCATGATAATTATAGAGTAATCCATAATATATGCTAGTGCAGGCTCAGCATTAGACACCCCACAAAGCACATGCACTAAAACACATGTAAATTTGCAGCACAATTCAAGACTTTCAAAAAGACAGTGAAAACACCAAGGACTAGCCAGTTAATATAAAACATGCCTTCTACTAAAGTAGCAGTCTTGACTTCTAGTAGCCCATTCCATTGGTATAGCTCCTCTGAAAGCACTTATCACCTTAATACCTTTTCATTGCAGGTATCATGTTATTGTGATTGTGCTGGTCTACTGCTTTCCACTGCTTGTTATGGGCATCACTTATTCCATGGTGGGAATTACTCTCTGGGGAGGAGAAATACCAGGCGACACATCCAACAAATATCACGAGCAGCTCAAAGCTAAAAGAAAGGTACTGTTCCATTAAATCCCGCTAAGTGAATACTTACAAAATCATCTGCAATTGTGTCTCAATGTATCACAGTAGATTCTTTCAGAAACACCAAATCACTAGAAATAGCAGCAATGAGAGATCATCTTCAATACAAAATTTGATTAAGTTGGACAAGTTGTTTTCTATGTTCATTAGCTGTTCTTCTTGTAACTTTAATGTTTGTCATTAAATAAAGGAAGCATTTGGGTTTTAACTTCTTACTCCACATGTAGCAGCACATACTGTATCTGATATATGGAAACTAAGACAAAAAGTTTAGCCTTCACAGAGTTAAAATACTGGGTTTTGGACAATGGGCTAGCAAACCATCAGCACTTGTTAGATAAGATTCTCATCCTACTGAAACAAAAGTGAATCTTGCTGTAATTCTCAGGTGGTTAAGGTCCATGTATATTTGAGAGAAGCACTGATCAGCCCATTTGTAATGAATAATTTAGATTTTTAAACAATAACCTTTTTGTGAGAAATGCAAATAAATTTTCCCAGATATTTTCTTTCAATCTTTTTCACTGTAGGTATTGCTTAAACTAGATTTGGGACTTCTTATGAACTGAGTATTTGACTATCTCCAGTTTAGTTTTCATAATGTTTCAGTGCCATGAAGGTTTCTTTCCTATAACATTCTTTTTCTTAACCTAACTTTTCTTATTTAATAAGGCAGCCTTCTCCTTTTTATTTCTGACAAAATTTTTTTCATACTAAAATGTATTTAACTTTTCAGATTTGAAAAAAGGGTACCCTAATACAAACTTCTCATTCACAATGATGAGAACATTTTCAGTTGCTCAGTTTGCTTCCTATCACTGTGAGTATGTTTGAACAGCGGAATACGCTCCTCTGCTGCAGCAATAGCAGAGTGGGACATATTGGGTCCTGAGAGAGCACGAGATCTTCTGCAAATTCTGGAGAGCGCTAACATTTTCATTTCTTTCAGGACACTGCAAGGAATATGAAAGTGGGGTTTTTTTCCCCCACCATACTACACAGAAAAAGTTGTTATGGCAGAGGATATATGAAAAGAAATATTAGGATCATTTTCTCCTTCACGCATCTTCAGACTCATAAGAGAAAAGTGCCAAGTTGTCAGAAGTTTCAGTTGTCAGAATAGTAGAGATGCCTAGACAGCTCTATGGCATGACATGCAATGTCTACCATGAAACCAAAAGTGTCATTTATTTTTGTTTCAACATAGCTTTTTTAAGAGGGAAAAATGTTAGCCTCTCTTAAGGAACCAGAATGCAGCTTGACCAGTATTGTCACTACTATTGCTTTGTAAATGTTCAAAGATTATTTGGAATGAAAGCAGAGAAAACTACAAAAAAAAAAAAAAATCATACAAAGCTATGCAGTATGCTCAGTATGCTTTGCATATTTGCCCCAAAGCAATATTATTGGACTAATTTCCAGAAATACTGAAATCATTTCAAAAGATCAGATTTCACACTCTGACATTACCCAAAAAGTTCAACATTACCATTACAGTCTTCACCATGCATGTTGTCACTTACCCAAAAGTGTATTTTCAAAGTTATGAGATTACCCTTCCTACAGAACATAAGCAGAAAAAGATTTCACTGGTCAACTAGCTGTGCTATCACCAATGCTCCCCTTTAACCCAGCCATCAGAAAAAAATAAAGCAAATACTCCGCTGGTGGTGACGGGGTTCTGATCGTAAAGACAACCTGAGAAATCACTTTCTGTAACAGACACAAGTTGCAAAAGCAAATGTGGAAAGAAAATTATTAAATTATTGGAGATCCAGGACATACCAGAACTTCAGGACCTGTTATCATAATGACTAAGTAAAATAATCATCTTGTGACATGAAGAGAAAATCTGACTTTTATCATATGAAATAGAGGGCCCAATTAAATCCCTTGAATGCTTTAAAAACAGCACCTGTTTAGAATTCTAAATATATTTAAGAGACAAGGAATAGCATCCTTAATTAAAGGATTTTAAATGTGAGAGTACAGGAATGCATACTTTCAAGACATGCAACAAGCGAATTAAATTATGTGCAGATATATTATAACTGCATCAGTGACTTTTTGGGTAGAGCTCCATGACAGCACTTTAGCTACACTGCTGTGCTCTCCAGCAGGATTTATGAAATAACTGGTATTTGGAAAGATGAATCATAATTGGTTATTCATGGAGAGGAACTAACAGACTGGAATCCAAATAAAGCTATAACTCAGCCTGTCTCTGATAACAGAGCTAGTGCTTTGCCCTTTTCAGGCAAAGAAATCATCTGTTTTTCTTGATATTTAATATATAGGTATCTAGACATATGGAAAATCTGTGCACTTATAATGAAGGAGAAATATACAATAGTTGACTATGTTTCATATCAGGCAATGATACAGTGCAAAGGTGTTGGATTAGGGTTGTTTGAAATGGTATTTAATATTAAGAAGGTAGTTCATGTAAACAGTTCATGTAAAACCTTTAAAGGAAACAATGTTTGCCAACAAAAGATTTGAAGCTCAAGAAAGCTGTTAGTAGTTCAACAGACAGTCTCATCATTTCATACACATGATTGTGCAACACAGTCCTGAATCCTCCTGAAAGTGAAATTAAGGAACAAAGGATTCAAAGAATTTCACAGTGCATACTGTAGGTTGGACAACACAAAGTCATGCTTAGTATCTTTAAGGTCAAAGACAAAATGTTTAGAAGTTCAGGACTGGATGCAACTACATCATTACTTTTTCGGGTTTTTTTCTTTTTTTTTTTCTTTTTTTTTTTTTTTTTTTTTTGACAGCTCAAATATCTCAGGGACTGACTCATTTAAATCTGCCTGACGTCAGTCTTTTGAACTTCTGAATATTTGCTTCACACACAGACTTTGCAGCCATTATCCCTTCTTCTTAAAGCTCCTGGCATGAGACTGACTGATGTTCAGCTGAACATCATTTATTCTCCTGCAATTCTCATTTTCATAATATGGAATTATAGTCTCAATGCTGTCATACATAAGTTTATACAGGTGTCTCATAATATTACTATAAGATTTACTAGGTCAAAATGTTCTTTATATCCACTGCAAATACTTGCTCTCAGATGTTGTCTCTACACCCTGTTTTTGCTATCTAACAAGTTTCAATCACTCTTTCAGCTTTAATTAACCCATAAGAGGGAATAACCATGTACTGCAAATAAAATCAGTTACTATTGTTTTTATCAAGAGATACAGTTCTGATACAACTGTTTTCTGAAAAAAGAACATTCATCTCAACAGAAGATGCCATTGCCTGGCCACAATGAGAAGAATATAGAGGAATGGGAAATGTGCTTAACTTTTATATTTTCTTTACTGTTCCTTTTACTTATGACTGTTAACTTTGTGATAATATGTCATCAGGCATCTTTTTCAGTAATTTTCATTCCTCCACACTTATGCTTCTGCCTGTAATTTTTGCTTCTCCTAACACAGTTTGAGGTATCATCTCAACTTCTTTTAGCAATGAAGATTGATTAAAAACTGCATTGTTTCAATATAAAAATTTTTCCTCAAATTTGAGTCTAAAACAAGAAAAAAAACCCCATATGTTTGCTGGCGAGTCACAGTCTTTGTGAGAACTCCTGTATGAACACTTCATACATATTTCTCAGGTTTGTTCTCATTTTCTTCCCCCTCCATTTCATAGATTTAGAAAAAGTCCAAGGAATGGCAGCTAAAAATCATCAATGGACTTACGAAGAGATGAAAATGGCCTGAACTTTTCAGTTTGGAGACAAGGAGGCCAAGGGACAAGATGTCAGGTTTTAGAGAAACACAAAGGTGGTGGGTAAAGTGGCTGAAGAACTGTTGGTCACCAAATCCTGAAACACCAGAACTGATATGAGAGCAGCTTAAGGCAGGTAGAAGAGAGAGTATTTTAAGAAAGGGTCATTTAAAAGTTGGTAAAGAGCATCTGAGGTGCTCTCCTGCCAGATGCTTATGATTTCAGAAGATTCAGAAAGGTTTTAGGCAAATTAACAAGCAATAAATTCATAACTCATAGAGTTCTTAAGGTTGGAAAAGACCTCCAAGATCAAGTCCAACCTCTGACCAGTCTCCACTTTGTCAAGTAGACCACAGCACTAAATGCCATGTCCATTCATTTCTTGAACACTTTCAGGTACTCCACCACTTCTCTGGGCAGCCTTTTCCAATGGCTGACAAACATTTAACCATTCAACTTCATTTCAGTGAAGAAATGCTTCCTGATGTCCAAAAATTCTCCCTAATGTTCAAGGAGATACTGAGAGGATGAATCAGGGATGCACTCCAGAATGGTACAAACATACACAAAGTGCCACAGGCACCTTCCCCTGGGAAGGCACCTCTTCCCTTTAGCTGATCTCACATTTCTGGGAGCGATACGTGGAACAACCTACCCATTCTGTTGTGGGGTAATGAGGTTCAGAAACTCAATTTGTGTCTCAATTTCAAACCCTCCTGTCAAAAATAGGCGTCTGTATAGCTTTTTTTTGTCCATCCGTATTCACCTTCTGTAAATAGGTCTACTCTTTGACTTTTCAGAGAGTGACAATGAAAATAAAATGCAAAACAGAATAAATAAATACTAGAAGAGAACTAACAGCAAAGATTAAGCTGGAGAAATAAATTTTTACATTTTAAATAAACCTGTTTTAATAACAGGTGGTCTCACTGATCTAACAGTCATAGCCCTATAACTTATATGATAACATGTCGGTGGCTGTATTGCTTGACTAGCTGAAATTTCCTACAGCTACAGTTAAATTATCATTTATCCAAAATGCTGATGCACTGTGAGCACCTTTTGTAGGCCAAAGCTCTATTGTGATTGAAAACCACAGGTGTACTTCAGTGCAGCCACATTCACAAATTTAGCAATCATTGTTCAGCACATTCAAATAAGCAAAAATACTAAGTAATATGAGGTTGAAGGACAACCCAGCTAGCACCACTCCTGTACACTCCACTGCTTTGTTATCAGCTAACAATCAAGAGAAACAGAGATGCTTTTTAAAGATTCCGGTCCTTACATGGAAATGTCTGCTGATTAATTCCTCAGGCAACTGAAGGTGTGACAAAAATACCACACAAAGTGTCAGCTTGTTATGCTCATACACTGTGTTTCCTCTGTGTGAAATACAAAAAATTGAATGAGAAATTTCTGAAGCAATTAGTCTGACTTTATGACTTCATACTTTTAAATCAGTCTCCTCCAAGGTTATAATCACAGTCACATACCTCAGACTTTGTGAAACTACTCTAGAAACAATCTTTTTGAAGATCTTCACATCAATGAGTCATGGCAAGTTTTAATCTATGGTTGTGTTTGACAATGTCACATTTCTTACCTAATGTAAAGAAAAAGAAAAAAAAAAAAACAGTAAGAAGGAATTCTCAGATCCTTTTAAAGGCTCTCCTGAAAACAAGCTCGTCCTTTGTTTGCCAGACACTGGAAGATGTTGAACTATGTCCAGTAATTTCTCCACTTACTCACTGAGTGTCATTTTGTCTCTTTCAATATTTAAATGTTAAATGAAAACAGAATAGGAACCAGCCTTCAGACCTGTCACCACAGGCAACTCTAACAGAATTCCTCTGGTATCATCTTAAACCTCCATCTTCTAAAAAATCTCACCAATCCTAGAGTTCACTTTTCCAGGCTAAATTTCTTTATAAACAGCTCTATTTATGTCACTATTTTCAGATAGCTTAATTAATTACTTAATATCCCTCAGTGGTGTCACCTCTACAGATGTTTTTATATCCATTTTCTCTCTGGTTTTGTTTACATTTGTTATATAAATGAAAAAAGTGCTTCCGATCTTTTCTATAGCATCTTTACATAACATCTTTATGCAACAAGTGACCAAAACCAGACAAGGAATTCCAGCAATGTAGTGTCACCATGGTCCTGCACAGGGGTAATTCTCTGTTCTCCACTGAGAATGCCTCATCTGGAAGATCCTAATATCTCATTTTTTCCTTTCATTAAATGCATGACCTGGTCATGCTATAATCAGTCAATAACATCTGTCTCCTCTTCATCTGTTCACAACAGGCAAACAAATTCACAGCAGATAATTTTATTAGCCCTTAATTGAGCAAATGCCAGAATTTTTCTGAGTATGATCCTACCCATGGAAGTACAGTGTAAAATGTCCCCCAAAACTAGCACAGTACCAGTCCAGCAGTTTCGATCTGCTCTGTGATATCTGTCACTGCCACCACCCCACCCAGGGACACAATCACTACTGGTACCATACAAAGTATATGACCAGCACTGCAAAGCTGGATTTCTGCTCCTGCAGTTCTCCCATATCCACATTCTTTCTCTGCCTTGCTTCTGTAGCAGCAAAGTTGCTTAAAAGTGTCTCATCATCAAAATTATTTGGCATGCCTTTATTTTGCTGTACAAAACTCCTCAGTAAATACATTAAATGAGGCAGATATCAAGACTGGTATATAGAGATTATATCCCAGATTAGAGGGAAATTAGTATTAAATACTTTCTAACAAAAATATTTTTCTCTCAACTACCTTTCCAGTGCAAAGTGTTTCCCAAATCATGCTCAGTAGTGAAATGTAACAGGTAAAATTACTTACAAAAATTAATACTAAAGGTATGTTTCCTCTCATTCTGCTTCAGGGCACCTCTTACTATGATATCCTTAACTCTGATCATTTATGGGAAGCATGAAATAACCCTTGTTAATATGGTAGATGTAAAACAATCCTAATAAAGCTAGAGCTTGACTTCATGAACTTACATGTGCCTAAAACTTGGTTTGTAACCCTGCAGATGGAATTAGTTACACTAGGAGATGTGACACACTGCTTAGTATGCTTCTTACAAAGCACAGATGCTGATCCTGTCTGCTGCTCTTCTCCATGGTTCTGCATGTGTGAGTCATGACTGCTCATTAAGAAGGTTATTGGACCAGACTGCAAATGTTAGTGTTCCACTAAGATTTTGAGCAGTTGTTCCATAACCATAAACACAAATACCCTGCCAGACTCACCAGATTGGTATTAACACAATAGTCAAAGTCTCTACTTGCAAGTAATTGCTATTACAGCTAAAAGGATTTTTTTTAAGCTTATTTTCTCTTAAGAAAAACTTCAAAAGGGTAATGAGGGTCAGAATATCATATGAATATCTTTGTGGTGAAAATACTAGCAGAATAAGATATCTTTTCCTATTTTGATCCGTAATACATTCCCATAGTTATCAAAAATCTCAGCAAGAATATAGAGTATTGACAGGAAGGCCTGATTTGGGCATTTTCATTTGCCATTAATTAAATTATAGCAAAATCATCACATTGATTACAATGTACAACCCCCTCCCTAAACACATGCACACAAAGAAGCATTTTTTCCAGTAGCATGAGGCAGAATAACCAATAATCTTTGGGTTTAAGTTTTAAAAAGTTCTGTTAAACTCTTTATATTACTGAGTATATGGACTGAAAACCTACTAAACATGTAGGGAATGAGCGAAGTAATTATTAATTTTGTGAATCATAATTTTTATTTCACAGTCTCACTCTTCACATGCTTAGAAGTTGCCTAGGGAAAGATTGGGACATGAGGTACAGGGGAATTATTTTCATTGCATGTTAAACTCAAAATATTTTTTACAGAGCTATTTTATGGTCTTAGAACTTGAAAGAAAAAAGGGTTCATCTGTTCTCCTTTTCAGGATTTTTTTTTTTTTTTTTTTAGCAATTTGTTCTCTTTTTAATGATTTGCCCACAATTTTGAACGAGATTTCCTACTGAGGTAAAAATAAAGTCAGACCTCTTGATCATTTTCTGAACACGACTGACACAGTGAAATGTAACAAAATTACTGGAAGCTGCTTTCTCTGCTCTCTATATCTGAATAGCTACAGAACACTCCACAGCAGTGCCAGCTTCCATTCATTGTCTCAAGTTCCTAAAACTCAGCTATGAACTGTGAACAAACACATCTTTCCACAGGCATCATCCATGGTTCAAGCAGCAACCACAGGGAAGTAAAAGCAGAGTAAATACTAAAAGTGGCTTTATACTGTGCATAAACCTTGCCAGTTTAAGTATTTACTGACAAACTGATGGAAGTTTTCTGGTTATAACTTTTCCATAGAACAGCCGGCAACATCTCCACGTCAGGGGCAGATTTAAGAGACTGGTTCTGCAGGGTCAGTGATTACGCTCAGAATTGTGCACTCACAGTTGCTGTGATGTTTCTCCTCGTTATTTTTCTATTTCTGATAACTGGTGGCAGAAAACTTATGTGAAATATTAAGTCTAGGGACAGTCCTAGGGCAAAAATTTCTGCTTAGTAATGTCTCATATTTATTAAGAAGGGAAGTAACACTAGGTTAACAGACCAAAAATTTCAACAATGCTTCACTCCAATGTTAGTGAGTTCAGTGTGTTTTCAAATGCATTGCTGAATTCAACTATAAATGTTCTTTAACAATAAAACCAAGACACCTACAAGAAAGACAAATGAAAGTCAAATGTCTCCTTTTCAACATTCAGATTTTCAGCATGGAGATTATGACCTCCATGTTTCAAACTATAGAGTTGGGTTTTTTAAGACAGACTTCATTTTCTCTGTGCAGCTCTCCCCAAGTTCAAGTCTGGGACCTGATCCTCCAGACAGATAACCTTAAAATCCCACATTCAGGAAGGACAAAGTGTGTTCTTTAAGTTGTATGCAAATTTTTTCACCAGCATATAAACAAACCTTGGAAACTTCAAAAGGTCTTTTGTTGTCTTATATAATCTGCAGTCAAAGTTATCCCATTATATATCCTAAATTATGACCACATGGATAGTCCTGTGTATGCATGGGTGTGTAAATATATATACACACACATATATATACAAAGAGATAAGAGAGAGCACATAAGAAATCTCCTCCTCATCGAGTCCTTGGAGGGAAGTCATGAACTAATTAGTTTAGCATGAGTTTTCAGTCTGTTGATCTTTCTGGAATACTGCCAAGCATCTGTGTGGTGAAAAACCCAGGAAATCTGATCAGTCATTTTGGAGGACTGCAGAACCAAGATCTGTATATTCAGCAGAACACAACTGCAGTTCCAGTATTGCACTCACACACTTTTGCATTCATTCCAGGCTGCTCTTCATATGAAAACAAAACATAACTTCAGCACAGTTTTTTTTCTGAGTTAAAGCAGAAATCTACACACCTACACACAGAGGGGTGCCTATGTTATGTCTATTAATGCCTTCACCTAACAAATATAATCCTTTAACTCAAATACTTCATTGTTTAGAAGTTACTGTACTGCAACATTGTAAATAACCTATTCAAAGCAGCTTTATTTCATTACTCATTTGCTGGGGTGAATAGTAGTTTTTTGATTTCTCCCGGTTTTAGAGCAGGTTTCCTAGGAAACACTTTCAGCCACCCTGGCATGGGTCAGCTTATACCTTATTCCACAGAATTGGGATATCACAGGAGTATCAAACCAGTGCAATAATGACCAAAGTGTTGACCATTATGGCCAAGTCATGTGATTACCTTAATTCTTGAAGCAATGCTTGTCTGTACAAAAGTAGATGCTGTCAGGAGAATGACACTCCTGATACTTTTCAACAATAACTGACCAGAGCATATATCACTTTTTATTGACCAAGTATTTCCAAGATGTTCTGTGAGTGAGTCACAAGTCTACTTCTCCTAATAAATTCACAACATTGTACAGCCATTTGCAGAATGACGAAAATAAACTAGGTGCATCAAATGCAAAATATAAACCTCAACATCACTGACATTAACAGTTTTCTTTGAAGTCAACTTAAAAGAAAATAGACTGGGGGACAACGGGACAATATTATTTTTTTTTGCCTTTTTTTTTTTTTCTTAGGTGGTAATAAACATTTTTTTTCAACCTTTGTAAGGGAAGATGCTACTACCACTGCAAATGCATAATTATGATGGCAATAAGAAAATAGCTTTAACTGTGCTTTTTTTCCTAACAGAATTTTGCCTACCAATTTACACAAGTAAAGTCCAGGAATAATTCATAGGTTTTTCTTATCAACAGAAAAGAGAAGGAAGAGGTTTTTCAAACTATGTAGTAAATAATCTGCATTCCTTCCCATGATATTCTGGTGCCAAAATTATAGAGAAATATGGTAAACATTCAAATGGCTTCTAATTATATAAATCACTTATTTAATTGCCCTAGGTGAATAAACTGGAAATAAAACAATTCAAAAAGTAGTCTTTCCATATGAAATAAGAGCCTGTGCTCCTCTATTGAAGATAACCAAAGGTACCATCTCAGTTTCAGGAGGACAGTTTCCATTATTAGGAGTCCAGATAAAGTAAACCACAGGTAGGATGGTATGCAACTTTTGCATAATTCATTGGCATAATTCATCAGTTGTTTATTGCAGTGTCCAATATATAAGACCTAGTTTCCAAAAGAGAACATTCACTACTACCATTCCTTCAGAAGTTTTATATGGAAAATTCATTTAAACATTGGCAAGGTTCTGGGAGAGCCTTCAATGAGGATTAAAGACTCCAGAACGCTTTCAGAATTGTGTCAGAAAGTGGACTTCAGAATTAACTACCCCTATTGGGAAAACAAAAGAAGATAGTATTATTTTGTTTCCCCCACACTAAATCTCATATTTAGTTAGAGGCATGGAAGTGAATTATGTCCCATCATTCCTTCCTTACCTGGAATGAAAGTCTTGTAAAATAAGTGGTGGTATGAACCTTAAGTACAAAAGCACTAGATCAGCTTTTTCACTTTTTTCCCAGAACTAGGTCTCAGGTAGATAACCATGCCCAATAATGTCAATCCCACAATAGCCACACAGAGTCATTTTCTAAAGAACATAAACTTCTTATGCTACTCAATGCTTAAGACCAAGACAATGATACAAAGCCACTTACCTTTACTTGTTGTCCAGCTTACAGAAAAAAAACTCTCAGTCTCAGCAGCAGACATTATCATATTGCCTAATATCCAACAATCTCTCTTGTGAGAAATTTAGACATCTCTTCTTAGATAAAGTAACATAAAGCTTGTGGAAACTTTTCCTCCTTGTCCCCAATCAGATGCTTGTAAAATCATTCATTCTCAAGCAAAATAAAACTCTGAGCAAAATATTTACCCCTTTTTGCAATGGAACAGATATTTCTTGACATGTTGAGAGAAACTCAAAGGCACTGTCAAACCTGTGGTCTATGCAACTTTGGGGAAACATCATTTAAAAATAGCAGTAGCTAAGGCCACTCACAAAAAATGTCAGAATTGCTTTGGTTTGAGGGGAGCCCCACATTTTAGCATTTGGAAGTATGCAAACTAATTAAAAAGTATTCACACTAGAAGAGAATACATTTTTGAACTTCAGAGCTTAAATAACAAAGTAAATGATTATTAATTCTGTTTGCGACAAGGGATTATGCAAACTGAAATGAATAACAGTTTCTTTACTTCAAGCAATTGAGAAAAACAGATGGAAAGCATAAGTCAGAAGACTAAAATTATCCGGAGCATTGGAATTGCCAAGTACCTTACCTAGCTGAAAGACTTCCAAGCTCTCGCATACTTTCTCCTCCTAAACGTGCATCTCCTTCAGCTATTAAGAATCTGTCCTTTCCTATGAGCTGAGAGAACACAGAAAATCCCTGAGCTTGTCAAAGCACTTGGTATCTTAGCAGTCAGTCCTATTTCTGTACTACTGCCATTAGAGTTACCCTTTGAATCCTACTTTTCTTGCACAAAAAACAGTTCACTTCAAATAAGCATTGTGGAGAAGCAAAGGCATATCTGTGTTCCTTTCTCTCTGGTGCTTCATGCATAAGTGCTATGTATGTCCCCAGGACTGGGAAGTGGATTTACTGGCTGCATGCTAACATGTTGAAAGAAACACTTTGTGAAATGTTAGTGCGGCATTTTATTTCTCCCAAAAGAGCACAGGGCAAAAGTTATGATCCTCAGGGATTATCTGTGGACTGTGTTTAAGTTGTTTTCATGAATAAATAACATCCAGGAGAGGGTAAACAAAGACATTCTTACACTCCATGGGCTCAAATTGGTTGCTTCTCATTTCTATCTGCATAACACCCAGGAGTAAAAATTCTGCAAGTAATTAAGTTGTTCTGTGTGATAAAAGTGCAAATAAAATCAAAAGCCAAATTCTTGTACTTGTAGAAGCAGCAGTATCAAAGATGACTTAGAAAGACAATAAGGAGCTGCAGAGAAGATCGAAAAGGAAATGATTGCATGGTTCAAGTCTTAGGTACTGCTGGCAAATCAATGCCTTGCAATGTGAATTGCTATATTCCTCCAGCAGCAACTGAGTCTCTCAGAAAAGTATATTTTATTCCTAATCTTTCAAGAGTCGTTCTCAATGCTACATCTAAATTAGACTGTTTTTCTAGCTATTCTTCATGCAAAATAAAAACAGTATGGGGGGGGGAAAAAAAGTACTTACTGGTTTTTCTGAGTGCAGCTGAATCTGCTGGTTCCTTTTCACTTTTACTGTTTCAAATGTTTCACAGCAAAGGCAAACCTGCAAACTCCAATTCCAATGAACTTATATACTTAAAAGAGCAAAAAAGGTATTTTTTCCTCATTACATTCATTAATGAAAGAATGCTTCTTACTCAGACAGAAAGGATTTAAAGGAATGAACAAGACCACAAAGCACATAAATTAACTTTCTTTACTAGACACAGGCAGCAGTGCATCAATATCAGCAGAACAGGTTGATGAAAATCAGTGCAGAAAACAAACACTTTGGTTTTCCATTTACCAATCTAGCCTCTAGATTTGCACGAAGGTTGCATAACAGAGACTCAGTATGACTCATTTTAACAAAACTATTGCCTAGAACAGAAAAAACACTCTTTCCTCCAGTCATGCTTGGTGCCCACAATACACAAAGGGAGATTGAACAGAACACCAGGGAAAACGGTGCCACTGGGATAAAGGTTAGCGATTTTCACTGCAATTCACACTTTGGAAAGCTCCATGGTGAAATGGTGGCAGGAACAGAGCTAGACTTTAAGCCAAGCAACTGAATTCAGTAATTTTCTTGCTTTGAAAATGTTTCCTAATGCACAAGAGCAAACCCTTATTAATGAATTCTGTGCAACTCGGAACAGAAGGAAAAGCAACTGAAAAATGGTAATATCTCAAAAAAGTGAAACAGAACAGGCTTATTAAAAAGAACTTTTTTTTTAATCCAGTCACAGGTTTAAATAGTCAAAAACAACCCCAACACTGAAGCTGTCTTTTATACTCTGCAGTTGGACCTGTGAAGTGTCACTGGAGGTTCTTTAGTGAATTGGGAAAAGACAATCAGGTTTATGTGGTAAATTCATAGTGGGTCTGTTTAATTTATTTGCCCTATTGGTTTGTGGGCACTTGTTCATCAGAACTTATTCCAAGTAAACTCAAGGTGCCCTGGACTTTTAGACCTTGAAGTCACGTTCTGTTCATAGTTATTGATATAATCAATAAATGAAACTTTATACTGGGAAGACCAACATTATGGACAAGAACTGCAGCTATAAACTGCAAGGTAGGGCCTTGCACAGCATGCGTGCCTCTCTCTGAAAGAGAAGAGGAAATTGGTAATAATCTCCCTCGTTTTCCTCTGATTCTCTTTTTTTCCTCTGTTTCTGCCAACACACAGTCATTCTTAGATGACAAAATGAGAACAGACTAGGGCTTTTTGATTCCTCTCACGACTTCTGTGGTTGACTTCAAATTTAACCCTAATTGCCTTGTGTTTCCAACAACTTTACACCACACAGACTTGCAATATCTCACTTATCTTCTAGGAAGTATGTCAGTAAGTGCACAAATACTCAAAATGACAACTAAATGTTGACTTTTCTTAAATGTCCCTTTCTCCAGGAAAAATTTGTACTTTTTTGATCCAGGGAAAAACCATTTTATACATGAATAAGGAAACACCATCTTATGTCTGCCCATAGACATACATTTATCAGTATATCACCATTCACGTCAGTGGAATGCAGACTGATACAGCCTTACTTGAGAGAAAAATGATTCTGTACATTTTAGATTATTTTTTACATTTATGAAAAACAGCTGCAAACCTGAAGGATTAAAAATGTAATACGTTTCACTGTGTGTCATTCAAGTGACTTGTTACTTCACAAATTAAATCAAATGCTAATGCCCATCTAAAATCATCTTTAGCTTTTTATCTAGTTCCACTATTTGCTTCAGAAGTTTCTGCTTTCAGAATGATGATGACTTAATATTTAATCATAGATTTCCAGACAGAAACAGCAACAAAAAATCTTATACTACTCTCACTGTTTTAAAAATTACTATTTTGTTTTAAATGAAACAGTAAATTTGCAGGAAAAGATGCAATTCTCTGGGGGTGATTTGGCATTTTTCATTTCAAAACTTTAAAAAGTTAAAACATTCAAAATTAGGATTTTATTGCCTGAAATTTTG
This sequence comes from Corvus moneduloides, assembly GCF_009650955.1. Taxonomy (NCBI): domain Eukaryota; kingdom Metazoa; phylum Chordata; class Aves; order Passeriformes; family Corvidae; genus Corvus; species Corvus moneduloides. The sequence continues at coordinate 42,353,579 of NC_045480.1, read as the reverse complement.
ACAATAAAAATTCTTGATTTTCTTTGCAGGGTAAAAGTTATTTGGGGATTTCTGTTCCCTTAAAGAAAATCTGAAATATTATATTTAACAGCAATATAAACCAAAACTTCATTCCTTCAGGGTTAATTTTTGCAGCAGCTGAAATCTAAAAGCTATTTTTTGTACAGATTGTGGAGGTTTATTAGATTTTAGGAGACTTTTAAGTAGGCTCTTGAAGCACTGCTTGCCTTGCCCTTCAATATAACACAGAAAACTAGACAGTAAGCATTTGGATGTTAGAAAAAAGACTAACAACTTTCTTTTGGAAAATATTAACACAATTGAATATGCCAAATGAGCAACCTGGACTCTTTCTGTGATTTCTAGCAACTCTGGGGCATGAGTGACACAGTGTTCAATCACATTAAGCTACATTAGTTGCTGGGAAGCTCTACTGTTTTGGTTCTCAAGCACTGCACAGATGAAATGTAAACTGTAAATAGAGGTTTGTCTGTTTACATTTTGAAAATCTGGACACACAAATCCTTTCATTTAGGACCTATGATAGTCCAATGATTAATAACTCTAGGAACAATTTCACATGCACAGACGGTACTGCAAGAATTGCTAATTAAATCAAGGTAAGTAATTAGACTCTCAAATGTTCTGAAATTACAGAAGTCCTGAAAGTCGCTGAGGTAACACTTACCATTCCTGACAGATCTATAAGAACACAGTAACCAGCAAAGTGCACCTGTAAATCAGCGGACAGATAGCTTAAGTATTGTGGTAAAACTACAGAGTTAAGTCTTCTATCTATACAATGTGTGCAAAGCAGAGCTGGAAGTGCCCAGTCCCCAGCAGAAGAAAGTGGAAGTCCACATAATATCATAACCTCTTCCCTCCCACCCAAAAAAATTGCATATATAGTCCCATAAACTTCTATATATGCTTAGATATAGACACACAGATGTACATGTGAAAGGTGAAAGTGATACAATGTTTTGCTGTGTTGCCTTCCTTTATAATAATACTGATCTTCCTGATCACAGGGTGATTTATAGTTAACTGATGAAAAGTGCTTTAGAAGAACCAACTATTATTAATGTTGTATATGTGGTCAGATGCCTCTTTTTTACCTTTAATTGATGATCAGTGTATATATATCAGCAATAATAAATATTCTTATAAGTAAAATCTTGTACCCTACAGTCCCACCCAGCAGGAAAGATTGTAAACTGGTGCCAGCTATTAAATGAAAAATTGCTTTGTGTTTCCCATAGGAAGATGTAATATGGGATAGGACACCATAACATTTATAGGGAAAATAATTTAATTATGTTAGTTGGAATTTTATAAAAGTATTAACCAAAGGCACATAAGTATGGCAAATTTCAGCTTTTTGGTTTTTCCCTCAGGTAAAACTAGAAACAGTATGAAATGCCACCTTGTACAGAGAAAATAAAGGGACTGTTAATAGCAATTCCTGTTATTCCTCAGTATTCACAAGTACAAAGGAGCAAGAGACTTCCCAGCATAGATCTATCATGTCTAGTTTCATTTTAGCTACAAAAAGAAAACCTGTGGTGTAAACATGTGACATACTGCACTGAAAATGGTAGCTGGATTAGTGTTTCACATAGCTGAAAAGAGAAAGATGGGAGTGAAAATTTTACATGACTTGCAAGATTTCTTCATGTGTTTGGAGCACAAAACAGAGCTCCTCTTCATTTGTGCTTACTGGAAACTATAGTAGCTAACAGATGTTGTGATGCCTGCAGAAAACAACAAATAAAGATCACCAGCCAAGCGAATTGTTAGGCTCTGAAATTATACAGGATACTGCAGTTGCTCATTTCCTACAACCTAGTGTTATTCAAATCACATCTGAAAACTGGGGACAAGAAATAGACTCTCAGCCAACAAAAAAAGACACACCACGGTAAATAAAGATCAAAATGAGGGGTCCTAATAAAACACCCTGTAACGTTATGCCATGATTACGCCTACAGAAAAAAGTGCTATTTTAGATAGCCAAATATAAGTAAGCAAACACACTACTTGGAAAAATAAATACAAATAAAGCTAGGGAAGATTTTCATGTTATTTTTCTTAGGTAAAAGAATATCTCCAGTCAAGAAAAAAAATAATTAAGAGAGTCAGATTAAAATGAAAAACTATATAAAAGCATATTCATCTTTCCTTTGACTAACTTTAAAAATTAATTACAAGAAAATTATTAATGGATGTTGAAATGCTAGTCCAAATAAAAAAGGCAAAATATCATTATTATTTCTTTCTTTCAGGTGGTAAAAATGATGATTGTGGTTGTGCTGACATTTGCCGTCTGCTGGCTGCCCTACCACATTTACTTCATAGTTACTGGGATCTATCAACAATTAAATCGGTGGAAATACATTCAGCAAATCTATTTAGCCAGCTTTTGGCTTGCCATGAGCTCTACAATGTACAATCCCATTATCTACTGCTGTCTTAATAAGAGGTAAGAGCTGGTTATGAAACGAGATGCATAATGTCAACAAGAATATAAATTGTTTCAATCAAATAAAAGACATAGACTTTTCACTTAAATAGTTTTCAGTGAGTGGGAAAGAAAAAAAAATGAAAAAAACCAAAAACAAACCAACCTTTCTTTAGGTTTGTACTCGAAAAGAATCCCAAAAAACCAAAGGTGTACTTCTAGTAAATATTTTGGTGTACTTAAAATTTCAGAGCAAAATTCAGTTTTCAGAAACCAGTCCTTCCTATGTCCACTTGCAAAATTTAAACATCTATGGCAGTTTAATGTTTTTTGGTTTGCAAAAGATTAAAATAAAGAAGATGGCCATTAGCAATATAAAGTGCAAGCCATATGTTCACTAACTGCAGCCCCAATTTTGTTTTGCTGGAAGGACGTAACATAAAATGTGATTTACTGTGTTTTGTATACCTCACCATTAGATTTCTGCTGTGCTCCGAGAGCTGCAACAGGCTCATAAATATTATACAAAGACTTATATTCTCATTACTCAATACTAAATTACAGTATTGTTTGATAGCAACACATTATGGTCGGAATTTCAAAGGCACTGCACCTGTTGAGTTTGGTGACATTTTACAGATACTTGATAGTCTGAGACTACTGCATTACAGAAGGGACTCAAGTTTTTCATTTCAACTTGTAGGACCAGGATCTACACAAACATCTTCCTGGCAATCCTATTCTCCAGTATTTCTTCTAGCATTATCAAATAAAGATCACCAAGAACAATTAATTACTTCACAAACTCAGTCAGTATGAATCAGTAATCCTAAATATTATTTCAAATCTCTTTTGACTTAGCAGCCAGTGCCAAGTTTAATTACTGTCAAACTTTATACCAATTTTGCAAGATAATTCTAAACCCCCGCTAAAGATCATGCAGTACCTGACAAAAGGAGTCTAATCAAAAATGAAGTTAACAAATCCTAATGAGTTTTTATTGGTGTAAAAACACTGGAGTCTTGCTCCTTGATGAGGATAACTTATGACAATTAATATTCATGATCTTTTAAAAGGACAAGGTAATGACTAAATTCATACAGCCTTCTCTGCCTCTTTTCATCATTTACACCTGCTAAAAGATGAGGTAAAATTTTAGCATGCCAGAACAGAACCGTAACTCAAATGGCAAATTTTCCATTAATTTCAACAGAAACCAGATTTCAGTAAGTGTCTGCAAAAATCAAAGGCAAGGAAGAATGAGGCCTCATATTTTTCAATTACTACCCTAAAACTTCTAAACTAACCCCATTTTCTCGAAAAACTTTTAATGGCACAGTTACAAAAGCATTCTTAAAAAAAATTATTTCTGATGTGGCTTATGTTGACACTTGCACATTGCAAAATTAAACGTCTGGATTAAAAAATACAGCCAAAGAAAAATTAATAATTTTGAGACACACTAAAGGTCATCTTGTTCAGAATTTGATGCAAGAATGAAATACTGGTGACAATTTTCTTATAATTAAGGTCCATATTGAAATGAAGATGCCAGAATGTCTGCTTCCTTTTCATTAAGTAGGAAAATAGAGCTTGTTGCTGGGAGTCAGATAAATTCATGTCTCTGCTGGATCTAGTATCAGACAGAGTTAGAACATCCATTCCCAGCTTCATCTTCCAGGCTAATTAGGATATTACATATCTAGATAAAGAGAGCATTATTTCAAGATGAAAAAAAAACATGCCCTGAATTAGAAAGAGGATGGAAAGTGCCAAGAAAAGTAATACAGTTTAAAGATGTTTTGGTTTTACAGTTCCCATCACTAAATCCATTTCCATCTGAGGTTCTTTCAGTATTTTTCCAAAATATGGACTGCATGTAAACAGAGAATGCTGCATAGCAACCTACCTGCTCCATTGTCATCATGTGAGAACTCCATGGCAAACTTAAAAGTTTGAGGAAGGAAAAGTCACTTCTGTGAGATCAGTTAACTTTAACTGAACACTTCATCTGAATTCTTAACTGCAGACATCACTGTGGTAGTTGAACCATTTTGTAAAAAAACTTACAGACAGGATAAACAACAGAGCTGATTGTTGGAATAAAAGAAAAGACGCAAGACAAGTGAGAAAGTCAGGTAAGCTTTAGGTCTAGGTGAAAAGGTGTTATTTTTCCAGTTATACATAGATATCTAGGGAATTGCTCCTCTATTATATTAAACGTCTATTCTGGAAATGGATACACACAAAACATAATGGTCTTTATGGTAAATCCCTGCCTCTGAATTAAAATAACTCTGTATGAATATTGCAAACTCTAATAATCTAAAGCCTCAAAACACCTGTTTTTATATTGCTCACATTCAGATTTCAACTTTCTAGGATCCTCTTTAATTATTAAAAATTATTTTCCAAATATTTTACACAATTATTAGTCGTTACACCATTCCTGTAAAAGCATCTCTTAAGAGAGAAACACAGAAGAGATATTGAAATTTGGAAACTGGGATAGTATTTTAGAGAAAAGAGCGTTACAAAGTTTCTTGCTGAAAGAAGATGAAAATGCAGATTTCATCAGAGGTCAAATCAAAAATAGTTTCTGTGAAGACAGTTCTATGAAAGTTGGTGTTTGTTTACTTAAGCACGGGCAAAGGACAGGAAATTTATTATGAGGAAAATACCACTGTTAAAATGCAGGGAAAGCATATAGAAAATCAGAAACCAACATTAGTTGTTACTACCATCTTTTTTACCCTATTCAGACTTCAGTCAAGGAAACTCCAACTGACTTCACCACACCCAGGTGTAGGGGCAGGATAATTGCCAAGTCAGTGCCCTGCCAGCACCATGTATGTTTTCAGATGAAGGCCTGAGGCTGGCTCTTGCCAAGCACAGGCTTTCACCAGGCTTCTTCCCTCCTAGGTTCCGAGCTGGCTTCAAGCGAGCTTTCCACTGGTGCCCCTTCATTGAGGTGTCCAGCTATGATGAGCTGGAGCTAAAGGCAGCCAGGTTTCACCCCACACGGCAAAGCAGCCTCTACGCTGTGTCCAGGATGGACTCCAGCATGACAGTGGTGTTCGACACTAATGATGGAGACAGCATGCACACCAGCCATAAGAAAAGAGCAGCTCCAAGGGACCTGAACTTCAATGGTTGTTCACAGAGGAATTCCAAGACCGCCTCCATGGCCTCAAGCCTCATCAGTTCACTGCACACATCAGCAGATGTTTATTCCTAAACATTCCGCATTGCTAGAAGGGCAACCCTGGTCAACGTTCTCCTACTTTGGGACTTGATATTCATACCACAGGAAAGCAAACCAGATTCTACTAACAAACCCTAGCTATAAATATTGTGAGACTTTCAGCTATCTCTTACTTTTTTTGCTTGGGAGAGAAAGAGGAATTTGAAGACACACATATGCCTCAGTCCAAAAGCACAGTTGCACCTTACACACAACAGTGTTTGTAGGGATTATCCAAAATAAATCAATGGCATAAAAAACTTCGTTTGAGTTGTCTCCGACCTCTGGTATTTATGTTTGACTTCCTGAAATGTAACAGGCTCCTTTACTTATTGTAGCAGAAATGTACAATGTTTTCCATTACGAGTGTATTAATTCTACAGTAACAAAATTACATAAGATTTGATTATAAAAATGTACTTATAATGAACACCTAATGAGCCCCATGTCTATTAAGCTGTTTTACAATTTAGTCCCATTCCCAGACAAATAGATAAAATTAAGTTCACGTGAATGCAGTTCAGTTCTGCCTGCAGCAGTACAATTTTGCAAATACATATAAGAACAGGAGAACATGACTAGGAGACTAAGTTAAATTCTACCAAAGTTTGCATATTAGTAAACATTAGATTCTAATGGGATCTGTACTTCCAGGGGAATATATTGCTTTGATGAATGTCTAACAGCTTTGTACCTTAGTACTAAGTCTGTCTCCAGTGACCTTAACAGAACCCTTCTCATTGACTTTAGAAAGGTCAAAAGATTTTAAACTGGAGATTCGCATATGAAAAAAATACCACTGTGGCAATGAACTCTTCTCTGCAAAAGATAAAGTAACAAGATTCATGATGAAAAACTTCCACAAGGGAAAAAAAAAAATTTGGGCTCTTTTCACAAATTTTTCATAGCTTGATGCATGTAAAAATACTCCTGTGCCTGCATCTGAAAATATGCTAGGCATTCTTACACAGACATGTTCCCACCAAAATCAGACAAAATCCACTGTTGCAGAGAAAGCTGAATGAGAGCAGCCTTTGTTTTAGTTAAATGACTACTTTATTTTTAGTTAAATGATTACTAAATAACTACTTTAGTTAAATGACATGTCAGTTGCATGGATAGACTGGTTACATAAATGTTTGTTATCAAACAGTTAAAACATTAGCAAAAGAGTGTGAATGTCTTCCCGAGTTAGCTAAACCAGCACAGGGCAGTGTTTATCTGGCTGAACCCAACACGGCACCAAAGCTGAGCAATTGATAAAGAGAAGTTTGAAGAAAGGCTTGAGCTGGCTTTAGTCCACATTCCTTCCCAGCAACTGGGGATAATGAGCATTGCAACAGTGTGCATATCATACAAGAACAGTAAAATAAGAATCATGTTTGTATTGTGATTCAAGTATATAGTCAATTGTTATGTTCTGCTAAGTGTAACTTGTATAGTGAATTCAGTGCACTGTGGTATCACTTACTAAATCAAAACCCTGCATCAGGTAAAATATCCTCAAATACATAAACCTAGTACATTAAACTCTCTATGCATGGAATAATTAAAGAACCTGGTCATAGAGTATTGTACTCTTATAAAAATGTATCACAATTCCAGACTTATACTTTTCCCATCTATGGCCTGATCTTAAATCCACTGAAGCAAAGAGCTCCGTTCATTAATGACTTTCCTTCTAATGTCAGTCCGTGCTTTTCAACAGTCTGTTTCTCTAAAAAAACCCAGCTATTTTCCATCATGTCATTGCAGTACTCTCACTTGTCCTTGTTTGGGTTTTGTTTTTTTTTTTTTGACGTGTGTAGTAATCCAGCAAATGTCATGCAATGCCTATAAAATACTTTTACATTTTTTCCCCTGAAATACTGTTTTAAGAACTTAAAAATCTTCACAGGTTTTTAACAACTCTGTTGAGAAGATCCAGGACAGCCAGCCACACACAAATGAAAAAATTACCCTAAGTATATTAACCTGATGGTGATGTATTACAAACATATGCTGTGAAGTCCTCTGTCTGCTCATGTACAACTTCTGAGAAACATACATAGAGAAAATGTATACTTGTTAAATAAACTGTCTTTTCTAACTATGGCTATCACAAAATCAGTGTTGATAAATTTATTGTTTTTAAATGTAGACGATAAATTTGAAAAAGCTGTATACAAAAATACAGCATCATGAATGTATAAAACATCATCTTCGTGTAACTTTTATGATTCTTCAGTGACAAGTATCAAGAAAGCAATGGTGGCTTCCTCAAACTTGTACCTCTAGTGAAACAATTTCACTTTGTTTTATGATGCAACCTCCTGGACAACTAGCCCGTTGATAATCTCGCTATATTTTGGTAGGCTAGAGGTATAAAAAACACCATCACGATTCCTGTAGTTCGCCTCTGAAGTTACAGGATATTCCTGTATAACAAATGAAGAAACCTGTGCTTGTAATCACAGCATTGCTTTAACAAAACATTACAGCGATACATAGTGCAAATAAATCTCTGTGTCTCAGCCCCCAACAATATGCAGGCTTACACAGTTAAACAAGCAGCACAGCAAAAGCTATGACTGACAGCAGTTTCCATATGAATTACTATTTCTGAACAAACATTTTCAGCAAGTGGCCTGGTCACTATAAAATTCCTTGTAGGCCTCCTGACACTCCTTACTGAGTGCAGAGGAAATCAGGTCATCCCCAGTTTGTGTCAATAAGACTGCTCAAAGTAGTAGCCTGCACGCAGAGTACATGCTCCTGTGTGATTGCTGGTGCAGCACTGTGGCTGTCTCATGTCTGCAACCTTCAATCCACATTCTTCAATTTTGCTAGGAGTAAAGGAAAACAGACTGAGCTAGCTTCTTACTGAGAAGGGCACAATAATACTCCAAAACAGCTACAATAAACGGCATCCGGAAAGGTCTTCTGATCTTGAAAATCTCCTGAAACATATTAGCCCTTCCCAGTATAAGAGTTTATAGTACTTCAGCCCAAATTCCTACTGGACTCTGCCTCTAAAACACGTATGTGATGAAGAGATTTCATTGCTCCCTGAACAGCCATTTTGCCGGGAGACTCCCTTGGTAGAGGAGTTTCACAGAATGTTCAGTATCAGTTTATCCTGTCATTCCCTTGACATTGGCTAAACTTGCAAAAAGAAGGAAAAAAAAAAAAAAAAGAAAACAACCAAACCAACCAACCAACAAAAGCTAAACATAACTATTTAAACAATAACCCCCCTCCACTCATTTCTTGTCTCAAGTCTCAATGGTGGCGCATTCTCCTCCCCACACTCTTCCTTGGAACCCCTCAATGACCTCAGGAAGCCCCACTGGGCCTCAGCCTTTGCGTGATGAGTTGGGTTGTCAAGCTTCCCTGGACCATATAGGAACTCTTGCATGGTTAAGCTGGGAACATCCCTTAGATGAAGGGCAAGAGCACAATCAGTCCCCCACTTACAGCCTTGCAATTTTCCCTATCTGAACCATAGCCCATGGGGAATTATACCATTGTGGCTGGAGTTTTGAAAACAATCTGAAATTGTATTGGAAACAATTTATAATTGTTTTGGAAACTCCAGTGATTACTGGTCTGAGGATGGAAATTTTACAGATTACGTCTTGCTACCCTATAAATAGGGGTCCTAAGTGTGGCCCTTTGAGCTTTCCTGGACTTCAGTGGGATGTGCCAGAATATCCCTTTGAGTGAGATGGTTCTTGGAGCTTGCAAACTCTCATGTTTGTGAGGGCACTGGCTGATAAAGTCTCACTCTTTGAGCATCAACCCACCTCAGCTGAGAAAAGCCAAGGCACTCAACACAGGTATTTGACTGAAATCACAGGGAATTTTTCACAGGTACCTTCATACACACTTGTTTGTGTCTGTGTGCATGCATATGTGTGAACGGATTTAAATAACCTATAGCAAGTATAGCATAAATATTGATACCTCAGAACTATAATTAAGTAACTGTTACAATTGTAGTCAATTTTATTGAATTACTTTATAAATGCTGGTTTACTCAATTGAGTAAGTGCTACTTAAAACCTTTAAGCATAAAACAATCACATCTAAGGTTAAGTTTGGTGATGGGGTCCACTCCGAACCTTGTGACTCTATGGGAGGGTCTTCCTTACCCTTTACACCCTTATAACTTGCGTCCCTGGTCTCTATGCAAATCATTCTAAAGTGATTTTAAGCCAATTTTCCTTTGCATGTTTCATTTACATATTAAATAATAGAGCGAATGTTGCCATTGAACTTTGTTGCCCTTCCAGAAATTTATATTAAAACTTACTTTCATCAATGCCTTTGAGAGTGATTTTTTAAGCTGCCTAAACCACTCAATTGTGACAAATTGGCATAGTCAGCAGAATACTAAATCAGGATTCACAACAGTCTTCCACATAAAAGCATGATTTTGAGAGGAAAAACGGACTCAAGCAAGCTCACAGTACTCAGACAAGATGCATTCAGTAGATTACAGCCTGTATCTCTTTGACAGGAATCCCGTGACAGCCTTCCTTCCAGTTCACTTATGGCGCATTGCTAAGGTTGGGAGGCACTGGCAGACCTGCACAGCATGAGCTATTTGCAGCATCTTTACATTTGGTAACTAAATGCATCACTGAGGAAGGTCACTGACCAATACCAATACATATTTTCAAAAATAACATACAAAAGGAACAAATATAAAAAAAGAGAGCAAAACAGGTTTTAGAAGTTGGTGCTTTTTTATATAAATAAAAACATTCAGGTATTTTGGATGTGGATGTTTCTACTTTAGTACTGGGGAACATCTTTCGCACCAGTGAAGAAGAACCTATTTCACTGATACAAATTTCAAAATCTCTCAGGCTGTGCCCACCAGGAATTTAGAGAAACTCTTGCTCCTGTTGCATTTATTTCAAGGCTTTTGAAGTGCCTATTTCAAGTAGAAATTTACATGTGCCAAACTTCTTCCTCTTATTTAAGATGAATGTAAATTTATAGTGCCAAATATTATGGGCTGTTTGTTAAGAAATACCTCCACAGATTACTACAAAAAATGCAGGAGATGCTGCTAAGGATACACCACTGTTTACAAATGTCTTGTGAGTTTCCTGTATTAAATATTGCATTCCATTCAATCTGTCTTCCTGCTCATGAGCAGATTCAAGTGGTTCTATGTTCATAATTCAAAATGATCTGTCAAAACCAGTCAAAGATAAAGAATTATCAGCCCATGAGCAGCTGCTGTGGGTATTTAAATAAAAATTGTATTTAGATGGGTTCATATATCACATGGGATATAGTTACTAATTGAATTGCCTCTCTCCCATGTATAAAACTGGAACATGCATATTGTATTACAACTGGAATCAAGTTTCCCAAAGCAAAGGTTAAGCTTACAAATACCAAACTTGCCTGTTACGAGTACTCTGTAACATAGCCTCTGGAATCACCATTCCTAAGTTTCAAAACAATGAGTTTTTCACTGCAATATTTGTGATGCAGAAAGAAAAAGGGACACCAGGACCAGTCACATGAATAGTGTTTCCCAAGTACATTTACTATGGAAATTCATGCTGCCCAGCTTGCTTGGATTTACATGCTTTAGATTAAAAAAAAAAACAACAACAAACCAACCAACTAATAATTTAATCAGTAGATATTCACCAATTAAACCCTACAAATCTGTCAACACTTGAAATGTTCAGCAGCACTTCAACATTGCCCACAAATTCATATGCAAATGAGAGTAACAATAAATCAAGTCTGTAGATACTATACACACCTAGACTTCAGGCAAGCTCCTTCTTGAATGCAAGGGAAAACTTCCCGGACAGCATCTCCAAATTTGCAGAGATTCCACCACGCGAGTTCTGACCAAGGACAGGGAAATGTTCCAGCATTAAAGGACTTCACAGAGCAGTCCAGCCAGCAGCTCTTTCCTGTTTGCAATACTGAAATCTACATCTTGTATGAGAACTGAAAAATTTAAGGCAGCCAGCAACACCTCCATGATCAAAGGTACAGCTTTGCCTTGACCTGAAGCTCTATTCAGCAGGGCCTTACACTAGACAAAGTAAGCTTTTATTCAGAAGTGTGTTCTAATACATTCACTGCCTTTTTTTGTTTAGTTGAGTTTGGACTCTTAAAAACATATAGACAAACGTATCACCAGGAAGGCATGGGCCAGGTGAGGTGGCTCACCTGAAACAGTTCTCCTGAGGACTGGCAACTTCAACAAGGCAGAAAGGAAGTAATAATAGAAGCATTATGATCTTCACTTCTCATCCTGTGTATGCCCTGCACTGCAGCACCCTCATGGTTACTAAGTCATGCCACTGCTGTCACCTAGCCAGGCTAATGTGTATGGGGTAGCAGGACCAGTACTAACAGAGGAGGGAGAAAGCAGCCAAACAAATTTTCTCTGGGCCCAAAACTACTTTTCATAGCTTGTCAGACATGTAACCACCATAAAACTAACAGGATGTAGAGACACTTCAGAGCTAGCAGCAGATAAGCTTAGGTACAAAAAAATAGCACAAGACTTACTGACATAGAGCTCTGTGAGGGTTAAGATTTACCTTGAAGTTACCAAACTACCACAGGTAAACTTGCCCATGCTGGCATTTGGCTGGATCATTTCTATTATCCCTAATCACATACATCCCACTCATAATACATGTAGCTACCTCCACATTCTAAAGCAATTATTATCCTAATGTATACCAAGGGTGGGGGTGAAATTCAGTCTAACCATCTGCCAAGCTCTCAAAAAAGGAAAGTGTAGAACTCTTTACGCACCCTACACACCTCCCACCTTACTGCCATAACAAGACCTTTGGCAAGCCCTCCTTGTTTCAACCCAAGAGGGGCCTGACCCTAAGGGTATGAGGGAGCTGTGGTACAGCCTGACAGACTTCCCAGCGTGGCTTCACTGCTGCAAGCTCTGACACAGAGTTCCACACCTTGTCTCAACATAGACCTAAATACCGGAAAGAGCCAGGAGTGATAATCTTAACCATTTTCTACCAAACAATTCCATTTGCCTTGCCTGCCACCAGGAAATACCAGTGTGGGTGTTCCACAGAAATTCTTTGAAATAGAACAAATAATACACACATACACAAGTTCCAGGGAAGGAAAAAGACCCTGAATGAAATCCACAAGTTTCATCCACAGAAAAGAACTATGCAACTTCCCAGTGTACCTTAGCGGTACGCTTAGCAGTGGTTCTGAGGCCCATTCACAGAGCTCAGATCCTTGTAAGAATTTTTAAGTAATATAATAAACACCCAACAGGAATTCAGAAATGAGACACGGGGACAACCCAATAGTTGAAGGCTAATAATCTCCCTATCTTCTTCCACTGTCAGGTGAGTATTTCTATAGAAACCCACATGGATGTGTCAGAGGTTGATAAAATTTTGATATACAGCTATAAGGGGATCTGGGTCACCATTTGCCTAATCAATGTAATGTGATCTTCAGCCCAAAATGCATATTCCTGTCTTACTGAAAAAATTTTGCCTGGAAGCTAATAATTGCATTAAGGGTCTGAATTCTTTTGAGGCCTCTGTGGAGGTGATAAAGGAACTTTGAGTTTGGGTACCAAAATACAAGCCTTTGGCTTTAGGGGTAATTGAAAACAGAAAAAAAATTAAATTCCTCTTACACAAGGCACCACATGCTTCTGAATATATTAGAACAGGTCTTCATGTTTTAATTGACAAAGCCCTGCTAATATTATTCTGTCTTTCCAATCACTGAGAAAACTCTTAAAAATTAAGGTCAAATACTAAATTAACTTTGCTAAGGAGGTAGAGTACATATCAGAGCTGTTAACTCTGCAAGGCCCTCAATTCCTGACTAAACCCTAAGGGTAGAGAAAAATTGAACAGAATAGACTAGAATAAGAAGTTACCTTTTGCCTGACAGACGTGAATTTGAAATTCATAAAAGTATTGTCTCTGGAGAGATGTTCACTGGTGTTGGGGAACACCAGAAGCAGCAATTCTAACACATAACTCAGACCACAGAAGAAGAAGCCTGCACATTGATGTTCAGCAGAGCACTAAATCATGAGGAAAAGAGCCATAAACCTCACCTGGAGCTACTTGTGCCTACCGTGGCACAGACTCAGCAAGCACACTACTCTAGATGTACTAGTGCTGCTGATTCTCAAACCCGTCTCCTGGTTTGTACAGGGCCTTTCCTCTTTTTTTTTTAATGTGATAAAGTTTTTCCTCAAACTAAGAAGTAACTTCATCTGCTCTCTTTTCATGGGGCATATTTAATCAGACTGAAGAGGAAGGCAGAGAATTCTGTTGTCTATGCTGGGATTATACATCAGTCAACCTCCAAAGAAGCAGCATAACTATCCTGAGAGCAGCTGACACTTGTAACAACTGAGCATCAACTGGATGCTTTTAGAAACCCAGGACTGTGAACACAAATTAAATTAGCATATGTAAGTAACTTGTTATCACAAGTTATTGATGCACAGGGTCAGACTTTACTATGATATTATTAATCAAAAGCAGATTTTGCTCTCTTCTTCCACAGCTTGGATGAATGCTGCACAAAATCACACTACTGCAGCGTAAGACACTGATGAAATTCAATCCATTGAAAATATTTGGAGTTTCTGTCTTTCTCCAGTAGATTAAGTAGAGTTATCAGTTTCATCATCAGCTTCTGCCCATATTCATAAATTCCACTTCTTTTCTCTTGCTCCTCTAGCTGACTATTACGCATTGCCTGTACTTGCAAGGCAGCCTGGAAATAGTCCTATCGAATTATTGCCACCTCCACAAGAAAAGTGTGTTAGAGTTAGGCCACTAAAGCTGAGAAACATTAGTCTCCAGATCTTCCTCCTCTTTTAGAAGGCTTGTCCCAAATTCTGTAAATGGAAAGGGGATAACTCAGGTTTGTTCACAATCTTAAAGATGAGAATTGCAGAAAATGATTTAGTACTCAACAAGAAAAAAATTACTGTTTAACACAGATTCAAAGCAGCAAATGTCAGATCATGATTATAGTTATGTACTGTCCCCTTAAATAATCAATGGAAATGCTTTTAAATAACACTCTTAGAAATAGCTGATTATTCATTTTATTTCAAAGAATTTCAGAGGGGAAAAAAGAGTAAGAGATAAAGGGAAAAGAGAAAAGAATAGGAAAAAAAAGTATATTAATCTTGTTTACTCTGAGGGAAAGCAGTCAGTCTCTAAGCTATAGAAATCATTAAATGTGTATTTTTAAAGCTCAGCACTTTCCTCAATGAGCATACCAGAAAAGCTTTTACTGGAAATAGAGGGGGAGGTGGCAGGAAGGCAAAGGTAATTCCTTTCAACTCATTTTCCCACAAATGTTAAGAGAGCTTTTTAAAAACTTTTTTATTTCCCACCACCAGATAATCTATGGTTTTTTACTATCAAAGTACAAACATGTCTGTACCATTCTAATATGAAAAAGCAATAGGTCTTTTTACATATCAAACTGTGTACCCGAGGAAGGTACTGGGTAAACATGGCACTGAAAACTGACAGGGCATAGATATATCTCATCTTATAGATATTAGTATAATAAAATAAATTATTATCATTTCATAATCCTAACATATAAGCACTGTACTTATTTCTCTCACATTAGTAATATAATACTGACAAAGTTCTTGCCATGGAGTAAGCCACACTGTGTTGTGTATCTCATGCAACAGAAAACAAAACTGCTGCTTCAATGTGCTTCAAATTAAAATGTAACACAAAGAACTAGCAGAAGAAAATAGGTTTGCTAATAGTATTAGTCAACTTAATCAGAAAAGGCTCTCAAAACATCTCCCAGTTCTCCCAACAGAAAAGTACAGTGCCTCTCTTTCCTGGCAAGGTTAACACTGAATTCAACAGATGTCTGAGAGAGAATACTTGGGACGAAATACTATATTCTTTTCAACTGTATGCAACAAAGTTAATTAAATCAACACAGTGTTCACTCTGATACGACTGAGAAAAATTGACCCAGCTATTTTCATTGTAATGTTTTGTTTGTATTCATTCCGATAGAAAGAAGAAAACATACCATTATTTTCCTTAGCTTTGCTTTGCACCTCACACATCCATTTACACAGAAATTGAGAACTTGTTAAAATTATAGAGCTATAAATGACAAGTTTTGTTGAAATCATAGAATATGCTGAGTTGCAAGAGACCCACTGGGTTCATCAAAGTCCAGCTCTTGGTCATGCACAGGACAGCCCCAAGAATCACGCCACGTGCCCAAAAGCATTATCCAAACACTTATTGAACTCTGTCAGGCTTGGTGCTGTGACCAGTTCCCTGGAGAGCCCAGTGCCCAGCCACTATCTGGTGAAAAACCTTTTACTAATATCTTATCTTTTGGCTTTCTGAGCTGGATGTGCACATTGCTGGGTCACGTCCAGCCTCTCATCCACCAGCACCCCCAAGTCCTTCTCAGCAGGGCTGCTCTTGATCTGTCCATTCCCCAGACTGTGTTGGTACCGGAGTTTTCTGCACACGCATGCAGCACCTCACACTGGGTCTTGCTAAATCACATGAGATTCCCATTGACCCACTTCGTAAGCTTGTCCAGGTCCCTTTGGATGGCATCCCATCCTTCAGGTGTGGCAACAGCACCACTCAGCTTGGTGTCATCTGCAAACTTGCTAAAGCTGCACTCAATCCCTTCATCTATTTCATTAATGAAGATATTTAAATAACACTGGTCCCAATACAGACCTCTGAGGGACACCACTTGCCACTGATGTCCATTGGAACTCTGAGCCATTGGCCACTATCCTCTGGACGTGACCATCCAACCACTTTTGGATCCACCTAAAAGTCCACTCATAAAATCCACCTCTCTCCAATTTTGAGAGAAGGATGTTGTGGGGAACCATGTCACGTTTATGGAAGTCCAGATAAATGAAATCTGTAGCCTCCCTGTGTCCACTGACATAGACAATCCACCACAGGGGGCCACTGGGTTGGTCAGGCAGGACTTATCCTCAGGGAAGTGAACGAAAAAAGCACTTATAGTATCCAAACATTAAAGAGACCTTAGGTATTTCCACTAAGCTATTCAAATTATTTAATTTACTGAATGTAAGAGGAAAAGCCTTTCCTGCTGTGCAACAGTGGGTGTTTGTAGAGAAATCTTAGAATTATCAGAAATGTAACAGCCAGAGTCTGTTCTCAGAACCCCATGTCTTTTGAAAGCAAGATACACCACAATGGTGAAATAAAATCCTCCCCTGTGGGCACAGAGCACAGCCAACTGAGGCAGCAAGTTGCACAGCAGTCTTTGGCTTCTGCTAGAAGAATTTTGTCTTTCATCCTAAGTCCCTTGGAACTACTAGCTTTTAATGATTTTGTTTACCTTGTTAATAAAGAGTTTATGATCTGTCTCAAGTGACTTTTGCTCCACAACTGTCTGATATTTATCTTTCAGTTCTTAACTAATCCAACACGCATGGAAATCTTGACTGCAAGGCAACACAGCTACAGTCAATCTTTCAAAAGCACAAATCCTGCTTCCTAACTGCATAAAAGCAAGAACTTGTAATAGGCAAAATCACCTGAAGAGACAAAATAATTTGAAAAGTTGAGTGTATTAAACAGCAAGAGTTGCTTTTCTATATATTCTAAAAGCTATTAATATGGGTTATTCTGCAATTGGTCTACCACATTCTGAGTTCAGGATGTCACTGATATCATTAAGAAAATACAGACCTTCCCAAAGTATCCATGGCACCACGCCTGACATGGGAGGGCACTTTAGTGAGTTGAGTGATGGGGACTTACTACATCTGAATTTAAACAGAATTTCCCACTACTACAGTTGGAACTCATTATTCCCTCCTCAATTGAGAAACCAAGGGCTGAAACAAAGGGTCTAAACCATCACACACTGTTTCTTTTCTGTATTTGAGTCATTTAGTTCACTCCAAGCAAGGTCTTTTCACACTACAGAAGAGCATCTTTCTCTGAAGTCCTGACAAAGTCAAGGGAGATGCTTTTAAAGTATTTCAGCATCTTGCCAAAGATGCTTGACACTGCACATACTAGATCTCAATGCTGTAAGTTGTGACATTATAAAGTGGAGATGAAAGAACACATTTCAGAGCAATCTTTTTTGCAAATATGAAGCAAATGCACTGAAAACAAGCTATTACCTCAATGACAGCTATAGAGTAGAAAGTCATAACTTAGTTGCTTTAGCCTCTGTGAAACAGGTTTCAGGTACATGTGTCAAAAAATGGAATTCAGGGAACTGGTTGTCCTTTATTCTTATCCACACAATTGCTCCTCTGCAAAAGTATCTAAACAGAAAAGGGCCTGACTGAAAGGTTCTTTTTAAATATTAAAGTATTAAAGTCTAAGAAGTGGCTTGCCTGAATTACTGTCATAAGTGGAACATTCTGTTCCAGGGGAAGAAAAAAACCTCCATAACACATGATAAAACCCCCAGCAACACAGTAAGAAGCAAAGAGAAACAACTAATCTAATGCTACAAACTGATATATATATATATGTGTGTGTGTGTGTGTGTATTAAATTATGTGGGATGTAAGCATAGTGTAAACAATATAGAATAAAGGGTGGAGATTGTATTGGGCCTGAATATGATGGAGTTACTTTTCCCCACAGCTGCCCTCACAGTGCTATGATTTGAAATCATGGCTAGGAAGGTGTTGTTACCAGTGTGTGGGTACAAATTATGGAAACCACTATATCACATAAGACAAGGCAGAAAGCTACCATAATGTAAATACGAAACTTGTAAGCTGAACAGTGTAATGCACATTCTCTGAGCAACTCAGGTACTGAAATGGATTAATCACAGGCACAAAGGAAAAAAGCTAACAAAAGTATCACTGAAAATTATTCCTGGGCAGGTATCTTACAAAATGCACACACCCCATCATTACAAGAATGTACAGCAATCACTCATGTCCCTTGAGTAGCAAGAACTATTAGTTGACACCTTCATGTCTGGAACATATTTCTCTTTCTAGTAAGCATCACAGAAAGCACATATTTAGCCTCAGCTATTCCCTTGCTATTGCTAGTGTTCACCATTGAGATCAGGGCATCATTTCACAACTAAATAAAAGCCAAAGAAGTCATCGTTAGAGAACATTATGTAGCAAAACACCTTACAACTACAATGCAGCTGAAAGAACATGAAAAAAACACAAGGATCAAATCACAAAACAGCTTAGAGAAGAAAAAAATATCTCCAAAGAATCAGAGACTTAGATTTTGTCATATTTTCAAGAGAGCTTCAACTCAACTACTAGCTAAATGTGTGTGCCTGTGTAGGTATTTGGGCACACAGCTGAGTTCCCTGAGACACAACCAAGTAGCTCAATACCTAACTAGAGTATCATTGTCCTTCTTCCCACTGCAACCAGAAGTTTTTAGTCTTGGTAAATTTGGAACGAATTTTAAGAATAATTTCTAGAAGCCAATCCCTTTCCCCTTAGAAATTAGTGAAACTTACTGAATCTTGAATTAAAATGACCCACCTCAGGCATATGCAAAAGCTGCATAGACCTTCAGCCAGAAACTTCAGCGGCACCCACTAAAAGTTTTGTTTTAGCAAGTAAAGTACTTTCTCATAACATTTGATTAAAGCAGTACAGGGAACATCAAGCCTCAAAGTTTAAGTGTGCGTTACTTTTACAGACATCTGAAAAGTTTAAGCATGCAAGATGAAAGACCAAAAAAATCTGACACCACAAAGCTTGTAGGTGAGATGGAATGCCATAAACCACTCTTCTCACCAACTTGTTCACTCTCTGCTCTTCATCAGTCCCCCTGCAAATTACCCTGTGGGAAAGACTACATTGGCAGGCTCCATAGGAAAAACAAGTACTGTAGTGTCATCTTCAATGCATTAAAGATGACCACCACTGGTTTTCTACCACAGAAATGTGCCTAAATTTTCCATCTGATAGCTTTCCTAGGGGAAAAAAAAAAAAGTTATTTATTACAACTTGTGTTACAATATTTTTCCTACCATGCTTTAAAGAATTACAATTAACAGAAAAGAAACAGAAAAGACTGTTATTTGTTCTCTCATATGACACTTCTGAGGAAAGCACAGATCTTCCTTGGCTTTTGTAGTTGGTCTACTTCATTGCACCTCATATTTATATAGACGCTTACAGGGGTTTACAGCAGTAGCCCTTTCTTCAAAAAAAGAAATTCAGTTTACAATAATGTATTATTTTCTCCTTCATTAATGAACAGCTTTTCGTTTTCTTGGTTTTTAACTCCACTTTTTTCCTCATATATTTGTAAAGATTCTTACTCTCTCTAGTTTCTTTGTCCATAGTAAATTACTATGTTTATGTTTGCTTGACTGTACCAAGTAAAAGAAAGCAGACAATAATGGAGCAGGAAGTATTCTGTGCACTGATCTTCTGGGGTGTGACCTTCTGCTAGAGCTCAAGTCATAGCACAGTCTCTAAAACGCACTAGAACGGGTGACAAACACCACTGCAATAACATTGAGCAGTGCTCCTAAGACAGTGAGCCAAATGCTGCCCTCATGGTGCATTCAGTTTGCAGTGCTGTCAGTACAAAGTCTCATATACAAGTCTGTTGTTATACAGAGTCTTCTGGGTGAAATGAAGTTAAATGTTAAAGAACTTAAATGTTTAAGAACTTTTGTGGAATATAATGTAAGTTAGAATGTCCTGCAAACTTATTATATCAATTATTTAATTTTATTTCTAACAAATCTCTAAGTTTAATTTCAATTTCTTCAAAAAATGCACACACATGTAATTGGTTGTTTTCTAAAAGTAAAGAATGATGCTTCTGCAAATTGAGAAATAAACTGTGCCTACAGTGATGAGGGCATTTTATAATCAAACGTGTCACAGATTATTAGATTTGTCATCAGGCTGTTCTCATTATTTTGCAACAGGTGAAACAAACAGGAGTTAGATTTGGCAATGGTTTCCTCACTGGGATGTCTTTAATTGTTAAAGTGATAGATTTCAAACTCTCATTGATGGCTGCTAAAATATCATTCAGAAATCAGCACTGAACTTGGAAGTGCATTCTGCTGTTTAATTACCACTGTTGGAAAACTTCCCACCTTTAGATACCTACCTTAACATAAGCTCAACACAACTTGCAGCAACAGAAAGCTCTGCTTGAATTCCTAATCTCATTAATTCACAGGTTAAGGCTACAGCAAACAGACACTATTGTAAAAAGCAGTAACAAAAATAGCAGTGTCCAGGACAGTCACTTTATTGTGATAAAGAAACTTAGAATAAACAAACTGTTGGACCACACTGAGCAATGCAGAGGCCCAACTGTATCAAGCAGAGTGTGAAGCAAAAGAGTACTCCATGAGGATTCTAAAAGAAAATGGGAACACCCTTGAGAGTAAGAACTCTAGCTGAACTGTCCTTTCCCATCAGTATCTATTCCCATTTTTACTAGCAGTATTTGCTTTTCACCTAGTCAGTAGAGTGCCTCTCTTCAGACACTTGACAGATAAAAAGAGACTGAACTTATCTTTACTATAAGCTAGACAGTGAAATGAGACATTTGGCACCCAAAGGCTTATTCAGAAGATCCCAGAAGGTATCTCATACAGTTCTCATCGATGGTGTGCACTTGCTCACTTCTTTAAAGCACCTTCCACTATCTACATTACTGAAGTCTACCCCATACTCACACCTGAGTGTCATAAAAAGACATTGATGGAAAGTTTACATGGTACTTGAGCTATGTGTAAAGTGGTATCTGTCCAGCAACTTCCATTGAATCCATATAGGAGGAATGCCACTTCTTCCTGCAGGAATTGAAATATTCCAAATGGGGAAAACACAATTAAGGCTTGTTGCCTATTTTTCATACCTAAGAGAGAAAGAGCAGTGTATGCTTTAAGTTTGCTTATCTTCCAGTTTTTCAAGAGGCTTTGTGTGTCACCCATTAAGCCTACCTAGACACATGAGAAAAAAATGGTCAGGAAAAGGAAGAATAATTAAAGATGTTGAAGCTAATGGTCTACAAGAGACAGGAAGGATTGGTGTGTACAGAAGGCAATTGTTCTTCTAAGTCAGATTTCTGAAGGCCATCACTCTGGTGTTTTTCATTAGCGCTGTAAGTTGGCCTTATATTAACTTATTTAGGTAATTGCGCTACGATCATCAAAGAATGAAACTAATACAATGTGAAGGTTCTTTAACGTTATTTTCATTATCCACTTCTGTTTCATGTGAACCAAAGCATACAAGAAAATTTATTTGAGTATAACAAGAAAATTCTTCCTTTCAAGTGAATTCAAGGCGTGTATATGTGAAGGAGAGCAGGAATTGAGTCAGAGTAGAATGACCAATTAGTTACAAACATAACAACATTGTAAAGAAGACAGAAGGGCAGGTCCCCGGTAGATACAGGAGCCAGTTCTAGCTACTAATTCCACTACTAAGCTGATTCACTGTTGCAAAACAAGTTGCTCACTTCATAGGCAGTAATAGAGATTTCAAGACAGCTTTGGTCAGATGCACTATAAAGGGAAAGAAATTGCACAGGTAAGGACTTTTACCCCTACAAGGATCTGTCTGTATTTGCTCCTGTAGTCAAGCTACAAAAACTGTTCCTGTAGAAGCACACAATTCTGCTGAGTCAGGTGTTAAAGCACACCTTAATGTTACTCAATAAGGACACAAAAAATAAAGTGTTACATCTCACAGACTGAAACTGTCCTTTATGTCTACTCTCCAGGCTTACCCATGCCAATATTCAGCTTTGTGCTTAGTCATATATGCAACAAATGCACTTGGGAATCTTTCCACATGAAAATCATTGAACAGTTGCATTGGAAAACAGGCAGATGTACATGAACATAAGCACTACAGAAATCTTAGAAAAAATCAGCTACCTGCAGATTCCAAGACTACATTCTAATACTGAGGAAAATATCAGAAGCAGTTTTGGAGCAGAAATGAAAGAAGAAAGTCAAAATTTCTGACCTCATGTGAATGTTTTCTATGTATTAACTGGCTGCCTCTCTATAATAGAAATGTAATTCATTTATAAGAAAAAAGAAAGCTATTCATGTCTCATAGTTACTGGGGGTCGAAGTGGGGATATAAGTGGTCTTTCCAGCTACTGCAACAAATTCAATGCAGTTTACAGAGGATTTTTAGTATTTTTAAGGTTAATATGAAGGTTTTCTGACCTTCTCCTTGCCTGGATGAATACAGAGTCCAGTTTGCAAAAGGAGATCAATTTTTTTTCCCAAACAGGTTGTTAACAAGAACCTATTTACTCTTCCATATGCTTCTATTATCTAGCTTTCAGCTATTAGAACAAATGAAGAATATTTGTCAAATCATTCATTTAAAAATGGCAACTTATTATACTCTCAAAATCATAGAAAAACAAGCATTAGCTAGTCCACAAAAATCTGAACACCAGAAAGTTCTAAACACAGGCAAAACACTAAGTTGTTTGGCATTTTTTTCTTCCCCTGCACTCGTTGTTTTTGCTTAAATTTAAAGTGGATCTTGAGCCAGCAAGAAGATGATTCTTTCTCCACTGACTTTCTGTCAAAGCCACTAACCAACTAAAACATATTTTGAAAGTTTAATTTCATAAAGTTTCTTTTGCTATTCCAATCATATCAAGAAGCCCTATATGGCATTAAATGAAAAATACAAACAGAGCAGCTGACTAGCATAATTTATATGACACATTCAATAGTAACAATAATTCTTTTACAAAACAAATTTATCATATTTCAAGTACTCTCTCTCACACTTTTGGAATTTTACTCAATTTTCCTCCCACATGTCAGAGATTCCATATCACTGCTCTAAAAGACCAAATTTTCTATCAGTTTCAACTTCTTGTTGATTCAAATACATGCCTATTGGCTCCTCCCCTTAGCTCTTTTACAGAGGGCATTGTCTACCTCATTATCAGGAAGTCAGAGTTCATCTTTCCTGGGAAAATGCTTTTCCGGAAAATGCTTTTCTTTTTTTCCAGTTCAAGAGGGGCCTTATGATTTCTTCCATGTTTCCCTTGTGCATCACAATGCTTTACACACATTTAATGCTCCAAACTATTCTTAAAATCTTCTTTGAACACCTCCCACTTCTGTCACAATGCTTACAAAGGGCAGGCAACTAAATATGTGATTACTTGTTTATACTCAATAAATATATCTGTACACCTTTCATACCTCACCTGCTCTTTTGTTTTCTTCAAAGTTCTGCAAATTCCTTCAGGTAGAATCTGCAGGGACAAGTGAATGCTCCCAAGCCAGGTTGAATGCACATGGGGTTTTTTTTGCCTAGTTGATATAATTGCAGAGGGATATTCCACCCTGGCTTTAGGGCAGGACTTTACTAGAAATAGAAAAACACTCAAATTTCATGCAGCCAGGAGCGAGGTAACACATTTAGAGCTAAGTCAGCACATCTTCGCAAAGCAGTGGACTGCATTTTGTTGACATGTCTTCAGTTGTCTTTTATGCACTTCAGAGAGTGAAGTATTTATCTCTAGAACAAAACTTAACAGAGAAATCCGTTTTATTATTCTGCAATGCAAGCCTTTCCCAAGGAATCTGGCCTCATTAATCCCCATTCATTACCATCTCATCCCATTTTGTTAACAGACCTTCTCCTGACTATTCTTCCTTTATCTTTTCACTTGATTCTGGCTGACTTGCATCAAAAAAGCTTTACTGGACATCAAGGCAAGTCTGTCATTGCTACCATGTACCACCTTTAAATCTTTCCTATCAACTGTCTTGAATGTGACATCCTGCTACTGGTAAACGGATTGGTAGAACAGTAAGGAATTTAAAGTATCGCTGTGACAGTAGGAAAAGGTGAAAGGCTGATGTGAGAGCAGTATCTTGGCAGTTTTCACTCTGAATGTGGAGCAGATGTATGAAATGGGACCCAGAATAAATAATAACAGCAGTCACAACAGAGCAGAAATTCTGTAAAATCACAACTATGTTGAAGAGGAAGAAAACACCCTGACTTACAAAAAAGGAGGACCTGAGTCTTACTGAATGCATAGCATCCAAGATAAGAGAGGCTGTGAGGACACAAAGGAATTTCTATTTAATTCCTCAGCAGAGGAGCAGTTTCACCATATTTTTGTGGAAAAGTATTTCCCCATCTCCCCAGAGAATGTGTGTGCGTGTGTCTCATCAAATCTTTACACAGTGGACAGTAATGATTCCTGGTTCCCATTTCCAGACCTGTGATACAGAATACTCTCGTATGCTGACTGAAGATGATCCAAATGAAGAGGATGCAGTGGAATGTATCCTAGAAGATCTAGATAACGTTTTTCAAAGAAACTGAAAAAAAGTATTGCCACAAAAATACTGCCACAGGAGTCACAGACAAACCTCTCTAGAAAGTAAATAAAAACACTTGAGAAGAGTTACAAGAAACCTACACAACAGTAGTAGCTACAGGACAGGAAATAAAAATGGTAACTCCCAATCAAGAAATAACTTGCGTCATTCACACCATATGTTTGGCCTGCATTTAAGCTACCATATTGCCAAAAAAAGGGGGGTTCTGTCTCTAGATACTTTTGTTGCTGGCAGGAAGATTTGTAAAGGTATCTTCCAAACAGCAGTATTGACACTTTAACGTGCCATAAATTGAGTCTCTCCTGATGGGAGAGAATTTGCTGAAAGTCCTTGCAAGGAGTTTAAAAGATAAAACGAGAGGTCTTCTGTAGTTTCAATGCTTCCAGATAGTTGTTTATTAAGTCTTATCAGAGGAACTGAGCCACTAGCATGACCCAGGTACAGCATGGAAGGAGGAAAAGTAGGAGTGGGAGCAATTATCAAGATTTACACAGCCTTTTAAAGACATTTTAACCAATAGTTACTAAAAACGTACATTATTTTCACTTTCCTACCAATTATTCAGTAACACGACTAGGAACTGAGGAATTTTCTATCCAATCATTCCAAACTACTTTTACTGCAAAATATGGAGCAGTAGGAGAAGGAGAAGAAGGCTTAGAGAACAACAACAATCCTCCATTTTGGTATTTTTTTACTTTTATCTAATTACTATAAAAAGAAGCCTAAAACCTCTAAATTTTTCACCCTGTGACAATCTTACATAGTAGTCTATAACCTAATTCACACCACTGTATTTTCTAGCTGTTGTCTGACTGTTGGTAATTTTTTCCAAGGTTTAAAGCTATACCAGTGGTGTCCAGGGGGGTAAAAACCCTTAAAAACAGGCAGAGAAATATTCTCGGCACTCTGGGTTCCTACAAGTATTAGAGAACTGATTATAATGGAAAATAACCAAAAAAGTAAAAAGAAAAATTAAAAACCCATAATCAATTCAGCAGGATTTATTCTCCAAAGAGAAGATTGAATCACTGTAGAAAGATTAGTTCCATTAATGAGCAGGTGAGGAAACAGAGATAAGAATAAAAGCCATGGAGCAGCACACACAGGTTTAAGATAGCTTAAGTAGCCCTGCTGTTCAAGGTCAAATTAACAGTTCCCAAGCCACTGTTCTTGTCAACCTGCAATAGCTGCTGTCTGAATTTTCTCATAGTTACATACTAAGTTCCATCAAATCCCAAGGATTTTCTTTCTCCAGACTTATCCAAGTAAAAAACACATCTGTCAGATATGAGAGACAGAGAAAGTAATCTTTTATACCTAAATCTGATGTTTGCCATAGTCATTCAATTGAGTACACCTTTCTTTTCTGCATGGTTATTAAAAATGTCCCCTCTGTGTATCTCTTGGAGCGTCTTTAAACATGGATTTCTACTTCAGAGGTTACTTTCCTCTTGCTCAGTTTGGCAGGCTTTTATGCACTAACCAGTGAAAAAGACTACAAAGTAGAAAAGAATTCTGATAAGTCACTTAGTTCACTGCATGAGTAGTAACCAGTGCTGTGTCATTCTCGGACTCACTGGCTACATGTTTATTCTTGATAACCTGATTGCTTTTGAAAACCAAAAGCTGGACTATTTTAAAAACCAATTAATGTCTGCTAGAGAACCCTGTTGGTGTCAGCCCTGTTCATAACCCTGCATATGCACAGCCCCATCTGCTTTGTTCCTAGATCGCTCAGGTCAGCATGTAGCCTCCATAGGGTTTACACCCCTCCCTCAAGAACATAGTATGAAGAAAAGACACCAGGTTTAGAGCACAGGCAGAACTACAGCGAGATCAAGAACTACCAACCAGGAGCTGGCAGTGCAGAAATGGGTAGAAGAGCTGGGGAAATGGGACTGGAATGGAGATCACTGGTGAATGGTACCAGTGAGTGCACAGGCATATCAGAAATAACATCCTGGAAACTGCAGAAGGAGTCGGCAGAGACAGTTGGCAGTAGATGAGCACTGCCAGGGCGCACAGGGCAAAAGTTCCTTGAGCTCTTGCTCATCAGTGCAAGATACAATTTGTGTTGCCAAGTACCGAGGCTTTGAAGTGCCTTGAGTTACTGTGGTAATCTGCTTCTGTCGCCACAAACCACGCACGGAACACGGGTAGGGTTGCTCCCTTCTGGCATCAAATCAGGTTGGCAGTGCAGCCCCCTATCAACGCTGTGCTGATACTAGAGCGAAAAACAAAAACTGCAACTGACATGCTGCTTGGCTTCACAAATACTACCCTGTTTACATTTCCTTGGAAAACAATTTGTAAGCTGGTGACACTCCTGTCTTCCTTTGAAGAAACCTGTTTTGATACATTTGAGCACTGAACTGGGCCTGTGCCCTTGTCTCAGGGCACTTTTTCCTCTACAAAATTTCGATAACTACTTTACTAGGTCTGTTCCACATCATAGCACAATCTGCCTACATTTTTCTTGTCTGCTTCACATCTTAGTTTCTAGATTAGACTCCCTAGAGAACTAAACAAAAGTTCTCCTCCCTCCTGTGACCTGATAGAAATATTTACATTGCAGACTTATGCATGCTCAAGGAATCTGTATATTATCATTCTGAATGAATACAGACACTTATAGCAGAGACAGATGTTCAGCAACTTGTCTGGAAAAAGATTCTAAGAAAGAAAACCAGTAAAGAAATTACTTTATATATCTTCTGCATAATGCACAGGGAAAATAATGTTATAAAGCATCTCCATGAAAATAAATAATTTCCATAACTTTTAAGTTACTTTTCAGGAAAAATACATTTTCATTGACAAAAAGAATATCAAGTTCTGCTTTGCCCTTATTCTAGAAAGCCCCAGCACCAAAAAAATAGAACAAATGTATTACCTTGTGTCCTGGGTTGCAGTGTATTCTATTACCATCCTCAGGAGCTGTTGAAACCAGGTGGGGCAGTGTTTCCTTGCCTCCTCCCCCCAGACTATCTTGCTGTTAATGGCCCATCATTGTCCTGCCGCCTGACTCAGAGATAACTCCCTCCGGACTATCTTCTGTTAATGAGCCTAATCAACACTTGGCCTCATGACTCATTACCCCATTGTGAGATGCTCCACCCAGAGGGAGGAACCAAGCATCCCATCGTGGATATAATCTGAGGCTGAACACCAGAGACACCGCTTCCTACTGGATTTCCAGAGGACAGGAGCTACACAGCCACCATTGGACTTCCTGAGGAAGAGCAGACTGTTTTACTACAGGATCACTGCTTCAGAGGACTGCAGCCACCATTCTACCAGACTGCTACCACCACCCTGCCTCACAGGGTGTCAGGTTGTACCTTGACTCTGTCAGTTTGACAGTGTTTTTCTTTTACCTTTTTTTTCCCTTTTCTTTAATTTCCATTAAATTGTTATTCTGACTTGGTGTCTCCCACTGGTTTGTTTTCAAACTAGTACACCTTGACAAAAATTACTCTAGGATATGCCATCTTCTGGCAGTAAAAAGGCAGAATTTAGTTGCAAAGCTTCTATAATTTAAATGATGAAGAAATCTGAACCTCCACTAGGCTGGTAAAAGAGATAAAGCTGGAAATATTTAAGTCAACATGAAATCAAAAATTAAGTCTGCTTTTAGGCTCATCAGAACACAAGGGCTAAAGGATTGTCAAAAAATCTGCTGAGACAGAAACTGCACTAATAAAATTATTTTGTGTTTTCACCAGTTGCAAGTGTTTCAGACAAGGAAGAAGAGGGTAATTGCAAAAGTAAAAATCACAGAAACCTCTTCCTCTCAATGGACTACAGAAAAGATCCTGAATCTGATAAAATTTCACATGGAATAATTGAATATAGCAAAAACAATTTGTTGAAAATAAAGATGCATCTTATGGGAGGTGCCCCATAGTAGTATACTCCAGAGAATGAGATTAGTTCCTGTCTGCATTCTGCAATATTAAAAAGTCCTTCTGTAAGTAATGCTCATCAAAATAGAAACCATCTTCAATTAACACAGACTCCTTGTTACTATAAAAATATCATAGCTTTACCCTCAGAAATAACAAAGCAGCTCTGTTTCACAGCTATTTCAGGATTCTGTGACTATGCAATCTGGCCACAAAGAAAATGCACATGTCTAAAGTTTACAAGAGGTTTGGTACAATAACAAACATAGTGCAACTTCTTATTTTTATACTGGAGAATAGTGCACTATTCTCCAGCAAATTTCCACTTACAACCAAATCAGTACAATGAAAATTCTCTTCTCACACACAGCAATGGATGGACTTCATGATCTCAGGGAACTTCTCCAACTTACATTATTCTACAGTTCTATATCAATTTTTAATCAAAACCTCCTGATATTTCTATTCCATTGATTCTAAAGAGATGAAAAGTTTTCTATTCTACTATTTCCTACAAAATTATGCAATATAGTCTAAAATCAATAGATGCTTTGAAAACAGACACTATCATCTCACTCTGTTATCCCTGGAAGCCAGTTCTGTGTAGACACAGTTTTATGTTAGCATTAAAGTGGACAAGGAAAATTTGACTTAAATACATCATTGCTAAATAAAGAAGAAAACTACTGTGTCCTCTGGAGTATGAGCTCTTCTCCTTCTCAGGGGAGTTTTTAAGATTCCCACTAAATTAGATCAGTTGCTAACTGAGATACTTGAATTAAGATATTACCATTCTGCCTTCTTCCTGATTAATTCTGGTAAGATTTGAATTACTTTGTTTGAACAGCCATAATTTTCTTTGCACACATTGCCTTTGAAAATCATTCTGTACAGTTGCCTATGAACAATTTAATTCTAACTTCCAGTCTACTATTTTAATTTTATGATTTTAAGAAGTCTTACCATTAATCCTTATGATTGATTTATTGTTGAGTTTTATTATTCAAAAATATTTCTAGCTTTGATGAATTAGTGTCTAAACGCTAAATTGATATATTTATATTCAAAATATAAAAAAGCAGTCCAGAAAAAAACTTCTTATCCAACAACAGTAAAACTGTTGCTATTACACTATCCAAAATCTGTAGCCTGCCTCTTAGTTTTATGAAGTTTTTCTCTATTCCCACTTTCTTACTTGCTCAATCTTTCTTAATTCTTACAGATGCAAATAGAAAAAAAAGCTGAAAATAAGAAGTGAACTCACTGCAATTTCTTGTGAAGGACTCCTTGCTGATGTTCGTAAGGGTCTGCTGAGAAGTTACTGCGTTATCAGTGTACATTTCAACCAGTACCATGATCCCTTGTATGCTGAAGTAACCTGACAATTAAAATTAAAAGGCGAGGTGGGGATTAGAGCCAGTATTGCACACCTACAAGTGCAAGAAAAGTTGAAGAAAAGGTTTTTTCTATTAAGCTACTTATTAACAAATAAATATTAATAATTATTAACACACAGTAAAAAAATTCTACTCAATGGATTTGAGATGTGAGCAGGCTCAGTATTTACTGTAAAAGTCTATAG
Source organism: Corvus moneduloides (assembly GCF_009650955.1). Lineage (NCBI taxonomy): Eukaryota > Metazoa > Chordata > Aves > Passeriformes > Corvidae > Corvus > Corvus moneduloides. The sequence continues at coordinate 42,323,007 of NC_045480.1, read as the reverse complement.
ACCATGTGCCTTCTGTTAGGACCCACATACAGGCACTAATCCAAACCTCTAGTTAAAAAGACAATTTATCTCCTAACCTCTCCTCGTATTTACACTCAGTTAAATGAATTCTTTTCACAGATTAAATTTATTGTCAGTGGGAAGCAATGCTGCCTGTACTACTAACAACTCTCCTGTTGCCCAGTTAGACAACAACAATACATCACATAACATAACCCTATACATAATTACTAAGCTTTACCAGGGAAAGTTCATAGACAAGGTAAAATTGGGTGCTGCTGTTGGTTTCAGCTAAGCCACCGTACTTTCTATCAGTCCAAGACCTGTCCTTACTCAGTGAAAAAGCTAGAAGAACAAGCAATAGCTCAGGGTGAAATCTGACAAAACAGCAAGTAGTCCTTAAGACAAAGCTTTATTTTAAACGGGCATTCATATTTCAGTACTAATGACCAGACTCCTGGCTTCTAAGGATTTGACTAACAGGGATGCAAACAATGGAACAATCATCAGCTTTTGTGTTCCAGCACCTGCTTCTTGTAGACCAGGTAACAAAAAAAAAAGGTCTATTCCTTCACAAGTATGTTGGACAAGGGTCAATTAGAAGATGACCCTGGATATCATCACCTGAACTGCCAAACTAAGAATGATTTACAATTGTACATTTGTCGTGAACTCAAGAATAGTGGAGTGTTCATAAGTCTCTCATTTAATGACTAACTTGAGCTCTTTTTTCATCATAAAAGGGATTCCCCTTGGCTTCATCTGGAGTGCTGCAAAGAAAGCACTCCTTAGGCATTTTGTAAATCTGCAATATGATCAGTCCTGCACTGTCCTATAAGCTAGCAGTAACTAAGCAGTTCTACTGATACTAGAGGCTGACGTGCCACTGAGGCTGTAACTCAGCGCCTGCTATCTTGAAGCTGTTACTTAATAGTTGCAGATTCAGGCAGAGCATCACACCAGTGATTCACATCCTGAAGATTTATGCCTAATCACAAGGATCATACAGTTGTTTAAATAAAGACTACACTCATCACAAAATATCCACTTATGTGCCATAAGATGTAATACTTCATTTAGCAATAATAATTTTGTCCTTTTTTTCCTTTCCCCAGAAAAATTTGCATTCAAGTACTCCATTACATCTTGAGTTGGAATATACCGTTGCTCCTCATGCACAATAAAACTACGCTATTTTAAAAGTATGGCCATGATTTCAGCCCTCTTTCCAGCCTTCATGAAAGAAAAGCACCTCCATAGGCAGGTATGAAATTTTTCCTGAACACTGTGTCACTCAAACTACCTAAAAGGAAAAAATGTATGCATACAATATCAATAACCATGAGAAGGAAAGAAATTTAACCTTTCTTAAGACAGCAGAAACAAAGAAAAGAGTTACTTGAGCATCATCCCTCACCCCATTCCCCAAACCCAAGTTCAGGGACTTCTAACCTCAATTACAAAAAAATGCACATTTCCCTTGCTTCCTTCAAAATAGTTCAAGTGCATTCTTTCAAGTTTTAATGCTAGGAGAATATAGTGCTAAAGCTTTTTCTTTAAGAGTAAAGATGAAATAATGGACAAAGATTCAGAAAGACAGACCAGCAGAGAACTAGCTGGCTATAATCAATGTCCTTACACATGATGCCATGCTGGGGCATTTAGTTAAGGATTTACATCAAGGCTGTCTTTATCCAGAACAAAGGAAAAATTCCTACCACAGAATGCTCAGGTGTGAGGAACTGTAGCATTTCTTTCATTTTAATTTTCTATTCTTCTAAATCACCCGCTTTTCATAAATGTTCTGCCTCAAACTGTCAGCAGCACATTGCAGCAATAATAAAGTGACTTACTGCTGACCTGTTATCTTCGAAGTTCCAGAATGTGAAAAAGGGCTGAAAAATGGATTTTATGACATCCATTTCCCTTCTGCGAGAACAGATCAGACTTCCGATTTTTTTTCTCTTTTTTCCTACCAACCAATCATCATCTAACTTACCTGTTCATAAATCAGTTCACAATTGTTTCACATTACTATCCACGCGTGAGGAAAGTCTATTAAGAGATAAGAAAAATAATTTCAAATGTGTATCACACAAGCCACAAAACTATTTAGCTGAAGTAAAGTAGAAATTGAGTAAGAATAGAATAAACTAAAGAAAAGGAACAAACCAGGACTTAGTTTATATATGCAAAACCCAGAAAAACAGATTTCAACTCCAAATCAAAATGACAAATCTGTGTTATTTCTATGTTGATATAAACTTTAGCTACTGAATCTTAGGTATTTAAATGGCAACTTTAACTTCAACCATAGCTTGTTGCTGCTGAGATTGAGCAGTTCCCTCTACACAGCAGCATAAGGAATAGCACACAGCTTGAGCTCACAAGGGTTTTTCAAGATGACTAGTAACAATTTGTTGATCTTTTTGATAAGTAACCCTTTATAGGTTACACATAGTACATTTGAGAAGTTAGATTATGTAGGTTCACATAGTTGAAAAACCTAGAGATATAGAAGCAACAGGTCTAGCTTAAAACAATATTTTTTGTTTCAGTTTTCATATATACATTCATCTGATCAATTTTCCAAATGCTCCTTAAATAGCTCAAAGAAATTCCTCCTGTGCTTACTCTCAAAGTGTTTCAGGGCTTCAGTTGTGACAACCATTACTTTGACAGCCTTGCAAATAACAGCAAGGTTCCCTGCACAATCATATTTTCCAGGATTTTAGTTGCCTTCTTACCCAGATGGACCTTTTGGATAGAATGTTTCAGTAGAATGTTACAGTTTGCCCAAAGTTTTAATTGCTCTGGTACTGTTAATTGAATTATTGAACCCCCAGGCATTCCACAAAGCCAGTCCATTTTCACCACCCTATTCTATCAATCTCTTTAACAATCTCCTCTATCTGGATTACTTTTTCCATTTTGCCATTTCCTCTGTTGTCTTACTTTACCCTCACATTACTGTAATTTTCACCCTATCATCAGTACTGGTAATACTACTGTCATTTATAAACATTACAGGAACAAAAACTACTCCTCAGTCTCCCATTGAGGCTGCTGCTTATTTTCCAGTGTTAATCACCAAATCATGATATTTCAAAAAAATCTTATGAAGATGACAGTCATGATTAGGCCTTACCATATAAACAAGTTGTCTAGAAACTTATCACAGCTTAATTTTACACTTTATAACCCCCTGAAATGGATAATTAGCTCATCATGCAAGGAAGCATGGTCAGCAGTGCTCAAGTGAAGGAAACGCCAAGAAAGCAAACCTCAGCTGTCATCACAAACCATGAAACCTGACATTACACATTATGCTTTTAACTTTTCTAGTGCAGATTCCTTTTGTATACTATTGCCCTATTCCTATACTAATGAATTTCTGCATTAATTGTCAGATTGCAATATCATGTTTGTGTCTTAAAACTAAAGCTCACACAGAGACACAGGTTTGAAGGAATGCTAAGTTTGCTGATGACACTAAATTGGGAAGAGCTATTGACTGCCTTGAGGGAGGAGGGGCCCTACAGAGAGACCCTTGACAAATTAGAGATATGCGCAATCAGCAAGTGTATGAAGTTTAAAATGGGCAAATGCTGGATTCTGCACCTGGGACAGGGCAACCCTGGTGGTGTGTATAGACTGAGGAACGAGAGGCTGGAAAGCAGCACTGTGAAAAGGGACCTGGGAGACCTGGTCGATGGCAAGGTGAACATGAGCCAGCAGTGTCCTGGCAGCCAGGAGGGCCAAGCGTGTCCTGGGGGGCATCAGGCACAGCATTGCCAGCCGGGCAGGGGAGGGGACTGTCCTGCTCTGCACTGGGGCGGCCTCACCTCGAGTGCTGGGGGCAGTTTTGAGCTCCAAGATATAATAAAAGATACTAAACTATTAGAGAGCCTCCAACAAAGGGCCACAAAGATGGTGAAGGGTCTGGAGGGGAAGCCTTATGTGGAGCAGCTGAGGTCACTTGGCTCGTTCAGCCTGGAGGAGACTGAGGGGAGATGACCTTGTGGTCTTCAACATCCTCACAAGGGGAAAAACAGGGACAGAAACTGACCTCTTCAGTTTCGTGAGCAGTGACAGGACCTGAGGGAATGGCCTGAAGCTGTGTCAGGGGAGTGGTGGTCGGGGACTACAACAGGCTCCCCAGGGAAGTAGGCACAGCACAGCCTGTCCAAGTTTGGATAACACTCTCAGGGTCATGGTGTGACTCCTAGGGTGTCCTGTGCAGGACCAGGAGCTGGACTCAATGATCCTCATAGGTCCCTTCCAGTTTTGCATATTCTCTGTTTCTATGGTGATATGCATTGGAGTCATTGTCCACTTTCTTCTCCAGAGCAATGCTCATGCTAATTTTATATGCAAAAGCTATGTTCTGCCTTTTCTGCTAGAAAAAAAGCAATTGAAGAGAATGGCCTCTCCAGTAAGTAATATGCAATTAGCCCAAACACAGTCAATGTCTCTGTTAAAAGGTTGGAGTAACATATGTCAGATATTGCTTCATTGCATTTCATTAGAACATTGCTTCCATCGAGGTATTTACTTATACTCAACATGTAGAAATAAACATAGGCCAAGCTTCTGGAACATATCATTGACAGAATGATTGCTTCAATCATTAGTTTAGTTCACAGACCCCATAGCTTCAGGCTAGAGTTCCTTCTCATTACACCTCTGTGTTCATAATAATTCAGAAAACATTTACTGCTACACTTCCACAGGAAATATTAGTTTACACTACATAAACAAAATTTGTAGCATGTAAGTTCATTACCATAGACTCCAACTGGAATTAACAAATTGTCTTGCAACATTTCCCACAAAATAATATTCTACAATGCAGAAGAGAAGTGCTCTTTGCCTTTAGTTCATGGGGTTGTTAACTGCTTTTTCTATTGGCCTGTACAAGAAGCATAAACTATACACAGAAAGAACAGACAGAAAAGAAAATAAACATCTTCGCTCAAAGTCACACAACATACCTGTCAGCATTCACAACACTGCAACACAGTTAGTGTGCAGCAGCAGCCCACCAAGCTTCAGAAGCTTTTCTGGTAACCACTTGAACAATCTTTGAGGTACATAGACATGTTGGCAATCCAGAAATTGATGCATTTGAGCTTTCTCTCTATACACAGCTTTACATGGATTGACATCAATTACCTATTCCAGGAAATGCAGGCTGAGACCACTGCAATGAATCTATCATCTGTCAGGTGTTTTTTCACGCTGGCAAGCAACTGACAACACTTGGTATAAATCCAAGTTTATTATATATAGTGTGTTGGCCATTGAAGAAAAACCTGAACTGTGATTTAAGTTCCTCCTATACTTTCCAGCTGGACTCTTGACTATTCATCTTCAATTGCTGCTTCATATCCTGGCTGGTTTTCAACAGTTTTTCTCCTGGTATTTTGTGAGGCACATCTGGAGAGTTGGCAACACTAAATGCTGACGAAGCAGCAAGTCTTCCAGTCTAAGGCCAGACTCTGTGCTTTGTCTGTAGGATGATACATATGATTTTTAGCAAGAGAATTTGAAAAGTGACCATTGGCCTGCTACACAAAGGCTGGGGATAGATAGGGTTTCATTCCAAGAAACAGGGCTTGTGGAAAACAATCTATCCCTTTATCTTTCCAACATATAGTCAAGAGGTTAAAGGGAAGTAGCAAAAAAGGATTAATTCTTCTTTTGCTTACTTAATGTCCTTCAGTCTACTGACCAGCTTTTTTATACTGTTCATGAAGAACTTGCATCTACTACAGGTTAAAAGCGACTAAAGACATATGAAGTGAGTACAAATCAGATCATTTAATTCAGAACTAACCAAACCAAGAGAAAAACAAAAAGTTTTAAAAGATTCTGATCATTACCTAAAACACTTTGCTTCAGTTTTCAGTAATTTGGTGGTCTCAGTATCAAGGCAGGCTGTGATGTACCCAGAAGCTAATGGGACCTTGAGAAAGAAAAATGAATCCATTGGATAGGTGGGACCCAAGTCCAAGCTTTAGACTTCTTCAGACTTCTTTTTTGCCTTTGAGCAAGTCATTTCAGATTTTACCCAGGATTCACTGCAATATTTAAAAGCAAAAATTCAAACAGGAACTTGAAATGCTTCAGAGGACTAAAGAAAGCTGAGACTCTTCTCAGCCAGTGTCCAAAATGACAGTGTTCTATCTGCCATTTGTGAACAGAGGAGCATTGAATTTGTCTACTGTGCAACTCAAGGTTTTTCCAGTAGCACATGGCTTGGTGCAATCTGTTCAGAGTACTGTTACTCTTATTTTCTGGTTAGGTATGAGAAATTAATGACTGAGAAGTAAAAGACTCTGAATCTTGTTCTGTGTTCCCTAATCGTACAGAAAGAAAGAACCTCATCCATAATTATTATAGGGAATATATATGTCTATATCCCCTGTACATTATTACAAAATAATTTTTATAAAAAAAAGGCAACAAAGTCAGCATTTCAGGGAAGAAGAGAAGTGACAGGTGCTATATATAAAATCATGACATCTTCCCTTCAAAGGTCTAAAATTCTACATTCATATATATGCAATTTGGGAAATGATAGTATTCAACATAACACATCAATTTAGGAAATGACCTCTTTAAATAAACGTTGCAGAAAAAGGATTGCTACAGCTATTTGGAGGAATAGCCATCTAAAGACTAAAATGTTCCTTTTGAACTCAGGAGATCTTGTTAGAACTCCCACATAAGTCAGAGACTCTGAAAACAGATACATAAAATTATTTAGATAATCAAAATTAATGGAATAAAGACATTTAAAAGAATCTCAGCTTCAGCGTCTCATTTTTTCAGCTCTTTGTCTGTAATCTAAGCATTCTGCTACCTCACCAGTGCTGGGAGGGAATAAATATATCAGGAAGTGAGAAGTATTCATATAATTGTGAATGCATTATTTTTATATATAATAATAGGCATTACATATAATTTGGAGTCTTACACATATTCCAATGCAGAGGAAATAGCAATTAGAGCCTTACTAGGAAACACTAAACAGACAAATAACAATACGGTTCTCTATTAAAGAATTCACAGTGCCAGATGCTGATCCTGCTATTATTTATGCACAGCCATAACTCTAAGAACATGAGTAGTCCATTGACTGATTTATGATTCCAAGGAGTGTTGCAATCAAACCCAAACTATTTGATGACAAGCAACAAGTGCATTACCACCCAAACAGGGAAAAATAATTTCTGAATCATTTCTGAGCTGAAGCACATTAATAAAATCCCCTTTAAAACATTTTCATTTTGATTTCCCAAGAGACTACAAAGTATCTATGCACCCAGACTTGGATTTAACAGGTTTCTACTAACTAGCAGTTTCCCAAATGTAATCATGGAATTCTCTAGCATAGAAACTAATTATCCAAAATACTGCTAATTGTGACTCTTATGCTATGCTAGTCAAAAAGAGTTCTAATTAATTCATATTTCCCTGGAACCTGTCTGCACACAAGCAATGAAGGAAGAAAGATGCCTTGTTGCACCAATGAGTATGAAAGGAGAACCACAGCATTCCCAGCTCTTCATTCACAGACAAGCTCTACTCTTCAGGACACAATGCTTCATGGGGACTTGTCTGCTAACACTTTGTTGACACCAATATAACCTTTATGCTCCATAACTGATGTTCAGATGTCAAAGCCTATCAAACCTCATAATGAGGAAAGAGACTAGGAGTTTCATTAATAAGACTATTGCTCTATTTATAGTCACCAAAAATTATGCAATCCCTAATTTTCAGAGCAAGCTTTTTCACTAAGACCATTTTAACACTAACATATGTTCACATCATAAAAACTATGGTCAGTCATTTTTCATAACTTCTTAAATGCGTAGATGCTTTAGCACTTGTCTCAGGGAGCTGTATTAGGTATATTGGTTCTGTGTCTGATGATGTTTCAGAGACAACTCAAGAAATTCTACAATACACAGTTATCCAGCAGCATCCATGTGCAGATGCTTACTTCAGGTTAGTTTATGTCATCAAGCACAAGGTTTTGAATTTAAGTTAGTTCAAGTGGTCTTCCCCCAGGTTTTCATCATCAACCCCATACTCCTTACTTTCTCTACCTTTTCAAAATGCAGTTTACATGAAGCCCGAACTCAACCTGTCACATTCAGGCATTTCCTTGCTTTCCTTCCTGTCTTTCCAGTCAGCATTTTATCCTAATCCACTCAAAATACATTTTTTTTCTTTTGTTCCAGTGAACACAAAAGAGCTACCCTAAAAATAAGGCTTCCAGACTTCCATCTTCAAGTGTGATACTTTTGAAATACAAGCTCAATCAACTTCTGTTGCAAGATAAAACCAGTTTGTGTATATGATGACCCGTTGAAGATTTTTTCATTTGTATTTTTCATACCGTTGCTGCTTTTCATGTAGACCATTAGGCTGCTGTTTTTATAGAATTTACTTCCCAAATTACCTCTTTTCAATTAAAAAGTTGCTGAAATATAAGGAATCAGGGACAGAGAATCACCATGCACCTGAATATACTATTTTAAGAGTGCATTTTTGGAAATAATAAGAATAATTAAATGTAAACAGCTTACTTCAGAGTTGTTAAGTGCCTTGACAACACAAACACACCAGGTCTTCCTTTTCCTATGTTTTCCCTCTCCCTGTTTGGCAATTTTAATCTACAGACAGCTACAGAACCACATCAGTGTGCAGTGTGGTCACTGCAGTGGCTGCATAGGTCAGTAGAAATGACCCCAGAGCCAGGACTTCAGGACTCTGAAATGATTCAGGGCAAACCTCCCTGAAGTTCATTCTCGTGGCTTCTGCTGCACCATGATCTACAGCTCAGTGAATCCAGTCTATGCTTTACTGGGACACAATTCTGTGCTTACACAAACCTTGCTGGGATTGACATGTTTGTTCTCTTACTCACCTCAGACGTAGGGCTGAGATCTTTGAGTGCCTGTGGCTAACAGCCCCCCAGATTCCTTAGCAGCATGCTTATGTTGAGGAAAACATTGCCATATGCAGAGCACTGAATTTTAGGGCGCTCAGCAGAGGAAGTCTAGTTAGGAATTGGGTTCTACATCTCTAAAAGAAAGTTAGAGTGTGGAAAACTCTGCAGCTGAGTTAGGATCTGTTGATAAAAGACTAGAAAGTCATGAAGAGACCACTGCTTCTTCAACCTCAAGTTAAAAAAAAAAAATCTTTTTGCATTTAAGTAGCAACAACTTATGCTATGTTGCTATGTTTTAATATGTTAAAATAATTACAGCCCAAAGCATCAAAAGTATAGTCTCTTGATAAGACAGGAAGTTTACCACATCAAAAATATTCACAGCAGTTTTTTTCCAAAGAATATTCTTGAAAACATTATGAATTAAATATGTTTACAGATGAAAAGTGTCAGAAAGCAAAACAGAGTAGAAAGGTTTTAAAAGATTAGCAAAGTAAAGTTCTACCAAGTACAGCTAATGGAACATCATTATTTATCTCACAATTTTTATCAGATTTTTGAGCTTTCTAGCAGGGAAACAGAAACCACTATCAGATCTGGATGTTTCAGAAAGCTCCTTGTTTAGTTCAGAACAGATTTCTACTCCTTGCAATTATTCCATCCAAAAATCTCAATAACATGTATATTTTCTAGAAATACTGAATTCTCAATATACCTCCCCCTATTCCATCCAAAAATCTCAATAACATGTATATTTTCTAGAAATACTGAATTCTCAATATACCTCCCCCTCTTCCAGGCAGACAGAAAACCATGAGCTGCAGTAATTAGTTATCTGTAATGATCTTGCTGCATTTAAAATTTACTCCTTGCAACTATCCCTACAATACCTTACATTCCAGTAAGATCAAACCATGCTCAGCTCCAGTGTGTCTGCTATCCAACCTCTCCCTTAGTGTGAACATCCAGAAACATTTAAAATTCCATCCTTTCTCAGAAACCAAGTGAGAAATAAATTATACAAGGCCACAAAAACCGTAACTGAAAAGTAATCCGGTACTAACGTTGCCAAATAATCACTTACAAAGACCAACACAACTTCCACCTTGGTTTATCCATGGACAAATACAAATAAACACACCAAATATACAGCATTCTAGCTGCCTGCTGGTACACCACCGTCAATAATATACCACTATGCACAACACTCAATACATACTCTGGAGCAATCAATGCCAAGTTCCACCCAAGTATTTGGCATAATCTGACTGCTGTGTTGATTAAGCTGAATTGAAGCTTAAAAATGTGACAGAAAAGCTTATCTGTTCGTTTTCAAACACTTCATTTTCCTTGCATATTTATTAAAGTCAAGATGTGTTAGGTAGTCACTCAAACGTGGAAATGAAATACACAAGAAAACCTGAGCAGCAGAGTAGGTGCACTCTGTTTTCACATGCCAAGAATCAAGTCACTGTCTTAGGAGGCATCTTAGGAGGAATATAGGTTGCTTTTATTTAGCTCAAAACTTGATAAGTCTGATAAATAGGTGATGCAATTCCCATCTCTTACACAAAGTAAAACTAAACTGGAAAAATCAGAAACCAAATTTGTGTATTAGCTTTATGTTCATGCTTCAAAGCATAATACAATCTGAAGCTGACAGTGCTTATCTGACATACCTTTAATGTGGCCAGAGGAGCACAGAAAAATACATCATTATATTGATTTTTCAAAATGTGTTTGACACCTGCGCACTTGGAATAACTTGGCTTCATGTGGCATTTTAGCTGCTGGGAAACAGTGTTCTGCTCTCCTCTCCCTTTGTACTGCAGGGAACTTCACAAAGACAACATGAAGGCAAAGGCTACCAACTTTTCATGAGCCTGGATCGAAGTTTATTAAACATTCACAATCTTCCGCTACAAACTCCACGGCAATATCTTTAGAAAGCCAAGAAACAGCAATAAAGCCATTTTCCCAAGTCAGTGTTAGTCAAGTACAACAGCACTGGAGAAAAAGAAAACAGTAAATCAGACTCTGTGGCTGAGAAGAAACACCTGAGTTTAACACCACTTTAACGCAACTACTGACATCTCTTATTCTTCGCTTTCAGTAGCATGCAACAAAGAACCAGAACCTGAGCCAGCGATGATGACGAAATGCTGTCATGCCTTGGCAGGAGATCTTCACACCTCTTTTCTTACCAACTTAATCCAAATTCTTGGGACCCTTTCTCACAGGCTCTTTTATATTATACTTTTCAGTTTGCCCACTATTATTATAAAGAATGACCACAGCTATAAGCTCCCGTTAAAGGTCTCATTGAGATCTAGAGACTTGACACCACCCTTGGACAGGAATTAATTAATAGCAGGGATGAGAAGGCAACTAGTATGTAATCACCAGTGCTAACTGTATCTCGCAACACTTCCATGTTCCAAGGCAAGATGACACCACTAATGACTTAGTAACACTTTTACCTTGTGTAGAGTCCAAAACCACACAGCTAGGAGAAAGCAGCAAAGCAACACAACATGGGGTTTTTTTCTAAGCTACATGTATAGAGAAGAAAGTACTAACAAATTAAAAAGGCTCTAGTCTACAGGCAAAAAAACCAAAACCCTCTTGTGTCTGTATGTGTTCTTTTGATAAAAATGCATCTCTAAATTTGAAGATTTGATTAAATATCCTGCCAGCTTTACACAAGATGATTTGGCAAGTACAGAGCCTGAAAGCTGACAGCAGATAAAAACACATCAGCATTATTTCCTATTTTACTGCATTTCTGAGAAAACTCAGTTTGTATCTTCCTTGCCTGCAAACTACCAAAACCCATTAAATCTCTTCAGGAGACTTTTCCTGGGAAACAAAACATGCTTTTACAGAGTACTAGAGTACTTTGAAGGTGGGGTAGGGAAGAAACTGGGTGATAGGTGTGTTATTATGAAGTTTTTTTATTCCTACATAAGTTCTAGTCAACACTAGGTTCCAATTTGCTAGCAATTAGGAAATTGAGGCTATCTTTTCCTTTCCTTCCTCCTTCCAAGGACACTATGTGGCTAGTTTTCTTCAAGCTTCCAAGTCCCCAGCTAGGTGGCTATGCTATGCCAGGTAAACTGCACACACACATTCTATGCAACTCAAAAGCAGTGAGGTGACCTATCTTCCCTGTTCTGCAGTAAAAAAATTAAATACAATGTATACCGTATAGTGGATAACAAGTACAATTTCCCTCTCACTACAGCCTTTCCATCTCAACACGAGAAACAAAAACAATGATCAAGGATTGAGCAAGACTCCTGGTAACATAGGAAATATGGGGCTTTATTTGGATAGGGAGACTAGCAACCAAGTATTGATTACATATTTACCTTCTCTGTCCTTTTGAAGAATAAGCAGCTCCAGCAAAAAGACTGGATTTTTAAAAAGGGGAGGAAGGAGTAAAAGCTACACAAACAAAATGAGGCAGTCACTGGAGAACGACCTTATTGGGTCTAGTGTTCTTTATGACCACACTAGTGAAACACCCAAAACCTATATTCATGGTGGTACATTATCTGTTCATTGCAGCATGCTGCTTCAGTGGAATTATTTTCATGCCTAAATTTTAGTGAGGGGATGTCTGACTGACCTCTCACAAGCTGACATCCTACCTGCTCTCTGGACAGTTCTGCTTACATTCAGCCAATTGTGATATGTGCAGCTGTGTGGGTGCAGCTTTCAACCACAGGCTGTGAATGAGGGTTGTTAGCTCAGGCTCAGAGCCACACTCATTGAAGGATAGTGCTTCGGACAGCTTAAAGAGCTCATGGGGTGACATTTTATCTCCAGGCAAATGACACCATGGACAGAGTATTATGTTAGATTAAGACCAGAGATCCAGTAGATCTGAATTCTAGTTTTCATGCATCTTGGCCCACAGGCAAAACTGTACATACATCCAGAGTTTATAGATGTAAAGCCTTCCTTAAAAACCTTGAAAAGTTATCTGTCACTCCTAGGACAAAAGTCATGATGGTCTCAACTTTCTTGCTGGAAGTACTAATTGTTCATTTGGTTGTAAATTGTATTTTTAAAATTGTATTATCCATCAATGTTTGTGGATGCTAAAAAGAAGGAGCAGAGGAATTTTCCAGCCGCTGAAGCATTTTGTGAAGTCTTCCTTTCTCATGCTTTAGCTGAGAAACAGTGAAAGTCAGTTTTGTAAATTAACTCTCTATCTTGCACCTGCACAGTCTTGTTTTAGTTTACTGCAGAAAATATTTTGAAATAGGTGTCGTAGCATTCAGCCAATCACTCTGGGAGGTGTATGGTCAAGCAGCCAATAATGTCATTTCTCTATTGCAAACCAAGTTATATAAATGAGGTGATAATTAAATAATCCCATTTTATCCTGGGCTTGAACTCCATGTGGTGATTATTGCTGTCTCTGGGGACAAGAGTGACAAATGTTCAGTGCTGCCCTGTGCCATCAGAAATTGCTGCCATGCCTATGAGGAGCATTATAACAGAAATAGACAACAGTACGTATCTCATATTCAAGGACAGTAGCCAGAAGGGTGATAAGCTTATGAGCAGTTTGACTAAACAATAACCATGATCCAACACCACTAAAAAACTGCATATGTAGTTTAGGGCAAATTTGAACTTGGAAGGATCCATTACATCATTTTCTCTGAATTAAGAAGGAGACAACATAATGCGTGCAAGCAAAGATTTGGGCATAAAAAGAAAAAAAGCACAATAAACAACAAGAGGTTTAATTTAGCAAACATCTTGAAATCATACAACAATTAATCTAAATAATTAAGGATCTGAAAGATTGCATTAGTGAATCTTGGGAAAATTTAAGAATTGGTTTCTTTCAGCTGGTATTCTAAGAAATCCAGTGTATTCACAAAGGAAGTCAGGATCCATAATATCAAAAGAACATATCTAAAAAAAGGGCCCAGAACTAGAATGTGCACAGAAAGAATTTAAACTATAGGTGAAAAAAGTCACAGCAGTCACCTAATGCTGCTAGTGCCATTTCTCAGTGTGACTTTCAGGTTAAGGCCCCATACATGCAGAGAACTGAGCAAAGCAGTTCAAGATGTACCTTATACCAAGCCCAACCAATAACTGTGCTTTTTCCTGCCACTGAAGTCCTCTGTGAGGTCTCATGGGGAAAAGTATGAGAGAAAAAAGAAGATACATTAAATAGGGGTTTTTTTAATTATAGGGAGAGGGTGCTTTCTTCTACATTGATCTTCTGTCAGTGTTCTTTTATTCTACACCAATTTAGAATCAGTTCTTAGCCATGCCAGAGCTGACTGTAAAGGAGACATTAAATTCATTGCTGAGATTCATAGGCTCAAATGGGGCCTGCCATTTTAAAAGCAAAACAGAAGTTAAGTGCCTTCAAGTGTAAAGGCTTCAGGACAAGCTTAGACTTCAGCCTACACTCCCCCAAACACCCATGGAAGAAAGATACAGCAAAACCTCCTCTCCTCCCTGGCAGAATTAGGGCTCTAAATTATGCTGAGAGACTATAACCAACATAGATAAGAACAGAAAATAACCACATCATTCAAACTCAAACCAATTGAAAATGTTAGAAGGCAGATATTACCTAACCAGAGGACAGCTGTGGACCAAAGAACAGAAGACAAGGATGGAATCATCAAATGAATTTTCACATCATAATGGTACAAATAAATAACGCCTGGCCACCCACATCTCTTAATTTTTGTGGAAGAAAAACTTTGGAAAACATTTTCCTTCCCAATAGTCTCCCCAGAAAGAATACTGTTCATATCTCTTTTAATACTTCTTTTATGTTCTGGGACAGTATTCAGTATTTGTACAGACAAACTGAGGATCCTCAATATTGAATTAAGGGATTAAAGGCAGTGGGTTTCACAGCTTTTTTCCATTTTCTTGCTCCTATCATACCAGTATTTACTGAGCTGAAGTGGGCTGGAGGCAAGTTCAACTTCCATCTCTGCTCAGGGGAGTGATTAAATTTAGCTGATGCTGAGAAAAAGAAATTCTGTGGGATGAACATAGCAAGACTTAAGTGGTAAGCCTGTGAGACAGGATTAGTACCACAAGCAAAGTAGAGCTACCAAAACACCTGCAGAAAATAGGGGGCCTTACACTTACAAATGGGGGGGAAGCGGAAGGAAATGAAAATTTCATCTCTCTCTCAAAAAAAAAAAAAAAAAAAAAAAAAAAAACCTAAAAAATATCAGCCCAGAACTTAAGCACATTAAACTCAATTCTGTATTTCAATACCAAGGAGCATTCTAGTAAAATTTTATTTTCAAGAGAATTCCCCTTAATTTTGAGAGAGTCTGGAACATAATTTGAGATTTGCATTGTGTGACTAATATGCATCTTTTAGCAGAATTGATATGAAAACCTAAGTAAGTTCCACTAGTGTTTAGAGCTGATTCAAATTTTACAGGATTTATGTATTCCTGGCAATAAGACATTAAGTGGCTGCCTTTGTTATGGAGAGCTATTCAAACATTTGCTTGCGGCAAACTGGAATAACTTTCCTATAAACTGAAACTTTCCCACCAACTGAAACAGCAGGCATCTCTTCCCTCAAGAAAATCAATGAACACTTCAAAATTAATCATTGCATAAAAAGAACAATTTGTACTCATACAGCCAATTGAACACCTTATTTTGGAGTTATGTATTAGTCCAATTCTTTTTTTGTAATTTAATTAGATTCAACTGAGAGTACCACCTTGTCAAGACTGGCAAAAAAAATGTATTGACCCAGCACAACTGTATTCCAAAATTTTCACTATTTTTACTATTTAGAAAGAGCATGGTGTCATCTCAAGAACATAATGTTATCCCTCTTGTCAGAATGAAGGACTAGAATGTGTTTTCCAAGACTGAATCAAGCATATGAAAAGAAGGATTTTTTTTTTAAACCCTGCTTTTCCTCAAGGAAGAAAACACAAAGGTGTTTTGGGATTCTTTTGGCTTTTTTCTAAGAAAGCAAGCAGACCTTCTAGAATTAAGGCCTGTTAATGAGAATAAAAGCTAAGGAATAAAACAGGTCCAAAATTATTTAATTCCATTTTCATTAACTGTTGATTTTGAAAGACTTTTCAGTTTTGAATTAGGAAAAAATATAATGACAAAATAATAAATATTATATAATACATAATTATATTTTAATTAAGCTGAACTACTCAATTATGTCAGATCCAAGCATATCAATATCAACAAAATAACCCTGTTCATCACAAATTGCACAGAACCATTTCTATTTAAAAGCAGCTCAATTTGATAAATTACCATCCACAATATATGTGTGGGTTCATGTGTGCTTTAAAGAATGATCATGTCCACAACTCATTTACCAGTTTCCCAGTTTAAGTAATTTTACCAGTAAAACTATACTATTGCCTGGCCCACCTGCCTAAAGCAATGTTATGTTCTGTCTTTTCATTTATTCTTTTTTGCAAATTCACTTGGTATGGGAAAAAACAATTAGCAGAGAACAGAGTTCAGTTCAGCTGCCCCTCCCAGATGACTAATGTTAGTATCAGCACATTGATACCACCTCTTCTTCACATAAGACTCAAGAATTAGATTTGAAGATGTTTGAAACATTAAGCATCAACTGATCATATATCAATTCTTGCTACCATTTTGAGAATCTTCCACTGCCAAGATTAAAGCCATTTCACATGAAACTAACAGATGAGTGACAGACATATATAAAGTATCTTCTACAACAGAAGCTCAGTTTATTAGAGTATCTATGAGTCATATTAAAAGTCTTCCTGCCATAATTATACAACCACAATGAAAGAAAATGCCCCTCAATAACACGAATGCCAGTTGCCACAGCAGCTGTCGCAAGAATGAATTCCTACCTTCTACAGGTAAGGTGTGGACTGGTGTTCCCATCTATGTGCACATTAGCACCAAAAAATAAAGCAAATACACCTGTAACCGCAAGACAAAACTACTTAATGCCAAAAGGATAAGAGCTCCTGGATTTTGCACACAGAGCCATCTGAGAAATAACGTTTGTTCTTGTAGCTCTCCAAAAACTACAGAGTTTTCCTGACTGCCCTCTGCATGAAGTTCAGAAGTACATCTCTAAAGAAATGTTTCTAATTTGTGCAATTCATCTTGTTGGAAAAGAATAAAATATTTAAATAGTGAATTCTTTAATTACAAACAGCATCACCACTCAGATATCTCTCCTTATTTTGTTTCTCAGCTGTGCCTCATCAGATGGCATATAGATTATATGCCATAAGTATATGTCTCAAGTAATATAAGGAAATCTCTTCTACTTTTCCCAGGAGGCTGAGTGAACTGTCCACTGGTGAGGTTTTTATAGCATAAACATTTGTGACATCAAACCAGACAGTGAGTAAATGCTGCCCTGGTGTGCACTATTTACAAGTTGATGAAGGACAGAAAACATTCATTTAGTTTTAGATTTGCTTTCAAGTTACAAAACTCATTCAGTCACAGTAGAATCAGCCCACACTTTTAAATCTAGAACTATAGTTAATCCACTGCAGGGTTCACTCTGTTTAGGGATTCAAATCTCCCATGTAGATAAGGCACAAGATTTACTAATCCAGCTACTCCTTCACATTAAGCAAATGGGCAGTGCCCAATTTTAGAGAAACACAAACCAGTGATTACAATGAAGTCACAAGTAGACTGTAAGGGGCAAACATTCTAATTGGTTAAAAAGCTAGACTAAATAAAAACAGTATATAAAAACTAAAATAAAGGCTCACATAAAATCCCTAACAAGTGAACATTCTCACATATAGCTAATCCCTGTTATATTTACTCCTGTGTATATTAAATGAAGATTGGATACTTCCAAGAAGCTGACCTATGGGATTTGAGTTTTGGGAATCAAATAACTTATTTACTATTCATTTCTTAAAATATTTTCCACTCTTTCACTAAAAGGTATTAGCAGAAAAGTCTTTCAACATTTTATTTTCAAAGGCCCTTCTTCATAGATGAGATGTAAAAGCTCCATCAGGACAAGTATTTGATACATAGAAACTAATGAACTATTATTTAACTTCATCCTAAGTGTCAGAAACCTAAAGCAACAATGCTTAATTAAGATGATGTGTGCCTCTAGTCTTCTCCCAGGAAACTGGTGAATCACAGCAGATTCCATTCATTGCCAAATATATTAACAGAATTATCTGAACACATCTGTTATAAATACATGTAATGGCATGAAGTCTCCTGCTGTTAATTCAGATTGATTACTTGTTAAACACATTTAATTGAGGCAGGAGGGAGCTTAACTGATGCTTACATAAATATACTTAAAATAACGAAGAAAAAGTAGTTGGGGCATTTAAAGAGAGATTGAAGGACTGTTTGAACATCAGATCTTGTATGTGTTCAGATGCAACACGTAAAATAACCGTAAGAAAACGAATGTTTCCTTTTTATTTTTTACTCTTGTGTATCTACTGATTTAACGTAATTCAAGGTTTGAATGATATAAACCAGACACAGTAGACCGTTTATTGTTTCTGACAACAAGAAAATTATATTCCTCCTTCATTAAGCAAGGACTGCTTCTAAACCCTATTATTTCACTCTACTGGCTGTTTACAGAAACAAACGCATTACTAGACAAAACTCATGCTCCTGAAAGTACATTGCACTCAACGAGAGAAATGCTTCCTATAAATTTTCATTGTTCATTGTGAACATTGCCCTCCCATTGAATCTCAGAACCAGAAGGGATCTAGCCAGCTGAAACTGAAAGACTCACTGAATGTTTGCAGAGTCAAAGCCAAACCAGGTCTTTTTCAATTTTTGTAAACTCACCCAGATTTTGCCTTGATCTTTCTGGGCTAGATCTCGGGAAACCCACCAGGAAAGTCTCAGCTTCTTCTCTGGTAGTTGTTGGTTATGCAGAAAGCTCTGATTCAAAAATCCATTTTACGAATACAGCTATTGTCACTGCAACTCCAACCTCTTTCAAAAATGTCACCTCTACAAGTAAAATAACTATTACCCTTATTACCTGCTGAGTTTTAGGCATGGCATTTCAATGTCTTCTGGAATAGTATTAGTCAATTCTGCTTGCCTTTCCTGAGACTTAATCAACTTGTTGATAAGTAAAAAGGTCCATCGGCTTGACACTTTAATCTTATCTGCTCATCTCAGAACACTCTTGATCCTTCACTATGGAATTAAAATAGATGAAGAAAGTGGGAAGGGAAAAAGATAGCAAAGTACTATTAAGAACACCACAGATACCACAAGAGATTTTCACCTAACAAAGGGATGCAGTTTTATGGATTGCAATACAGCTGTTCTGATTCCAACTTGTTTAAAATAGCCTTATAGTTACAATTGTATCCACTTAGAAAGTATTATGACTACTTCTCTTCCTCTCACTATCTTTGTCCAAAATAAAATATAAAAATTAATTTCAATTTCAAATGGGGTTCATTTAATTACAATATCTTCAAAGAGTGGCACATTTAGTGCTTTTTTGCTAAAAAGTGCTCTTCTCTTTTCCCCATAATTCAGGCAGTAACTTCTGCATAATTAAACTAGAATGAAAATGAGTAAGCTCTCTGAATGATTTTTTCTGTTAACACTGGACCAAAAATCTCAAATCAGGGCAAAAGCTAATTTGTGACCTTACTGCACTTACTGCAAGAGGAGATGAAAGAGAAGAAACTCCATAACCCAGTAACCGAGTTCTCCCTAGCAGGAAATTAAGGGATAAACTTCCATTCCTCACCCCACACACCCCAGGTGAATGTGTTAATTCATACAGAGCTCATAGACCCTAAGTTATGAGCTCCCAGAGTCACTCAAGGGCAAGTTCCACAGTCAGGAGGAGGAGATGGAATGGAAGATGGTTGTAGCTAAATGAAATCTGTAGCAGGTGCTTAGAGGAGCTGAACAGTGTATCAGCTGCAGATGGAAGATACACCTAGGTCAACAGAGGCAGCTTTCAAAAAAACGCCTAGGACCGCAACTGAAAAAGGGAACAGGTAAGGCTTCCAAAGAAATACAGCTTCTGAAAGAGATCCAGAATTCCACAAATTACACTGTTTCCCAAAAATAAGATACATGGCAAGTTCTGCCATTACTGTGTCTTGATTCTTATTATATTTGGATTTCTATGTTTCTCATAATACAGCCAGAAAGCCTGTAAAAATGTTGAGATTTAGAGAAGTAGAATTCAAAGTACTAATACTTCTGTTTAGAAGTCTTTCCCCCCCCCTTTTTTATTACTTCAGTGTCAAGCAAATGAAGAGAAAGGCAATATGAACTATATAATTTAAAACTGGACCTGATTTTTTTTTTGAGAGCACAATGTCAAAATAACCCAGTTTAATTACTGCTTGATTATCAAAGGTTAGCTTTCTGATCACAAAATTATTTAATACAGAATGAAATGTTGATTAAGAATATGTGGCAAGAATTGTGCAATTAATAATTATACAGAGATCAATACAAAATCTATACCTCATTCAAATAAATTTTAAACTCTGGATTACATATTAAAAGAAGCTTTGAGTCTCTAAGATCTCAGACTGAAGAAGTGCTTCTTAAAACAGGTAGAGCATTCACAAGCCAGGTAACAGAACCAACTGGATGCTATTTTAATCTCCGCAGAAAGAAGAGTATTAATACACTGTGTTTTCAGGTGCTGGGTAGGCAAATTCAGAGTCAAACGGTGCATAATTAAACCTGTTAACTCAGAATTCCCCAGCCATAATATTCTTTTGAATACAAATAACAAACTGTCTCAACCTATTCACAAAGGTTTCGATGCTTGTTTCAAAGCAGCAGGTAAAGCAGTACCTCACAACACTCAGTAGTATTTATTAACAATAATCTCACCCTAAAGCACCAATTATCATGAGTTGTCAAGAAGAGTGGAAATGCAACACAGGTAGTAAGCATGTTAAGACGCTGAAAATTTTCCTGTTATGATTTATTCTCACCTGTAAATACACCACCTTATAAGTAAGGGGCTTGAATTTTATTCTTTTAAACTTGAAGCATTATTCTTATTGCTTCACACTTACTTATATCTCTGCAAAAAGTTGGGGTTTTTTTAATGCATGCACTTAGTACGTCCTCCTGTGAAACATCAAAAGTGAAAAAAATGTAATGCAGATTCCTTTCAGATAAGGTTTTGAGACACAACTGTCTCAGTGAGGTAACTAATGAAATAATGGTCACTTCAGGAAGTAAACCATTACAAGACTAACAGATGGTGCTTGGACCTAAACTCCTTAAAGAGAATTATCAGCTCTATTATGAATTAACACCTGGACTTTTTTCTCCCCATGTTTTCTCCTTACAAGTATGACTGTGTCCTGGAAAACTACAGTCAGCTGTAAAGTTTTAGCAATCATTGTTTTCATCTTTTTACTGACTGTACTGGAATCTCCTAAGAAATCGCTCACGCCTGTGGTCCAAGGTCATGGTTTTGCTTTATCAAAGATGAAAAGAAAGACTTTGAATATTAAGCTATGAAAAGGATAGCAGAATTTTGTAGTTTACCCAAGCCTCTCAGACAGATTGTCATGGGGGGACTTTATGATGTGCATCCCATATTGCTGCCCTATGCCCAGAAATTAATTCTTGTGCCTTTCTATGCCTTTAAACTGAGCCTGAGAGGAGGAAGGAAAAACTGAGCAAAACTGTTTCAAAACAGTTTGCAACTTGTTCAAGGTCACACAGAGGTAGCAACTTTTTTTCCAGCCAGCTTTCAGCTAGTTTTTCAGTTTCTTTTCTCCAGAGAGAGACTGAGAGTTGAACTTTTTTTCTCCTTCCATGGAATTTCGGACTTTTTTCCCTTTTTCTGTGGATTGCTTCAATATCAGAACACATCGGGAGGACTTTCCACCGGGCACAGAGGACCTGGCCCTGGGCCAAGCCCCAGCTCCAAGGAGACAAAAGGGAGGACTCTAACACTTTCCCAGTTTTTTACTTCACAGCAACAGATTTTATTATTTAGCATTATTTTCCTTTCCTGTGTGTTTTTTTAATAAATAGTTTTTATCTCTTTCACTTTCCTTCAGGGAAAATTTATTTTTCCCGAACCTGGTGGGGGAGGGGTGGCTGTGCCTTCTCTCAGAGGATACCTCTAAATTTGACCAAACCGGAACACAGATCCAGTTCCCTTATTCAGACAAAAGGAATATAGTTTGAGTCTTAACCTGAAGGGAGCTAAATTCAGGTCTCTTCCCTAGCGAGATCTACCCAGTATAAAGGGTGTGTGCTCCCAGCAGCCGTTCTTCAGAAAACAAGCCCTACTTATTTCTTTGGACAGTAAAAGGCAGAAAGTTGCCCTCTCCTTCAGTAGAGGACCAATAAACTTGGAGTCTGAAACAGATAATTGTGACCCCTTTCCATTAAAAGAAAGGTGACTAAAGCCCGAAGAGATGCATAATTGTAGCACATGATGGCAGAATTACCAGATGATTCACTTCAGCAATCCTTGCTCAATGCATGGATTATAATGTCTTTTTAAATTTCAAACATTCTACCCCATGCATATTAACTCTAAGAGTCAGAGTTCTCAACCTCACTCCAGACTGCTATAAGTGAAATGTTATAGCCCTGAAGTTTTACATACTTAAGGGCACCTTTCAAGATGCTCTTACATTTTCTTACATGGAAACAATATTTTTTCACATTTTCACAAAGGGATGCAAAAAATTTACAGTTTAATATGAATGCTTTGAACGCTTATTAACACTGATAGCTAAAGTAGCTGTTTTCATCAACAAAGCATAGATGGAAGCAAGTTTCAAATGGAGGTGAGCAAGATACTGTTTAGAATGGTTCTATAAATATTTTGCAAGAAAACCACAGATTACTAGAATCCATTGTACTATCTAAATTCATAGCATATTTTCTACAGAAAGCTTATTTATATGTAAAACAGGATGGAAAGTCAAGATATTGCCAAGTTGTTGATCTAAAATAAGGAGAAATATATCTCTGAGACACTTCACCTGTTTACTTCCCCTAAATAAAGTATTTTGAACACTGATGCAAATTTTTGCTTTGTTTATCTCATGCTTTTCATAAAGGAGGAAAAAGGACATGACTAAACAACTAACTGAAAATAAAAGCTCTAGCCAACATAAAAAAAAGGAAAAGAAAGAAGAAAACAAAATCTGTTTTCAAGTGAGCATGTTTGTTACTAGGGAAAGATTGTTTACAGGAAGTTCTACATGTCTGGAAAAAAGAAAATGGGAAAATTGTCTGCAACAACTGATACTGAATATAGACATCAAATTTACAATGAAAGAGTGTTTGAACTTATAGAAATTATTTCCAGAGAAAATGATTGATCTAATGGCATTTCATGAAATCTCCAGGATAGAGATGGATTTCTCTTTATTGGAAATCAAAGTGAGCTTCATCGGCTTACTTCCCCATTACACTTCAAGTATTATTTCAAATTAAGAACACAGTTCCATTATTAACTCAGTGGATACAATTTAAACACATTATTTTGAGTAGACTGCTATCCTCAAACATGTCCATTATTACATATTACACAGTCAAAGCACCATAATACAGGACAACTTGATTGGGTGTTGTTGAAAAAGAACACAGCCTGAAAAGTTGCATTTTTTAAAGTCATATTCAGTAGCATGAATTTCCTGACAGGACTGCAATATAAAAAATGGATTTTTGAGTACAATTTCATATTCATGGAGTCTAACATAGCAAGCTCCTCTTGTATAGAATTACGTTGAACTAATATGTATGACTAATGCTAGTGAAATACTTAAACCTCTTCTACATATCCTTAAGTTCCAGAAAGCCCCCCAGCCAATTCTAGTTTCTAATGGAAACAATTCCATCTACACTTCTGAAGGATTTTGGGTTTAGAATATTTATTATAAATATTTGATAAATAGCAAAGAATAGGCTTCTATCCTTCTCCTAACTACTTAAAAGGGGAAAGTGTCAGAACTGGTTCTCTATTTCCTTATGATTTAGATAGTTTTGGTAAAATACTGCTGAATCATTATACCCTGTTTTTCACCACTGCTGCAGACTAGAGAGCTTACCATAGTAGAGGGAAAAATGAAAGAATCCATTCTCTCTACAATGAAAGTGTTAGGACACACACAGCTAGGGAAAAGCAAAATAAGGACTGAAATTTTTAATCATCTTGAAGTAATTGCACTTGCTCAGCTTTGTGCAAGAATAAAACCTTTTCTAATAAATATAAAAGATCACTCTCAGAAATACAGCAAAAGTTCCAGATCTGCAAAGTAAAAAATGAACCTCCCTGTAATGACAATAAATCATTGCTCCATTTCAACTGTCATTTAATTGACTCTTCACTGAAACAAAATCCCCAAGAATTTCCACAATGAAAAAAACCTCCCCTCACCTAACCCAACCCACACCCTCTTTGCCAGAAAATTCAGCTTTCTTCCCATAAGTATCAAAATCTACCACACTCTGATGGTACTGGCAGGTAAGAAATGGTATACCAACATCAGTGAAAATCATTATAAATTAGAGATACAGCACCCAGGAAGCACTAATTGTGCTGTCCAGTGTAATTTTTAGCCAGTGACCAAAGCCAAGGAAATACCACCACCTTCATTAATAGAAATCACATACACAAAGACATTATATTCCAGAGTCAAAAAAACTATCAGCTTAAGTTTCCTGCACTTCTCCTAAGAAAAATCCTCACCATGTCACCATAATAACACAGTTTGAACAAAAGCTTAGTTTACGATAAAGCATTAGAACTCAGATTACCAGGTGATAAAAAAATTTTTACCCCCTTGAAACTTTACTGGTCTATGCCAACGCTGCTGCCACTGCACCATTACCTGTTAGTCATGGTGATTTTCTGAACTCAGGGAATGTAAAATACAGAATTCACACATCAGGATGCAAAGTCGCACTCGGCCTTAACCACAGAAACTCTCCACCATAAGTCAGAATTAAAATCAGTTTGTCTCCCAGCATATATCCTCGCCTATGTCAAAACACGAAAATGAAATGACAAAGGACCTAATCTCACTCTCACAGAATTCAGTAGCAAAGCTCCTGCTGACTTCAATATGAGCAAAAGCCAGCACTAGATTTCCAAAAATCATTATTACTTTCTTCAGAGCACCGTATGCATTTCCTATCAGCCCCCCACAGCAGGATGATGGTCTCTCAGCTTTTCAGTAATATTGCCTCATACAGAAAAGCATCACAGACTACCAATGCTGATCTATTGTGTATGACCATCTGAGGAATACAGTTTGACTTCAGCATATAGCCCAAAGAAGAGGAAAGATTCAATCTCCCTATGGGAGAAGAAAGATGCATGCCTGCAGTATGACTCAGTGAAAACCTTGGCACCAACAGAAAAAAGACTGCCATATTTTAAGGAGAACTTGTATGAGTATCTATTCCTCTCTGCACAATAAACAGTTAAAATTCAGGGAATAATATTTACTTTTATATATACAAGAAGTTCCGTAGATATTTAGCAGGAAATTACTATCAAAAGTAACATACAAAGAAGAATTTGGATCAGAAGGAAAACTATATCCTGAAAGTGATGCAGAAATACATCTTGATCCTCTTTGGGTTAAAAAAAGGAATAAAAGAGGAAACTTTACACAATTAAACACATTTGCTGTACGTTTAACCAAGCATAGAAATTGCATGAGGGTTTTTTGGAACTGTGAGAGAAACAAATGTCACTAGCTTCTGAAATAAACATATTTACAAAAAAGAGATGGAAAAGTAGTTATGTAGTTAATAGTCTTTTAACAAGAATTAACAAAGGTAACAAGATAGAATGTGCACTTTCCAAGTACCTTTCCTCTTGAAATCATTTGGAAGTAGTCAGGACAAGCGTAAATATTTAATCCATAAACATAGTGTAAAGGAAAACCTAAAGATCACCTTCTGACACTCAGGCACTTAAGTCTTGACCACGGCATGCAGTTTGAAACCTATGCCATAGGAAATCCAACAAGAACTTACTACCTATGCCCTCCTCTTAAGTGAGCTGCCAGCACACCTGCAACTACTTGATGGAACGAGCTCCGAGCAGAAAGCAACAGCAGCTGCTTCCTATTGTATAGGCTGGAATTAAGTTAAATTTGCCTTGCCAGCTACACTGAATAGACCAGTTTCACCTCAGTAGTTACAGGTGCTACTTATTGGTCTCGACATGAAGGCTGTCTTCCAGGAAGACACACCTGGGGCCTGAATCTGGGCTTTCCAATTCAATAGTTGTTTGCAAAGAAATCAACAGAGTATAGGATTATCAGCTGAAAAGAGAAGCTTTATTCACATTGCCTGTCACTCTCTTCCCAGTGCAAAATTCACATGCTCAAAATTTACTAATGAAACTCTATAGAAATGCAATAGATGTCCAGTTCTATGTGCAACATTTTGTATCATCTTTGGATCTCCATTTCAAAGTCAATAATAGGCAGGAGTTCAGTCTAAAAAAAAAAGAAGGCTACTGAAAAGCAGAATTGATTCCACAGGACAAGAAACCATGGCTACCTGGCCACAGCAGAGACAATACAAACCATTAACGTACCTCCTTTGGAAGGGGAAAACATTAATATTTAATTTACTGTTCAGCTAATTAACCCATGCTACTGACAATGATCAGAGTATCATTATGCTGCAATATTGCACATATCCATTTCCTATTTTTCTGTATCAACAAAAGGCCATCATAGCGCCTTGCTGAAACCTCCTCCTGTCCTGAGCCCCTGCACATATTACATGTGTCCTAACTTAAACAACTGCAATATAAGTGCCCTTAGTTTTCTTTCTTTGCTGAATAAAATTGAAAAGACAAAGCACTCGCTCTTTCTTGAGCTGCTGCTTCACTCAACGCACAAACAGAAAGATAACTTAGTTCAAATAGTTTTAATAGAAGTGAATTACTAAACAAGTTTTCCCTCCAAATATGAGATATGGAAATCAAATAAAAAGGAATCCACACATAATTTGCAAGTACTGTATCGCCCTCTGCAGTCAATGTGTTAGTTCTGCAAAACGAACCTGGGCACGATCCTTGCAAAGATCAATAAAAAACTTCTACAAGTAGACACCCAGCAGAACTAACATTTTTTATGATAACGTCTTACTTGTTGGAATTATAGGAACACAATGCAGAAACTTTTTTATTCTTTATATAAATGCTCCACCTGTTAAGGATGTGGAGACATACATTTTGCTGCTCCTTCAGAATGGGTCAGATTCCTCAATAATACTTCCAGAATTTACTCTCTTGGAACTTGACAGAAGTTTGCCATACCTATTTGATAATTTTTTTCTGGCTGCTTCTAATAAATATCCAAAATAAACTTTTTAAAACTTACATTAGCTGATCCATCAATGACAGAGAAGTATGTTTTACAGTTCAGGTATTGCACTATTTTATTTTAAAAAGCTTACAACTTTAATAAGGTATTTTGCTGAGATTTTTACAGCACTGTACTGGTTTCACCCTGGCTGGATGCCAGGTGCCTCCCAAAGTTGATTTTCTATCACTCCCTCTTTTAAACTGGAGGGGGGGAGAAAAAACACAACAGGAAGATCATTCACCTATTACTGTCACAGGCAAAACAGACTCGACTTGGAGAAATAGACTGAATCCTTTACCAATGGAATCAGGGTAGGATAATGGGAAATAACACCACATCTTTAAACAATTTAGTGTTTGAGTACTGTTGCAAAGGAAAGTTACTCACATTATGGCCACCTGTCTCCTTAATTCATCACTTTCTCGACCTGTGACAGGAATTGAGGAAAGAGCATGAAGCTGAGTCAGGGGAGGTTTAGGTCAGATATCAAGAAAAGGTTTTTCACCCAGAGGGGTGGATGGGCACTGGAACAGGCTCTCCAGGACAGTGGTCACAGCACCAGCCTGTCTGAGTTCACAAAGCATTTGGACAATGCTCTCAGGCACAGGGTGTGACTCTTGGGGTGTCCTGTGCAGGGCCAAGAGTTGGACTTGATGATCCTCATGGGTCACTTCCAGCTCAGCAGATTCTGTAATTCTCTTATTAACACTGACAGCATTGCATGATAAAACTGCTTTCTACTCAAGCACCTTCATTTCAACTTAACTTACATCTGCTTGGGTTTTTTTCCCCTTTCTGTTCTGTGAATAGAATATTTTTAAGCGAATTTCATATTGTACCGTATTTTTCTTCTCTTAAAAGAAAAAATTTTGTACTTTATGAACAGCCCCACTAAGATCAACATGAAAGCAATGAAGGCAAATTAAAGACCTTATAAAACATGATTAAACTTTTGAAGACCCACTCTTCTGCTCTCAGCAGATGTCTGAAAGACTCACACCACAAACGTTCAAGGAAAAGCATTAACAGCATTTCACAGTTTCACAGAACAGGACTGGTTTGGGTTGGAAGGGACAGTAGACATCATCTACTTCTCACCTGGTGCCATGAGCAGGGACGCCCTTCACGGGACCAGGCTGTTCAGGACGCCGTCCAGCCCAGCCCAACCCCAAACACTTTCCTTTCACCGCCACCCCGTGGGTACCGCTGGAAATAGTAAAGAAGGGCTCAAAAGCCCCCCTGGCAAGGGGAGTGGCAGCTGGGGCGGGTCACTGGGGCTGCCGTGCCTCCCTGTCCGCGGCCGCGTTCCCCCGGCGACGCCCCGCCCGCCGCCGCCGTTGCTGCTGAGGGGCCTCGCGCTGACCCGGGCCGGGCCGGGCCGCACCCCGGGCATCGAGCGAGCCCCCGCCCCAGGCCGGCCCGCGGGAAGGGCAGGAGCGAGCCCGCCTGTGGGCCGGACACAGGGCCCACGCTCCCCACCGGGGCCCCGGGCAGCCGCCTTCGGAGACCCTCATCAGCCCCAGCCGTCGGAACCGGGACCGGCTCCTGGGAATACCGGGAGAGAAGGTATTCTCAGGATATGAGGATCTGAGCACTCACGAGGACTGAGCAGAGGCATCTCTCAGCCGCACCCGGGCCCCCACCAAGCACAGGACCAAAGGGGAACTGTCGGCCAGACCGACCCGTGCAGCCGGACAAGCACCGCGTCAGGCACAGAGCCCAGTTCAACACCTCGGCCGCCCACGGCGAGCAGCGCAAGCCGCTGACCGGCTGCGGGTGCCGCAACTAAACATCAGCCAGAGACGCGCCGGGACAAGGCTCCCAAAGCACCGGGGGCAAGGCACAGCATGGACCAGTCACCGGGATTAGAGCCTTCACAGGAACCAAAAGATGCCTATGAACATGGGCATGGCCCTTATCAGCCACACGAACCAGGTTACGGTCTTGATCAGCCCGGATACAGCCCATATGAGGATCAGATACCCGATCCCCAAGCCCGGATGCTGGCAGTCAAGAATGCAAAAGCCTATTTACTAAAGACTAGCACAAGATCTGGCCTGAACTTGTAAGTCTGAAAAAGGATCACAGTCAAAAAGGGTAGGAAATATGAGTGGAGGGAAAATTAGTAAAAGGACAAAGGGAAGTATAAATAGAATGGGATAATGTTATACATGCAATATTTCATCACTAGTGATACTTGCGTGTGTCCAACATCTTTCAGAACCAAAATTCCTAATGGAATTTTATAGAGAGTTCAAAAAGAAATTGATTTGATTAAGAGTAAGTTTAAATTCAGTTTCAGCTCATAGATAGATGGGGTATATACTAGAAATGGAAGATGGGAATGCTCCTAAGTATAATCAGACTAGTTTTAGCTCTAATTTCTCTTAATGCTCCATGATCTCCTTTCTTCTAACTATTCCTATGATTTCTCCAAAGATACAGATGATTAGCCTTTACTTTTGTTACTAAAAGCATAATATTCTAAGACTTTTGTATAGTAAGCCAACAATATTTACATTTATATGACAGATATGATCATTTTGCTAACGTACTAACAAAGATCCTGGATGAACAGCCCGCAAATACAGTAGACATAATTGAGGATATCAGCAAGGATGTGAAGTGGGCTCAGTTTCGGAAAAAAATGGACACTCTTCGAGATGAACATCTGATTCTTCCAACATTTGAAGCTGCAGAAAAGTGTAAAGCTTTGTTCGTCAAGGAAGTCGGTGAAGAAGAGCGTGAAGAACTAGATGAAGAGATAGTGAGTTATTATCGGAGTGAAACAGATACCGGATATACCAGGGAAGGGGTGGATGGATGGTGGGAAGGGAAAGGAGAAAGGGAGGAAGTTGTGGTCTCTTCTGTAGTGCTGCCTCTCTATGTTGTTATATAATTATATAAATAATTGCAGTCACAGCACCGTGTACCCTGTTCACAGCTGAGCTGGTCCCATGTCTAGTTCTGAAGAAAAAACCCCATCTGGTTACTTAGTTGAGATTTTTTTCCTGTAGTAAATCTAATATCCTGAGCCTTTATTATCAGGGATGTTCTAGAGGTGATGAACAGAAAGTAAGGTTTATAACATCTCCCATATGACAGTTCAGCACGGAATATTGCATCCAAGTTTCTTTTCTTTATATAAAAGGGACATTTCTTTACCTAAAGTGACCATAGTTCTTGATACCAGGTAGACAATATTGTGCACAGCTGCTACTGTAAAATAGAGAATGCAGAATTTCGTGATCCTTTCTGCTCCAGCTGTGGTTCCAGTCTGTCCTTCTCCAACTGAAACAAAATATGGTTTTAATGAAGAACTAATACAATTGAAAAGCCACTTCTTAAAGCATGGGTTTTCATTATTCAATTGCTTATATGCAGAAGCATTTGTACCCAAGGAAAAATTAGAATTCTTATAATGAGAATTATAATTTAAATGAGAATTATAATAACCAAGGGAAATCAATCAACAAGATGTTGATTTTCATATGAAGTTACCAGTATGTATTCAAATGTTACAATTGCAGAGTACAAATACCAACAACAGAAGAGATAATCCGTCATCTTTTCCACAGCCTATTATGCATCTTACAGTAACTGTATAGGATGGTGAAAATGGAAAATAAAGGTAGGGTATTTCAGAAAGGAATTACTAATTTTTCATACTCCTGTCAATCTTGCTTTGATACAAGAAACCTGTCAGATCCAAAGAAATTCCATATTAAACTAGTGCTAATTCTTCCAAATTCCCTATCCTGTCAAGTCCAACTTGTAATAACTCTGTCTGTGTTATATGATCACCTACCCCCCATTAAATGAGAGACGGGTGATAAAACAAATGGAAATACTTAATTATTGGCCTAGTTCTGCTTCCACTGAAGCCAGATGGGGACTTACAATGGACTTCAGGAAGAGCAGGGGGCAGTATAAAAAAGACTGCGGGGAGCTGTATGCCAAGGTTTTCAAATGAACAGCATCCATCCTAGAGAAATGTTGCTGGTCTAGTGCCTAAGTATATAAAACCTGTATTATCTACAGCAAGGCAATACAGTGTCACTGCAGGCATCAAGGCCTCTTA
This sequence comes from Corvus moneduloides, assembly GCF_009650955.1. Taxonomy (NCBI): domain Eukaryota; kingdom Metazoa; phylum Chordata; class Aves; order Passeriformes; family Corvidae; genus Corvus; species Corvus moneduloides. The sequence goes on along the minus strand of NC_045480.1, from coordinate 42,291,590 downwards.
GCTGACATGCTCCAGCACTGAATCGTTTGTAGATCTTGTGTAAGAATGCTGACTTTCCTTATTTTGCAATAATTAGGAGTTTGAATTTTGAAATCCTGTGTTCTAAGAGCTGCAGTTCATCTGTGTTCTTTTCTTTCCCACTAAAAGACACTTAATTTTTCTAAACGACAGTAAGAAAAGTAGTGAATGAATGTCTGCAAAGCACTGAGATGATGAGTGGCACTACAGGAAAGTGAAGTATAATGTTCAGTAGATAACATGTTTAATTTTTGAAATAGATAATTATACTATTCTTTAGCTCTAACTCTGAATCTTCTTTCCTAGGGACAGCCCTCTCTACCAAATGTGATGGAAACAGCCTTTTATTTTGAGCAGGCTGGAATTGGCCTGGACAAAGACGAATCCTATTACATATTCCTTTCCCTTAAAAACCTAGTTAATGTTCAGCCAATCCAGACCTGTCGCTTCTGGGGCAAAATTTTGGGCCTGGAAATGAACTATATTATAGCTGAAGTACAGTTACATGAAGGGGAAGGGGGAGAGGAGGAGGAAACAGGAGAGGAAGAAGAGGAAACTGTTGCGGAAGGAGAGAAAGAGATGGGTGAGGCTGAAGAAGAAGGTGAGGAGAAAGAAAAGGAAGCTGAACCACCGAAGTCCACCTATAAACCCCCACCTGAGATCCCAAAAGAAGAAAATGGGACTGGGACTAATAAATATATCTACTTTGTCTGTAATGAGCCAGGCAAACCCTGGGTGAAGTTGCCTCCAGTGACACCAGCCCAGATTGTCTGTGCCAGGAAAATCAAGAAGTTCTTCACTGGTCGGCTGGATGCTCCTGTTGTGAGCTTTCCTCCTTTTCCCGGAAATGAGGCCAATTACCTGCGTGCACAGATAGCTCGAATCTCAGCAGGAACCCATGTCTCTCCCACTGGATTTTACCAGTTTGCAAATGAGGATGAAGAAGAAGAAGAAGGAGATGAATATGAAGAAAACCCCGAGTTTGAGCCTCCCCCTGTGATTGAAATGGTGGAGTCCCTCGCCACGTGGGCACACCATGTAAAGGGCATTCTAAAGCAGGTGTGTGCCAGCATAGCTCACATGGGCCTTGGAGAGCACTCCTGCTGCAGTGCTCGTAGGGTTACAGAATGTGAGTGACACTCCTCACCTGCACATGCAAACTGCTCACCAGAAATGGTATTGCATTGGAAGATTTTTATACAGAAAATACATCATATGTAATACCCAAATATCTTACATATAAAACATACATTTTATATGGTATATAATATGTAACTACCTTGCACATATTTACAAATACCATGTATTTTTATGTGTGTGTGTATATATATATAAATGTAAGTATATATATGTATAAATATGTATGCATGTATTTAGGAACCTTCTAGGTTTAGTACTTTTTCCAGTGATGTGTTCTTGAGATTGAAACCTATCTTTAAATAACAGTATGGAGTTAGGCCCTGATAGATAACAATCATTTCTTGCAGTCTTCTGTATTAGGTTTTCTGCTTTGAGATCCTGACTTGACAAAAATGTTTAAAATTCTCTTTTCTTGGGTAGGATGCTGAAAAGCAGATAGCTTATGGTTGTATGCTAAATGGAACTTGCTTGGTGTTTTCTTCTGGGTAATTTTCTGTTTTACACTTTCTGATATGAAATACGCAAATGAAAAAACTTTAAAACATGTTCTATCAGACTAGTGCTAGAAAGAGGTATTACTAATTTGATTTTCATTGCTGGATGGTTTGATGGCCAGTCTACCAATTCAAGAATGCTAATGTAAAATAACAGCAAATGGTAGGAAATTAAACTTACTACCAGCAAAACAATAGTTGTAAAAAATAAAATTTATATGCATTAGAATCTTAAGAACATTCTGTTATGTTCCTCTGACTGGTTAAATAACAAAGCAGATTTTAAAAGGAAGGGTAAAGTCCATAGTTTGCAGTAACTGGTAATGTAGCAAGGATATAAACCAAACTGGCCAGGAACTGAAGAATACAAAATGACAAAAAGCTGATGACAGAGGTATAAGGTTATTCTCAAATAGTAAGCAGGGATGAGGAAGCAATGAGGGGAACGTTCTGCCAAGAGGATACAATATTCTGTTAACAATATACTAGTTATGGAATATGTATTTTTCTTCTCCCCGTCCCTTAACTGTGTGTGTGTCTGAGCCAATTGTTTTAACTAGTTTTAACTTGCATTCTTTCAATGATTGTTGCATGTATTTATTACTTTTCCACATCAATTATAGGGTCGCTGTGTTTGGATTAATCCTTCTCAAAAATCAGAGGAAAATGAAGAAGAAGAAGATGAAGAGGAGGAAGAAAAAGAGGAGGAGGGAGAAGAGCAAGAGGAAGAAAGAGGACTACCCCTTCTTACTCTAATCTCTGAAGATGAAGGTATTCTTCATGGAATATGAAGTTTTTGATAGAGAGCCACTAGGAATGTTGCCATTTAGCAGTAAATATTTGAAGTTGTAGAACTCTTGACACTTCCTGGAGCAATATAGTTTGCCTCTGTAGGGTAAACACATTATTTTACAAAATCATTCAAAAGCAAAATGGTTAACAGTATTGACATTAAAACTGAAATAATCAGGTTTACTAGGTAACCATCTTGTTGACATTAAAAGGAAAAAGTAACTTAGACTTCTCAGGTTATTCCAAGTTCAGAACAGCTCACTACATGAAATACATTCAACTATTTTGTCTCATCTTTTTAGGAAAAAAGAGAAGTGTGTAGGTGTAAATAAACAGAATAATTAATATGTAACACATGCACCGTTACACATTATTTTTATAAGAATTTAGATATCTTAGCATATCACTGCAGCAAATCATGGGAATAAGGGAGCCTGAATATTAGATTACATCAATATTAGATTATTTTCCTGCTCTCCATTCTTTAATCAAGGTGAAATATAGCTATACAAGTTATCCATAAATAATAAAAAGTCCTTGAAAAAAGAACCAGGGCTCCTACTGAATTTTTTCTGTATGTGGGGAGTCTATCAACATTCCTGTGCTACCTACCCACACATGCAAACCACCTGTTTGAAAACAGTGCCTACACTTACTGTTTCTGACTTCTGGCTCTTCTGTCACACAACTTAATATAAACCTTGCTTGAATTCTGTGCAACTCTTGTAGCTCAGTCTTAAATATTTTGTAGAGGCTCGTTAAGTCCATTTGTTCATAAATAGTGTGTGTTTGACTATCTCCAGGAATGAAAAACATCCCTGCTTGGACAGCTCAGGCTTCTACAAACCTGATCCCACAATATTCTGTTGCAATCCTGCAGTCTAACCGATGGCCTGGAGCTTATGCTTTTGCATCTGGCAGGTGAGAGTCCACTCTGACTGTATGTGCTACACGCAGGTGCCTCACTAATGCAGGCAGACTTGCTTTATTATTAATTCATTAACTGAATTCTAGCTATTCCAGAGACTGATGGAGAAGGCCACTTGAATGTGCACAGCAACAGTAAATATGTATTTAAGACTGAAAACAAACAATCATTGGAAAGGCTGGCATGAAGTTACTGGGTGTAAATGCCCAGTTAGTGTGTGAGCAAGGTCCTTGATTTAAAATACATATTCTCATGTCTGTGGGACCTTTTACAAAACCAGCTACCTTCTGTGGTTCTGATGTTCGGTTTCCACTACACATGGTCATTTCCTCCACGTGCTTTTAGAAGGGCACTGGCTGGCACATTGTTACCCTTGTGGAGTTGGAGTTGGAGTTGTATTGCAGTGCAGTGCAGTGACACTTCATCATTTTAAATAGAAGATGTGTTAATAACCATGAGAGCAGTTAAAAAGCGGTGCTGTCTTTAAAATTCTTCTGCTGTAGGGTATCTGCATCACAGTGACTTTTCGTGCAGCAGAGCAAGGATGCCCAACAGTATCTCTGCTAATATTTTGTCAGGGGATGAATGTGTGATCTTTCACTTCTTGTCCTCAGGAAATTTGACAACATCTACTTTGGCTGGGGTCATAAATACAGTCCAGAAAGCCACACTCCCGCACTGCCCCCGCCAGCGCAAGCAGAGTACCCTAGCGGGCCAGGAATCACTGAGACAGTAGACCCCACTGTGGAAGAGGAAATTGCTTTCAGGATTGCGCAGGAAGAAGCCTTAGCCGGAGAGGAAGAGGAAGAGGAAGAAGAGGAAGTGGAGGATGATTAAAATATGGAAGAAAACAGATTGTTTTAAAAGTTTGAACATGAACGGCATTTTCATAACATAGTCATTTATTTGCTGACCTCAAAAGAAATGCACTTGCAGCATGCCTTTGTTTTTTGATTTCTGAAGCCTTTTCTTTGCAGCTATCTTCCTCTCCTTCCCCACCCCTGAAACCTACCTGCACTGGCATGAAGCCTTTTTCTGTTTGTTTGAATATGCAAACACTGTCTGCTTCCTAAAATGATACTGCTTTGAACTAAGAACTACCATGCACCAGATGTTCACACTGTTTTTCTAGCCCTCACTTCAATACATTCATACATTTTACTTAAATAAATGGTTTTTAAACTCACAGGACAGTGTCCCTTGTATGTGTGAAAGCGTACTATTCAAATTCAGTCGGGAGCTTACTGAGGTACTGGCTGAGAGCACGGCAGTGGTGCTGCTCGTCATTGGCACTAGGGGGCTGCACCTTCAATCCTGTGCTGTTCTGGGCCCCTCACTGCAAGAGACATGGAGATGCTGGAACGCATCCAGAGAAGGACAATGGAGCTGGGGAAGGGTCTGGAGCTCAAGACGGAGCGGCTGAGGGAGCTGGGGGTGTTTAGCCTGGAGAAAAGGTGGCTCAGGGGGTCCTTATCGCTGTCTACAACTCCCTGACAAGAGGGTGTAGCCAGGTGGGAATTGGGTCTCTCCACAAGAGGAAACAGCCTCAAGTTGCACCAGGGGAGATTCACATTGGATATTAGGAAAAAAATTTTAATGGAAAGGGTTGTCAGCCTTGGAACAGCTGCCCAGGGAAGTGCTGGAGTCACCATCCCTGGGGATGTTTAAAAGACCCGCAGATGCGGATGTGAGGACATGGTTTAGCGGTTCCCTGGCCGGTGCCATCTGGGCGCTGCCGGCAGCCGTGGGGGGGAAAGGTGTCTCAGGAGAGCTCAGGGGCTGCTCAGCCATCCGTTCCTGACCATCCTTTCCTTGCCCACCTCCCCGCCAGCTCCTGCCGAGTGGTACGCTCCACGCACGGCGTGCGTCCCTCGCGGGCCAATAGGGAGCGGCTCCGCGCGCAGTTTAAACCAGCGGCGGTTGGGGCGAGTGTTCTGCGCTCCCAGCGCTTCTCGCTCCCCGCTCCGCTCCGCTCCCCGCTCCGCTCCTCCTGTCCCAGGGAGGCATGGCGGACGAGGGCGCCGTCACGGTGTGTGTGCGTGTGCGGCCGCTTATCGCCAGGTGAGCCGCCGTGCCGGCGGGAGAGGGAGGTTCCCTCCGCACCCCTGGGTGCCGCCGTGCCCCCGCACCTGGAGCAGGGAGGCGGACGGAGGGATGCGGAGCGAGTGGCCGGGGGAGAGAGGGTCGCGGTAAGGGGCCCGCGTTTTGGGAGCGGAGTCCTCGCTCAATAAAGATAACAGAGTGTCTCCTCTTTTAGAGAAAATGCTTCAGGAGATAAAGTGTCCCTGCACTGGAGAAGTGAGAATAATACTGTTTCCGACGTGAATGGTACCAAAATATTTAGTTACGGTAAGAATGTGAAAGCAATTGCTTTATTTTGATACTTATGCGGACCTTTGCTACTGTACTCTTGAACGTGTCGACTGTGGTGAATGCCCTGAGCTTCTTGCAATGTCCCCCAACCTTCCCAGTTTCGTAATTCGGAAGGAGTGCCATTGGGGCATACGGGATTTCTGGCTTAGGCAGTGCTGGGATGTGCTTGTGAAGTCAGCTTCCTGCTGGACGTTGCCTTCTCTGTTCAGATTCATCCTGTAGTGGCTTTGGAATATGTGACCTTTGGAACACATTTTTTTAATGTGAAATCCAGTTACAAATAGACTAAACAAGGGCTAGTCCAGAGCATTTAGGGGGAACCCAAAAGTGACTAGCATGAATGTTAGATCCTCGTAACTCACTGGCTCCCTTTGAGTCCTTTCCTACTGATCAACTCTACTTGTTAATATGAATGTATCTACTACCACGATTTCTCCCAAAATACAGATTCAGTAAAAGCATGCACTAGGCTAGGAGTTTAACAACTAACCTGTCAGATTTACAATCCTTGTAGATAAATTAGCCATAACTTTTTAGGATTAAATGGGATGACTGTTTAACTATGTTCATCATTCTTTTTACTTGCTATCATCACTGTGCATTGTGTCTTTCTTGATTTTGTGTTTAATGCTTATTTTAAAACAAAATTTTAAAAGCTTGCATTAGTAGTGTTACAATGATATTTATCTTTGAACTACCCTACAAACAATGATGCCCATTTATTGGATTTGAAGTCAGCAATACTGAATGACAGCTTGGTTTGGACTTGCAATAGAGTGGATTCACATGCTTTCTTTTTTTTTTTTTTTTTTGGTTTTAAGATCGTGTTTTTCACTCAAGCGACAACACTCAGCAGTTGTATGATGGTGTAGCTGTTCCAATTATACAGTCAGCAGTGCAAGGCTATAATGGTAAGTTTTAAAACTGTGTTTAAATCCTTTTCGTAATGTATTTCAGAGATAGTTGGTGAAATTTAACCATCTTTCTAGGCACAATTTTTGCTTACGGACAGACTGCTTCAGGGAAGACTTACACAATGATGGGAAATGAAGATTCCATGGGCATTATCCCTAAGGCAATTCAACATGTGTTCAAAATTATTTGTGAGGTGAGCACTTCTATTAAATTGAAATGACTGAAAGGACTAGTAGTATTTGTGATGGTTACATAAAAGTTAGTTTTAGTATCAAGGGGCTTATGAAGGAAATTCATTTATATTGGACTATATGTTGCAGTTACTTTGCCAGCCTGGCAAAGATGAGGGTTTAAAATAAAAAGTTAATGGGACTCTATTAGTTGAAATCAAATCAGAACAAAAGTGAGGAGGGTTCTTAACCTTCCAAATATGTTAAACATTGATTACAAATATAAATAGGTACTCACTTGTTAGTGTGGTAGATAAGATAATGTGAACCTTTTTGTTTATTCTGCTATTATAAAAGTCTAAAAAATTAACAACTAAAGACTTTTTTTTTTAGTGGGAAGAATATGACAGTATATTTACTTATTTCAGGCTAACAAAAGAATTGCTAATTGCTCAATATTAATAAAAGTAAGGAGAAAGTGTATGTTAAAGCAGTGATTTCCAAAACATGATTTGCAGAGTGCTTGCTTCTGCCTTGAGGGTTTCGGGTAATTGTTACCAGTGAAGTGAAATAATCACTGCTCCTTTAAGGAGGTGCAGAGTACCCATATAGGTTTTATAGAAGTAACTAAAGGCAAGAAAATTTTCCTTGAGTCCATTGTGCAGCCTTTCCTCACCCCAACGTTCTCTACCAAGGAGGCAGGGGAATAAGCAGCAGCAAAGTAAATCCAAGCAAGCAAAGAGATAAGACAAGGTATATAAGAGAGGAAAGAGCCTAAGCAAGAGGAAGTGGGTTATGGAAACAGCATTTAAGTAGGAGAACTATTGTCATGCTTCTGTAGGGCAGTTATCTTAATTTTATAACCTATTAGAAGTGGTATACCATTAATGCAGCTGGAAAGAGGTGGGATAGAAGAAAAACTATTCTGTATCGGTAGATGCTAATGTACAGAGAGGATGAGGGGAAAGAAATCTGTGGAACAGTATCCAAACATTTATCTCCAGTTTAAGAATACTTGCATTAAAAGATGTCCATGAGTTCGTCCGTTTTTGTTTGGTTGTTTTTTTTTTCCTTTCAACACTAGATTCCGGATAGAGAATTCCTGCTAAGGGTTTCTTACATGGAAATCTACAATGAAACAATTACCGATTTGCTTTGCGATAGTAGGAAAAAGAAGCCTCTGGGAATTCGTGAGGATGTTAATGTAAGTGGATGTTATGTGGTGTAAGTATTGTATCAGCTTGGAGTAAAAGAAGTTGAAAAAAAAAAACCACCTTCAGAAGGATCTAGTGGAAAACTTTTCTGGGACAAACTGTGTAATTCTATCTTCAGCATTAACAGAAGGACACTTGTAGTAGAATAAGACTGTGACTTTGGGCTTGCTATTGCTAGTTCATCTTTATAAAAGTAGACTTAATCTTCAAGTTTTCCAGGATGGTATAGTTTATTTAACTTTGACAGTAAAGACTCGAGAGTTGTTTAGCTAATGACATTTGTACAAACATGATGTTAAGCTCCATGTGTTACAAGTTTCTGACATATACAGTTACTTTAACATCATCTTCATATCATCTACCAAGTAGATACACTTTTCTTCTACTGTGATCAGAGAATAACCATGAGACTAGAACTATTCAGTAAGATGATCACTATAGAAGGAGAAATCTATATTAACACTATCCTCCGTTTGTTTATATTAAGTTTTGTAGCAAATAATAAAAATTGTTGGTTTGGTTTTTGGGATGTTTTTTCTCTTTGGTTGCCTTAAATGATCCTGGGTTTGGAACATAGGAAAAAGGGAAATCTACCAGTTGTATAACTCTCTCCTTATAAGATTTACTGAGAAATATATTCCTGGATTCCCTTAAAAAATATCAAGAAGGATATTTCACTCAGCAGTTCTGTTTTTAGGAAACTTTCTAAATCTCTGTTGTTTGATTCTTGTACCCCTAGGCCACAATTTTGATTAAGGTCTAAACCTTACCCATGCCTTGTGTTTGGAGTAAAAAGAGATTCAGCTGTCGAATAAATACCATAATAATTGCTGGTAATGTTAACTTTATGTATTGAAGTGGGTTTTGGAGTTCAGTAAAATTCATTACTTTGTTTATTCTATAGAGGAATACATATGTAGAAGACCTGATTGAAGAAGTGGTGGTTGCCCCAGAACAAGTTATGGAATGGATCAGGAAAGGAGAAAGTATGTATTTAAACAATGTCAGCTGATAGCTTAAAAAAATGTTGGTTAATTAGGTATATTTAGAACCATAAATCAGGTATATTTAGAATCCTTTTAGGTTTATATTCATAAACCAGAGGTTTTCAGAAAGTTTTAAAATTGTGGTCTTTGTCTGTTTAACTCCAGTTTATCAGATTATAAGCAGAAGTATTCTAATACTGGTTTTTGACAGGAAATCGCCATTATGGAGAAACAAAAATGAATGAACACAGCAGCCGTTCTCACACCATCTTCAGAATGGTAAAAACTGTTTCACTGCTGGGAGTGGTTTTATTGTTTTCAAAGTGACAAAAACTTTACTGCACTTTTTTGCATTTCTAGATCATTGAAAGTAGAGAACGAAGTGACCCTGCAAATGCAAACTGTGATGGAGCAGTCATGGTTTCCCACTTGGTAAATGTCTATTTAATACCTTCTTGGAGTACAGCTTAGGTAGAGAATTTACTGTTACTGCTTGTTTGAGAGAGTAATGGTACTTCATAATGACTTACAAAAGCTCTTCATTGTTGATTCTGACAGATGTTTCTTAAGTATAGAGGGAGACTCCTGGGGCATTATCTAGAGCAGATCTTCCCACCAAAGGAAATTCTACATGAGAGTTATTCATGCCAGACTGGGGAGTGTTATGCCCTTCCAGGAGCATAAGAAACTATGTCAGAGTGCTCTTGCATTTTGTTAGATGTATCTTCTCCTACAATTGTTTCTGACCACTGACAAGCCCAGTGAAATAACTTGTAAAATGGGTAACCTTAAGACTTTGCTTATCATCAAATTTAGTTGTTATTGAAAGAACATACGCAGTGTTCTACATCTGCAATGGCCAAAAGATTCATTTTTTTCAGAAGTAACCCCACTTAGCATCTTCAATGGATTACTGGTATATGGAATACCATAATCTGGGGGGAATAGCACTGGACGTCTCCAGGGAAATGTTACGGTTTCAGAAGCCTTCTCTACAGCCTTTTCTTGATTCTCAGAAAATGATCTCAAACAACTGTGGGAATGGAACCAGTGTGAAACTATTTGAGCCTGCTGAAATCTGATGAGCACTCTTACTCAGAATTGGAAATAGCATCAGGTTAATCACATGCATTGTGGAAAGAGCTTTCTGTTCTGGCTTCATGTGAGAAAGCTCTGGTTCAAAACACTGCTCATGCAGTATCTCCAGAAACTAATACCTGCTTTTTGTGCTTACCACAACTTACGGTATCCACTCTTCCTACACCACCCCCTCTGTCCCATCTCAGTTCCAACTGACTTCAGAGTAACGATGAGTAACAGGGATGAGGGGAGAGGGATTTTGGCCCTCTTGGTCTGTTGCTGCTTGGTGGAGTTAGTACAGGATTTTACTCCTCTGAAGCAAAAACCAACTAAAGTGAGGGCTACTTGGTCAGGCAAATCATTATGGGATGCCATAATGTTCTAGCTGGCTTTGAACCAGATTCAGAGTGAGGCTTTTCCTCTGGTAGTTAATTTCTTTTCCTTATCTCCACAATGACAGGCAAGGAGAGACATACAGCCAACTCAGGCCAGGACACTAGATAATCTCACCTAGGCTCTTTCCCATGAAAGATTCCTACAGCTGGAATTAGTAGTTAACACTTCTGTATTGAGAAACTGTGTTTATGTGACCAAGGGCAGAGGTTGTTGCGCTGAAGAGTTTGAAACACTATTTGGGTGGTATAACAGAGTTCCTACAAACTTACTCCATGTCCTTATGTACCTTGGAAGTATTGGTTGTGTGTAGCAGCTGTGCATTACTTCCAGTAATGACAGACCCCTTGCTTTTTTTTAGCTCTTTTTTTTTTTTTTTTTTAAGTTTAGTTTATGAAATTCTTAGCAGGTACTTAGAATTAGGAGGATTTAAAGTAAACTGCCTCAGAACTAATCTGTGAAATATTTAATGAATTTACAGAACCTGGTAGATCTGGCAGGCAGTGAAAGAGCTAGTCAAACAGGATCTGAAGGTGAGTGTTAAATGAGGCTTCTCTGACAACCACTTCTGTTAATTGACCCTTATGAGAAACTATGATAAAAAGGAAATTGTTTGATCTATGTGCTATTTATTGTTTATAAATAAGGCCCTTTCTGCTTGGTAGGGCATTATCTACTCAGGAAAATACTGTAAATGCTGTGAAATGCAAACAATTAAGTAGTAATATGCCTTTTCTAGAATTGCAGGCCCAGCAACAGTCCTGCACTGAACTAACAGAATGGAGATGACTCAGTGAACATGTACCTGTAATAGCAAAATCATTAGAAGCTTTTTAGGGGCTTGTGTGTAAAGGTGAAGAGTGAATAGATGGCTCACTCTTTAGTTAAGAAGAAGCTTGTCTGTTAAGTGACAGCATGAAGCTGCACAAAAGTGCCTTGATGAGAAAAAAGCGATCTGAGAAGGACACAAGTAATATTCTCTCTTACAAAGAATGCCTAACCTAAAACTTGTATCTAAGGCTGATTTGTTGTATGTGTAAATGTGGGCATTTGCAAAATTTAAACAGGCAGCAAAATTGTAGTTCTTATGGGCCCAGCTGCTTACTATGTAAAGGTTCTAAATGTTTATTTTTGATTACTATTTTATTTCAATGCATTTTGGCTATCATAAAGGCTTGGGTACTGCCTGCTGATGAGTCACAGCACATTGCGGCACTTGAGATTTAACTCTTGGACAATCCTTTTGAGCATAGCATAGCACAAAAGCTTGACAGGTTGAAAATGCATCTAAATACTGTTTCAAATTTAAAATAATAATAATAGTATGTGTGGTACCTAGGTGTTCGACTGAAAGAAGGATGCAATATAAATCGGAGCTTGTTCATTCTGGGTCAAGTTATCAAAAAGCTTTGTGATGACCCTTCTGGGTAAGCAACTGTTTGTATGCCTCTTATAAGATAAGGCACTGCTAAACTAAGAGATTAAAGTCTCTTATTTATAATCTTAAATAGGTAAATGTTTCAAATAACCTACTACCTCTAGAAAATATACTTACTGTATTTTTTCTATGCAAAATATCTGAATTTTTTTTTTGTTGCCTCTTTTTTATTAGCTTCATAAATTACAGAGACAGCAAGCTGACTCGAATTCTGCAGAACTCCCTTGGAGGAAATGCTAAAACAGTTATTATTTGTACAATTACTCCTGTTTCTTTTGATGAGACACTCAGTACTCTTCAGGTAAAGCTTCTCACCTGTTCTCTAGTAACTCATTGTAGACAGGTTTGAGGAGTGGAAAATGTAATCTGCTGAATCTTTAATGACTTGGATCTTCTGAAGGGCTTCTGTAAACTCAGAACTTGACATTTTTTTTTGTACACAGCATCTTTTCCCAGTCATCTTGTGCTAGGTTGTCTACCTAGAGCTTTTTGAAAGTTGGAACAAAGCTCCTTCTCTCATTTTGCAGGCAGGAGATAACTGCTCTTATCTCATTTGCCTTTTCCAAACCTAGTTAGAGAAGCCTTTGCTAGCACAAGATGTCAGGCACTACAGGAATTGAACTGTTAATGATCAGTATATATTCTTTAGGTAAGATTGTCTTCCTTTTTGATGATCTTTCAAGCTTTTTATTAAATAAAAAATAATATGGGATATTCTTACTTAAATGTTATGCTTCATGTTTTAGGTATTAGTATCAAGCAAAGAAAACTTACCTTTTCAAAGCTTAGAATACATTTTAAAAAAAGCTAATTCAAATATGTGTCCTATTATATGCTGCTCTTTATCTAATAAACTCTCCCTTTAATTCTGTTGGGAAATATGGGACAGAGTAAGTCTTTTTGTATATTTGTTCTCAAACTATTGCCCATGAAAGAATGTTCTTCCAGTTTGCCAATACAGCCAAAGGAATGAAGAATACACCAAAAGTCAATGAAGTACTTGATGATGATGCCCTCCTGAAGAGATACCGCAAAGAAATTCTAGATTTGAAAAAGCAGCTGGAGGAAGTATGTAATAAAATAAATCTATCCTTAGTACTGATAGCTATTTGGAGACCACCTGTTTTAAACCAAAAGCAGTTAAATTTGGAGGGGTAGGTGAACTCATTAAAGCAATATCTGCAATTTTTTTTGAGAGAATCGAAATGGAAAGGGTGATGTGTAGTCTGGAACAACTAATGATAATCAACATCTCTGTGTGAAAGCTAAGACTGAATGATATCAACTAACAGAATTGTCAGTTGGTTACACCTAATCAGTAGGTTAACATCGTTAAGAAACAGAAATTTGTGATGCCTTACAGCACACTTTAACTGATCAAAAGAAACAATTAATATAATTAAATAATGTAAGAAGTGATTGAATGTCTGTTAAAGACCCCAACTTCATATTATCTCCTCCCTTACTGATGTCTAACTTCAGTTTGAGTTGCAGGAAGTTGCAACTGCATGAATATCCCTGGAAAAACTTAGGTCATGTATAGGTGGAAGTTGCATTTAGAAAATGAACAATAGCAACTTCTCACCAAACAATGTAGTCTCTCATGTTTTCCTTTCTCTAAAAACCTGTGGAGCTGTGGAACAATCTTGCAAGTCTTGTTAGACCACAGATGATAAAGCATAAAGCACAATTAAATAACAATGCTGAACATACTGTTCTAGTGCATTAAATAAAACTATGCACACTTTTTTATTGCAAATTATAAGTATCCTTAGAGAAAACTTTTAGAATTTTTTTTTTTTTTAATGATAATGAATTTGATGAATTTGCAGCATTCTGCAGGTAGTGAGTTATATTTGAAAGAATGCTCTTTTTTTTTTTGTACCTAGAAAAATTTGAGGCCGTATTGTTTCTGGGAGTTTTGACCGCTTTTAAATACGAAGTCTGCAGTAAAATTGTAGACTAAATTGTCAGTTTCATAATTAATGCTTAAAAATTCCTCTTCCAGACTTAAAAGAGTGTATGTGTAGAGTTGTTTTTAAATATCAGTAATTGTGTATCTTCTGTAGGAGTAGTTTCTGCTCTTAAAATGTCAGTTTGATTAATATTCTCTTTATGGAAGGTGTCTTCAAAAACTCAGATTCATGCAATGGAAAAGGACCAATTGGCCCAACTGTTGGAAGAAAAAAATTCCCTTCAAAAAGTACAGGAAGACAGAATACGAAACTTAACTGAGATGCTGGTGACTTCTGCTTCCTTTGCCTCAAAACAGAATGTTAAAGTAAGCACCTGTTCTAGATTTTACTTGATAACTCTGAAATACTTTGCAAAAAGTAATATTAAATACATATGTTTATATTAATAATGAAAAGTAAGTATGATGGGCAATTTTCACATCTCTTTCATATTTTTAGAGGGCTAACTTTTAAATTAACTTCAGAGTATCAATTCAATGTTGCCTTGTGATAAACAGACTCCAGGGACTTTTTTGCTTTCCAAATAATTTTGGGGAAACTGCAAAAATACTGTCTAGTTAACTGCTGATACAGAACTAGTCTGAGGCAACATTTACTCTTCCTGGTGGTTTGGTTTTATCACTTCTTCTGTAAATACTTTTTTAAAGGCCAAGAGAAGAAGAAGAGTTACTTGGGCTCCTGGTAAAATAAGCCAGGGAAATGTGGGCTTTATTGAAGACTTTGAAAATGCAATGCTGACTGAAACAAAAAAAATGAAGTTGTCTCTGCCAGCAGTACCAGATGTGGAGGATTGTAAGTAACTTTGGGGAAAAAATAAGGAAAGTCTGCAAATCACCTTTGAAATCACAAGTAATCCCTTTTTAATAAATCGAAGTTAAAAAGTAAATTAATTTGCTAACAATACAAAAACTAACTTTAGTTGGCACTATAATCAGATGATATTTCATGAACTCCGTTTTAAAAGCTGCCTGCAAGGAAGTCTCATTTGTCTGCCAGCAAAGAATGCTGCCTGGAAGGGAAGTGAGTTTAGCATGGTAATACCAGTAGTTCTTGTGCTGGAAATAAGGCTTTTCAAATAAAGAGGGAGAATAAGTCTTATTCTTCAGGTGAAATAATGTGTAGCATGGCCATCAGGTCAAGGGAGGTGATACTGCCCCTTTCTCTGCTCTGCTCTCCTGAGACCGCACCTGGAGTGCTGTGTCCAGCTCTGGAGTCCCCAGCACAGGAAGGACGTGGACCTGTTGGAGCAAGTCCAGAGGAGGACCACAGAGACATCACTGGGCTGGGACACCTCTCCTATAGAAAAAGCTGAGAAAATGGGGATTGTTCAGCCTGAAGAACAAAAGGTTCTAGGGTGACTTAATTGCAGCCTTCCAGGACCTGAAAGGGGCATGCTGGAAGGGACATGCAGAGATAGTGGGGGGAATGGTTTTAAACTGAGATAGTAGGTTTAGATTAGATATTGGGAAGAAATTCTTCACTGTGAGGGTGGTGAGGCACAGGTTGCCCAGAGCAGCTGTGGATGCCCCATCCCAGGAAGTGTTCAAGGCCAGGTTGGATGAGGCTTTGATGAACCTGGTCTGGTGGAAAGTGTCCCTGCCCATGGCAGAGGGGCTGGAACTAGATGGTCTTTGAGGTCCTTCCCAACCCAGACCATTCCATGATTCTGTGAAATTCCTGATAAATAACTTTGCAAGCATTGCATTACATTTCCCAAAGGGAGTAAGTTGATTCTTTGATAGCACAAATTAACAAAACTCCAACTGTTCTTGTACATGCTTCTCAAGGAAATTGCTTCTACCACCCCACCTTCCCTGAATATTGAGCTTTTAATTTCTTAAAACCAAAGGTTAGAGTTGTGAGGTAAATGGCGGGGTCTACACAAACACTTCTTCTGTGCAGCCTACCCCAAGCCCCCAGTTTTTGTGGAAAGTGTTCTTTAACTCAGACTATCCATTTGACCCATGTTATCCCCACAAAAAGGAGGAGAAAAAATGGAGAGGGGTCTGCGTGTAAAATTCCAAAATCCTCAACAAGAAAAGGAAGTCATTACTCAAATATCAGATTGAGACAGAGAAATTCAAGGACTCATAAGAGGAGCAAACTGAAAATTGGAAAAAAATTTTCTAAGAAAATTGAACTGAAGACAAGAGGACAATTCAGCAATATTGCTGCTGAATTACATCTTCTTGCATCCTTATTACCTACCCTTCAGTCAAACTTTTTTGCTTGTATATGAATTTCCTGGGGCTTTTTTTCTTTATGTCTTGCAGATTACTGTTGAGTGGTTCTTTCCTTGACAGTCAAACTTTTCCTAGTCTGTAGTTAAGTATATATTCTAGGTTTGGTTTAGACTTCATTAACTTGTGATAAGATGGTTGGCATTAAGTATAGGGACTGGACTTCAGTGGTGTTCCCTTTCATAACAGAAAATCATGAGAGTCAGAAGTCCTACTCAGTGTGCTGTGTTTTTGCCATTGAATGATTGTTTCCAATGTGGTAGAACTATTTTATGAGAAAATTGTTGATGCTCTGTTTAAAACCTACTGGTACTTTTGTTAATACATCTTTCTTTTCAGCTACCTTAGAGAATTCGGAATATGACAGCCCTTCCCTGATGGTTCCTGATCAAATTTCAGAAGCAGAATGGATTGCTGGTCCTAACATGAATTGGGTAACATCATAATCTGTTTTGACTTTCTAATACTATGCATATGCATAACATGCTTCTCAGTAAGATCAGCCTTACTCTTCTGTAGGACACCAGTATTCTGTGTCTGCAGAATTACTGAAACTGGTTAGAAAGTCTCTTGGACATGTCTGTGGAGCTGTGGTATGGTTCTGTGCTTCTATGGGTTTGTGGCAGATGATCCAGTCAACTTTGGTCTTTAAACAGGACTAGCTGTGAAAAGACAAGCAACAAGGAATATAATGCTCAACTTGCTTGATCTTGTAGATCTGCTAACTGAGAGTGCTTCTTTTTCTAGACTCAGAAAGACTTTGAAGAATCTGTGCAACTCTGTGAAGCATTAGCACTAGAAAAGGTAGATCTGTTCTGAATTTTCTAGAAATAAGGCTGACATTGCAGCAACAGCTTCTAAAAGTTTCTTGTGCTGCTTCTTCAGGATATTGCTGTAAATGAGGTCAACGTCCTGCAAGCTAACTTCAATAACCTTGTGCTGGAAAATGAGCAGTTGAAATCAGAAATAAATGAAATTAAAGAGAAACTGAAGGAAAAAACAGAAATAGATGAATTCGAAGCACTGGAAAAGCAAACACAAAAAGATCATGAGGTAAGGCATTGAAATAGAGATATGAATTGTTTATGCTCAAATACTTTCTAGAGTTTATTCAGTTTATTCAACATTCAGCCTTGGATGTTGATTCACAAACAGATGGTGTTATAAGCTCCATTCAGCAACAGAATAAATAAACCCAGGTCTTAAACTGGATTTACTTGGAGTGTAGAATTCAGACAAATTTTTGGAGAGTTCCATACTGAAGCCTGGTTAAACATGTATTTGTGTGTATATATGTACCTATGTTATTTTTGTAAATGTGTGATCTGAATTTCAGTCTAGACTTCTGAGGCAGTTGTTTTGCTGCTTAAATACATTTTAGAACTGGTTTGAAGTTAAAATATGGTTGCTAAACCATATTTCCTATATTTCTTGTGTGAAATGTCTTGTCTTACAACCCAAGATAGTCCATGGATTACCAAAAGTCAGAGCTATGTGAGCATTAACTTTTAACATATTTTTTACCTTAGTCATAAAATTATTTTAAAATAATAGGAAAAACAGTAATGTCTGGAAAATCAAAACATTGTATT